>NC_142031.1:10036163-10355586 GCF_982192425.1 Myodes glareolus
GTGGGAAATGTATGACACCTACATTGAAGTTGTGGAACCAGGACACGGAAGTGTTGAGGAAAGGATATCAGGGAACCCTACAGGGAATCCTCTATGGTATTGCTGACGCTCCCTTGGGGTAGGTAGTCCTTCTCACACTCACCATGCTTTCTTCTCCGGCTATGAAAATCCCGGCTTTTCTCCTGTGCTCTGAGCATGACCCATGGTGACACCCATAGGCTTCACACCAGAGTGCTGTGATTTTTTTGAGCAGACTATAAAAGTCAGGGCCCAGGGGTTGACCTCCATCAGAATGAATGTGGGAGAAGTACCATATGCTACATTGTCAGTTGTAACCATCTTCTTCAACACCATTTGACAGAAATCAATCTCTTGTTCTCTCTCTAGGCGCCTGAAAAAGCCCTTGGAGACCCTGTCTATTACTTGCTGTCACCTCATACAGAGAGACTTGGATTACCTACCCCAGTGTCTGAACCTTTCTGAACTTAAGCATCTCTACCTGAGTTACACAATTCTTGAAGAATTTAAACCACTTGGAAAGCTCCTTGAGAGAGTCAAAGACACCTTGCAAACTCTGGATTTGGAGCATTGTTGGCTGGAGGATACTGCATTTAGTGATCTTATGCCTGCCCTGAGACAATGCTCCCAGCTCCTCAAGATCAATTTTGTCAATAACAAACTGTCTCTGCCCCTCCTGAAGCAACTCCTTCAACACACAGCCAAACTGAACAAGCTAACCCAGGAGCTATACCCTGTTCCTCTGGAGTGCTATGACAATAGAGGCCTAGTGATTATAGAGAGATTTGATGAAATTTGTCCTGAGCCTCTGGATATACCCAGGTCCAAAAGACAGGCAAACACGGTCAGTTTTGTGTCCACCATCTGCCGTAAATGTTTTTGGTCCTGTGTCTATGACCTGGAGAGCAGACATTGCCTTTGCTGGCAATAAATTGGGGAAACTTGCTGCTTGCTTCCAAGATTGGATTCAATGGATGAAATCGTCACTAGTATTATTGCACCTTGAGACTGCTCCCCACAGAGTCCCCTACCATGAGTCACCATGCCTTTCTGTCCATTGCACATAACACATGTGCCGTGTTTCTTGGTTGTTGCTTTGTCAGTTTCACAGTGTGCAGTCCACTCATTTCCACATTCTCTGCTTCTGTTTTTTTTTTTCCCCCGTCCTATGTTGTCTGAGTTTTTCTGTCCCACCCAGTCCTGCAGTCATTTATTTCCAAAGAATCGCACAGAGGTCTACATTAGTTATAAACTGATTGGCCCATTAACTCAAGCTTCTTATTAGCTAATTATTATAACTTACATTAGCCCATAATAGTCTGAGTTATCCATGTGGCTGGTACCTTTTTCAGCGAGGCAGTCACATCTTGCTTCCACTGTGTCTGGAACATGACTGCACACTGAAACTTATCTCTTCCCAGAATTCTCGTTGACATACCTCTATTTCCTGCCTGGTCACTGTCATCTAGGCCATATGTCCTACCTGGCTACTGGCCAATCAGCATCATCTGGCCTTTACATCCTGCCTGGCTACTGGCCAATCAGAATTATAATACAGTGACAGGATCAAAGATGATTGCCCCACAGCATTCCTCCTCGCCTAGTAAGTCTCAAAGCTGTATGGGTCATGAAATTCTATGGGACCCAGAGCACATGACTTCAGACCCTTCAGTCTAGTCTTCCTGAGTTCTAAGATTGCTTCCCATTACTGGCAGGCCTAGTTTGGAAGCCTCATAGCTTCTGGGCCGGCCGTATTCTTCAAAGCTCCTCCCCTGCGGTTGTGGCTGGTGACCTTCACATCGAAACCTCAATTACAGGGGCTGAGGAGATGGCTCAATGGTTAAGAGCAGTGACTGCTCTTCCAGAGGTCCTGAGTTCAATTCCCAGCAGCCAAATGGTGGCTCACAACCATAACCATCTATAATGAGATCTGCTTCTTCTGGTATGCATCACAATTTTATATATATATATATATATATTATAATATTATGCATCATAATAATAATGTACATAAGAATCTTAATCAATTTTTAAAAACATTCATTATTTGTACATGTTTTATTTCCTTGTCCTCTATGATATATATAACTTAAATGTTCTTTAACCCTGTTATTATATTTTGTGTATATATTTCAGTGTTGCGTCTGTGAGTGACTCTATCCCCTTTGTATAATCAAGTCACAATATAAGAATTTGGTGTCACAATATTTCTTCTTAATCACATTTATTATTATTACAAAATTACAATTAGTAAAAAGGATCTGTATGTTGAAACTGAAGAAATGGCTCAGTGATTAAGATCACTTTCAATTTTTTAGATGGTTGGCTTCTGTCTCACAATCATCTCGACCTTAGTTCCAGGGATCATTGTTTTCTTCTAACTTTATAAGCATCAAGACTCATATTGTACACGGTCATGCCAGAGCAGCTAGGATGCCAAGACTGGCGGGGGGGTGCTGGGATTGAGACACAGAGGTTTCTTTTCAGGAGGAAGAACAGCAAGCTTTATTTTGTCCCAGCTAGAGCGTTTTATACATTTATGCAGATGACCCGAGAGATGCAGAGCAGCCAGAGGTCAAGATCAGGGCATCATGCACTGGGAATGCTTCTGTGGAACACAACCAGCCAGAAAGAGCACAGACATCCTTGTCAATTACAGAATACAGGGAAGTTTCGCTGTTGATCAATGGGAGTGAGGGCTGCCAGATCACAACTGTAAACAGATATGAAACACAACACTCAATCAAACACTCATAAAACAAAATAAGTGAATCTTAACACACACACAAAACCCATGTGAATTAGAACAACCTTAACAATTGAAGTTAACACACAATCTGATGAATTTCATTATGGCATTCTCACACATACACATAATTTACTCTTCTCTTATTCTTTGACCTCCCCAACTTCCATTCCTCTGTTTCTTTCTTGCTCTCCTACAATGCTGAGAGCTTCATTATGCACCCCCTATGATTTTGCACTTACACATATCTAAATGTCCAAATCAAGAAGATTCCCTCTACCCAACAGTCACCCTGCTCACCTACATTCACTGGCGAAGGATAGACAACAAGAACTTACCTGCAAGTCTCTGATGTGTGAATCCCCTATGTCTGCTGTGATTACCATTAACAAATTAGACTGGGCAGGCAAACAAGCACTGTCGTATTACCTGTAATAATGGTGCAGCTTAAGTTTTAAGAAGCACTTAGCATTTTAAAAAGTGCTCCGGGACAGTAAAGGATTACAGATATGCAATAAAAACAAATTCAGAGAAAAAAAGGCCTATAATGGATGTTGAATAAATGTACGTATGCTTGTGATTGAGAAGAAAAGGAGTATAGAGTGTTATAAAAAGAAGTAAATGGTTTAAAAAACAGGTAAAGTCTTTAAAGAGATAGAGTACAGAAATCATAGATTAAAAGGAGTAAAAGAAAATAAGCCACATAAAAATGAAAAGTTCACAGAGAGTCTATTTTGTGAATTATGTATATTATTGTGTTTTCTGTGAATTTTTTGACTGTGAAGGAACTAAGTATAGAGAGACATTTTATTGTATGTTCTGGTAAGCTAAATCAGCATGTATATTATAAATGTATCAAGACTTTCAAATTGGGGTCTAAGGATATGTTGTTTAGGAATAAAGGTGCTTCTCTTGTTTCGACAGAGGATGAGAACCTGTGGATTGCTTCCAGACTTGCTAGAGTATGATCCCCTGAAAGGTTGTAAACACACTCAAAAAATTACTTTGCCCAACTTCTGACTGAGATGAATCTAGCACACAAGATACACTATGAAAGACCTAATTAATAGTGCCCCGAAACAGCAAGAATCAGTATGGACAAGTCTGTGTCCATATTCCCAAATATTGTTTGTAAATGTTTCTTTACATTTAAAGTTGGATATACTATAGAGATTTGCATTAATATGGATCTTGGTTATTGATACAAATTTGAGGTGAATTTTGTTATACTTTGTATATATATTTGAATTCCATGTATATAAGTGAAGCTCAGTGCAGCCTTGGGAGTCAGCACTCTTCTTCCATCTGGTGGGTGTTGCAGATCCAACTCAGGTCATCAGACTTGGCTCTAATTACCCTTGTTTATTTGGTGGACCCTTACCCATCTCACCAATCCTACACTGTCCCAGGGTTTGGATTTAGGGTCTCCCATGTGGGTCAAATGCTCTACCATTGAGCTATGATTCCCAGAAACCCTTTCTGTTTAAATTCTAGACAGGATCTCATTAAGTTCCCTGAGATGGCATTTTAGGTTTATATCCTGACTCAGTCTCCAGAGTATCTGTGATCACAGACTTGCACTAGCAGATGCAGCTCTTCTTTTTATGGGATACCGGCATGCAAAATCTCTGTTCTGCCACTGCTACACATCAGTCTCTTAGCGTATCTATCTTTTTTAATTCATCATTTTTTCTATTTATTTTACATACCAATCAGTTTTCCCTCCCTCTTCTCTTTCCATTTCCTTTCCCAAACCTCCCTACTATCCCCCAACATCCACTCTTCCTCTGTCTCCTTTTAGAAAGGGTAAATCCTCCCATGGGAATCAACAAAGCATGCCATATCAGGTGGAGGCAGGACCAAGCTCCATTTCCCTGCCCCCCCCATCAAGAATGAACAAGGCAAGGCTGGAGAGATGTCTCAAAGCTTAAGAACATTGACTGTTCTTTCAGAAATCCTTAGTTCAATTCAAAGAAACTACATGGATGCTCACAACCATCTACAATGAGATCTGGTGCGTTGTTCTGGCCTGCAGGCAAACATGGAAGCAGAATACTGTGTATATCATAAATTATATATATTCATACACATATTCACACACACACACATATATCTATCTATCTATGTATACACACACACACACACACACACACACACACACACACACGCATATATATTCCACCATAGGTTCTAAAGAGCCAGTTTATCTATCCAGGACAGGTCATGGCCTCACTGCTAGGAGTCCTACAAAAGACCAAGGTACACAAATGTCAGCCAAATTCAGAAGGCCTAGGTAGGTCCCATGCTGACTCCTAACGGTTCATTCAGAATCTGTGAGCTCCCAGAAGCTCAAGTCAGCAGTCTCTGTGGGTTTCCCCATCATTATCTTGACCCCCCACCTTGGTCATAATCTCTACACCCTCTCTTGAACTGGGCTCCTGGAAGTCGGATCAGTGAAATAAGTTATTGTTTATTTATTTATTTATTATTTATTTATTGTTTTTTGAGACAGGATTTCTCTGTTGCTTTGGAGCCTAGAACTTGCTCTGTAGCCCTTGCTGGTCTCAAACTCAGAGGGATCTCTCTGTGTCTGTCTCCCAAGGTCTAGAATTAAAGGCAAACACTACCACCAACTGGCTACATTAAAAAATTATTTTAGTTTTATTTTATGTGCATTGGTGTTTTGCCTGCATGTATGACTGTGTGAGGTTGTCAGATCTTAGAGTTACAGACAGTTGTGAGCTGCCATGTGGGTGCTAGGAATTGAACCCAGGTCCTCTGGAAGAACAGTTAGTGGTCCTAACCACTAACCCATCTCACCAGCACATAATGTATCTCTTTTTAAGTGGGAGATTTTACCATCCCTCTGCCCCAGCCTCATAAGCACTTTACAAAAATGTGCCACAGCTGGACTTCCTTATTCTATCTTAAAGCCCTGTTCCCCATGGACCAGATCTACACAGACAGTTATCAGCCCTTATGTTTTTGCCTTTTTTTTTCTTTTGTCCCCTCTTGGTTTTTCAAGAGAGGGTTTCTCTGTGGAACAGCCCTAGCTGTTCTGGAAATAGTTGTGTGGACCAGGCTAGCCTCAAACTCACAGATATCCACCTGCCTCAGCTTTCCAAGTGCTGGAATTAAAGGTGTGTGCCACCACTGCTTGGTGAATATGACAGGGGGCACCCTGATGTGATATTTAATCCTTAAATTGGACTTTGATCATCTGCGCAGGAGGAAGAAGTGGCCAAATAAGGGAATAGACCTTGGGGGTTAGCTTCAGGAGCGTAATCAAAGAATTATTAGCAAGGCAGAGGGCATTGTGGAGAAGGGCAAGGCCTGCCAGAGCCACATGCTTGAGTGGGCTAGTGTTCCCTCAATATAGTTTCTTTTTCTTCTTTTTTCCTTTCTTTCTCTCTCCCTCTCTCTCTTTCTTTCTTTCTTTGTTTTGTTTTCTTGTTTTTTGAGACAAGGTTTCTCTGTAGCTTTGGAGCCTGCCCTAGATCTAGCTCATGTAGACCAGACTTGCCTTGAAATCAAGAAATCTACCTGCCACTGCCTCCTAATTTTGGAATTAAAGGCATTTGCACTCCCACCTGGCTCATAAAGTCTGTTTCTTATTTTGCTTTTTTACCCCCCTGAGAAAGACTGTTCTGGAATCCAGGCCTAGGCACATACTAGGTTGCTGTGCTGAAGACCTTTAAGTCCCAATTCATGCCTATACTTAATGATCAAGTTCTAAAGCAGTCTGGGTTACCTGATGCTGTGAAAGGGAATTTCAGAGGAATTAAATCAAACAGGACACAGGGAGCACCATTTGGTGGAGCCTGGTCAGCACAGTACAGCAGTCTGAGGAGCCTCAAATAGTGACCTACAGTCTTTTAAACTGGTTCATTGATGTGGGCTCTTAAAGGGAGTTTAAGAAAAGTCAAAATAGGAGGTCCACAGTAGGACAGGCATTTAATTCTAGCACCTGAAAGGTAGAGGCAGATGGATCTTTCAGGGTATGAGGCCAGCCCTACCTACAAAGCAAGTTCCAGAACAGCCGGCACTAAGACACAAGAAACCCTGTCTTGAAAAAAAAATGAAAAAGAAAAGTCAGAATGAAGCAAAGGCAGGGAGTTTATGAAGATTAGCAAGAGCATACACGCATGACCTTGATTGATTGATTTTATGTGTATGAGTGTTTTACCTGCATGGATGTGTAAAAAACGTGGGGCCCAGTCTGTCCCTACATGGGACAGACTGTCCCATGTCCATGTCCCTACATGGACTGGGACTGAATGAGGAGGTGATCTAACCAGATTCTCGGAATTTGGCCGGATTCTCTGAATGTGGCTGGCCCGAAGTCTTTCTGAAAAGCCATTGACTATGATACTGGGACCTGTTTCCTCTGCATATACTGGATTTTGGGGATCCAGTCTGTTTGGACACTCACCTCCTGGACCTGGAGGGAGGGGGAAGGAACTGGAACTTCCCACAGGGCAGGAAACCCTGACTGCCCTAAGGGACGAAGAGGGAGGAGGAGAGGGAGTGGGGGGAGTGGGAGGGTATTGGGAAGAGGGGCGGAAATGGAAACTTTTATAATTTAATAAAATTTACTTAAAAAAAAAAGTCAAAATAGGAGGTCTGCAGTACAACAGGCATTTAATTCTAGCACTTGAGAGGCAGAGGCAGATGGATCTTTCTGAGTATGAGGCCAGCCCTATCAACAAAGCAAGTTTCAGAATAGCTGGCACTAAGACACAAGAAACCCTGTCTTAAAAAAAAAGGAAAAAGAAAAATCAGAATGAAGCAAAGTCAGGGAGTTTATGAAGATTAGCAAGAGCATACACGCATGACATTGATTGTTGCATTTCATGTGTATGAGTGTTTTACCTGCATGGATGTGTTAAAAACGTGGGGCCCAGTCTGTCTCTACATGAGGCGCAGGCCACACTATGGCGATGGCAGTCAATATAGGAACCTGTAAAAGCCATAAGCTAACGCCACCCAGGGAGGGCCAACATCTAAAGGGAAATGCCTGCCTTTCCAACCATTAGCTGAGCAAAGACCACCAGATGTGCTCAAGCCCAGGACTCACTTATTCTCCTTTACCAAGACCCCCTAGATAAATGTCAGCCAATCAGAATCCTGAATCCTGGAAATCCCGGCACTTCAACCTCTACTATGATAAAAATCATACCCTGACTGGACTTGGCACTCTCGGCTCCCAAATGCTGCTTCAGACAGAAGAGAGTCCAAGCTTCAGCTTGAATAAAGGCTCTTTGCTTTGATACACAGAACTCAGTCTCCTAATCAGTTTTGGGGAACTCTGTGATCTGGACATAACATAAACCATGTGTGGGTCAGGTACCCGCGGAAACATTGGATTCCCCACAACTAGCATTAGAGATGATTACGAGCCACCATGTGGGTGTTCGGCATGGAATTCTGTAAGAGCAGCAAGTGTTCCTACCACTGAGGGCTCTCTCCAGGCCCTAGTGTAGATATCTTTACAGTCCCTATGTGAGCCTAAGGCTTTTCTTAGTGTCATTCATTGTTCAAAGGGTTGATTTAAGACAAAGTGAAAATATTAAGCAAAGTATCCAAATATATTTGGGCTGAGCATGGTGGCACATGCCTTAAACCCCACCACTTACTTGGGAGGCAGAGGCAGGCAGATGTTTCTGAGTTCAAGGCCAACCTGGGATACACAGTGAGGGAAAAATTGTGTTGGCCCGATAAAGCTCTCTACTTATGCAAATCAGACCAAATCAAATTGAATTAGGAAAATCTCAGATTTAATGGATACCAGCACTTCCAGGTGGCATTCCAGCCCACAGAGAGGAAACCACATGTTCCTTCTCTGGGTTGCAGTTTAAATACCCTGTGGGGTGGTCTTGAGCATCTCAGGGAGGAGTCATTGTTTGGCAGGCTTTCTATGAGGTGTATTCTAGACTGATGCAACTCAAGGGGATGGGGCTTGGCATTCTAGACTCTTTGGATATATGGATGTCAGGGGCTGAGGTGAAGTTTTAACACAAACATTGAGTTCCAGGAAAGCCAGAGATAAACAGTGAGACTGCATTTCAAAAAACAATGAAATTTAAGTTTGAACTGGAAGATGACTCATAATCTAAGGGTTCTTGCTACACTTGCAGAAGACTTCAGTTCAGGTCCCAGCACTCACATAAGGTAGCTCATAACCACCTGCAACTCTGGCTCCAGTGCTTCAACGCCTCTTCCATCTTCTGTGGACACCTGTACATATATACACACAAACATACACACATATACATAAAATATTTTTAAAATAATAATAATAATAATAAAATGAATAAAAATAATAATAAAATGAATAAATATATAAAGTCAAGTAAAAATGAGGTGACACCATGTGGGGGGCTGAGCTGCAGAAATAAGAGACTGAAGCCTCCCACCAAGGAAGTGAAGTTCATGCCCTTTTCCCACACCTGAGTTAGATATTATAGCATTCAAGCATCTAGGGCACTGGAGCTGCTAGGGACCACTATCTCTGAAGTGTGTGTCCAAACTCAAGGCCAATGAACACCAATCACAGTCTCAGCTCAGCCACAAACATTTGTTCCTTTTCTCCCTGCAGGGATGGTCACTACACTAGCTCCAAGCTCCTGCCACCTCAGCTCTGTGCTCCTGTTGCCAGCAGGAGAATAATCTAGAGCTTTGTCCTTGAGAAGATGCTTGTGCCAATGTCCTTGTAGACAGATGCAGACAATGTTGTGGCTCACAGGACCTGTGCATCAGTATTTCTAGTTCCATTCATTTGCCTGCACACTTAATGATTTGACTGTTTCCCTTCTGATCAGAGTGCTAACTTGGGCAGCCACTTTGGAAATTGGTACAGCAGTTTCTTAAAACATACAGAAACAATCTACCTCAAGACCAAGCTATACATTTTGGGTGTACATCTGAAAAAGAATTTCGCAGACTCCTAGGGGAAATAAAACAATTTATTAAAACAAAACCAGAAATCAATAAAATCATTCATAATTGTGGCCCAGCCTGAAATCCAGCTATCAGAGCCATGGAAAGACAGTGGCAGAGATGACTTCTAGATGACATTGGGTCTGAGAATGAAGGGGACCTTCGTGCCAGGAAGCTGAAGTCACCCCCTTCCCAGTAGACTGGAAATGATGACAAGGGTGGTCCTGATGGGGGCCCAGGCTTGAGCAAGAGCCAGGAGCTGGACAGCAGGGTTGGCCGTTCTGATGAGAGTACCTGGAATGAAGAAAACTCTGAACATGACCTGCTGGGGGATGAGCCCGCAGCATCACCAACACCATGGGAAGCCGACTCAAGTTTGGCTTGGAAGGGGATGCCCTGCTAAGCAGGTACATCCAGTTCAGCATGGACTCTCTGCTGTTTGAGGGGTCAGGACTGGGAGGGACTGACCTGCCTGGGTTCACTGATGAGGAATATGAACACTAACGGGAGCTGCTGGAGATCAAGTGCCACCTGGAGAATAGTAACCAGCTAGGCTTCTTCTTCTCCCCGGCCTCCAGTGACAACAATGCACTGGGTGTCAACTGTAATGAGAGCCTAGGCCATGGGAGGGCCATGCTGGAGGAGGAGCTTCGGCACCTAGAGTTCAAATGCCATAACATTTTGCTGGCACAGAAGAAGCAACAGTTGTGTGAATTCTGTATGAAGGCTTGGCTGCTAGAGGAGGTGAACCTCTATGACCTGGCAGCCAGTGAGCCCCCAAAACACTAACTGTCTGATATCTCTGAACTTCCAGAGACATCAGACAAGGATAGCACAACACTGGGAAAGCTGCTGAAGCACTCGGTTGCTCATGGAGCCTTTGCCCGAGATCCCCCTGAAGTGATCTGCTGCTGGTAATTCCAATTTGAACCTGACCCATTCTGGTCCTCCTGTCACCACCCACCCCAAAGGGACTCCTTCACCTGGAAGCCCTGCCATGGACCGGCTCAGGTGAGCCACTCAGACCGTGGGGGAACAGGACGAAGGGACAGATTTCAGAATATGGCAAAGGAAATGACAGACAGACCACCCTCAATGTATTTGAGAATGCTGCTGTGTTTTTTTCAGTGCGAGGCTTTTATATTTTTACAAACAAAGAACTTGGCAAAGGCATACATCATCAGATCATAAAATAGAAAAGAACAGTATAAAACAGTTTTACAAAGAGAATCTTTAAAGATGCTTTGGCATGAGTACAAGGACATTTGCTCCCTCACATTCTGTAAAGTCAGCCTTTTTTCTTGTTTTTAGAGAGGCCACTGTTCTTAAGTTAGGCCATTTTTATCAGCTTATACCAGGTGGCTGGCTGGGTTTAGCTAAGTGACATTGTGTGTCTGGGTGAGAAAGAAGAAGGCTACTATCTTCCTGGGAAAACTTTCTGCTAGGAAACTTTAAAGACATGATCTTTTTTTTTTTCTGAGAGTAAATTTTATTAAATTATAAAAGTTTCCATTTCCGCCCTTCTTCCCAACACCCTCCCACCCCCCCCACTCCCTCTCCTCCTCCCTCTTCGTCCCTTAGGGCAGTCAGGGTTTCCTGCCCTGTGGGAAGTTCAAGTTCCTCCCCCCTCCCTCCAGGTCCAGGCAGGTGAGTATCCAAACAGACTGGATCCCCAAAATCCAGTATATGCAGAGGAAACAAGTCCCAGTATCATAGTCAATGGCTTTTCAGAAAGACTCCTGGCCAGCCACATTCAGAGAATCCGGCCAAATTCCGAGAATCTGGTTAGATCATGTCCTCGTTCAGTCCCAGTCCAACTGGCCTTGGTAAACTCTCATTAGATCCGTTCCCTTGTATCAGTGGGTGATAGCATCCCTCACAGTCCTGATTTCGTTTTTCATGTTCTTCCTCCTTCTGCTCCTCATTTGGACCTTGGGGGGCTCAGTCAGATGCTCCAATGTGGGTCTCCATCTGTATCGCTGTCCTTCGCCAGATGAAGGATCTGGGACTCTTGTCTATTTCGTACCTCCTGGCGGGTAGCTAAATAATCTTCATCAGGTTTATCTTCTTATTTAGCTTCTCTAGGATCACGAATAATAGGCTCAAAGACCTTTAATTATGGTTAGAATCCACTTATGAGTGAATACATACCGTGTTCCTCTTTTTGGGTCTGGGTTACCTCACTCAGTAAAGCATTTTCTATTTCCATCCATTTGCATGCAAAATTCAAGATGTCATTGTTTTTTACCGCTGAGTAAAACTCTAATGTGTATATGTTCCACACCTTTTGTAACCATTCTTCTATTGAGGGGCACCTAGGCTGTTTCCAGGTTCTGGCTATTACAAATAGTGCTGCTATGAACATAGTAGAACAAATGCTTTTGTAGTATGTTAGGGAATCTCTAGGGTATATACCCAAGAGTGGAATTGCTGGGTCCTGAGGGAGGTTGACTCCCAGTTTCCTGAGAAACCGCCACACTGATTTCCACAGTGGCTGCACAAGTTTGCATTCCCACCAACAATGGATGAGTGTTCCCCTCACCCCACATCCTCTCCAGCATAGGCTATCATTGGTGTTTTTGACTTTAGCTATTCTGACAGGTGTAAGATGGTATCTCAAAGTGGTTTTGATTTGCATTTCCCTGATCGCTAAGGAGGTTGAGCATGACCTTAAGTGCCTTTTGGCCATTTGGAGTTCATCTGTTGTGAATTATCTGTTCAGTTCAGTACCCCACTTTTTAATTGGGTTAGTTAGAGTTTTAGTGTAAAGACATGATCTTAAACTTGTCTGAAACTCATCTCATACCATTAATCTCAACTCCCTTCCCTTCCCGACTCTCAGGGTCAGATGTTGTAATTAGCCTAGATTTTCTGGCCATAAAGAAGGCTGCATAGGCCTCCTGTTAAATCACACGTATTTTCCCAGGTAAATGCCTAATACTCTTTTCCTGTAGAAGGTTTCTAAGGTTTTTCCTAGTAAAATTAACTCCTTTTTTTCCACATCATCAAGGAATTATCCTAATGATGACCCTGCCAATTCCCAGAACTGGCTACTTCTTTTAAGGCTTTAATGAATGGTGGGGCAGAGCTCAAAATGTTCTCAGCAGTCTTGTTTGTATCCGCAATTGCCTGGAATAGTCTGATCTGTTAGCAATATGCAAGGATCACAAAGAATACACAGACAAGGGAAAAGACAGACACATATAGCTCCAAGGACAGCAAAGTCGAGTCAGTACAAATGACGACTCAGGTGGCATTATACCACAACTGATTGCCAAGGGACTACCTGGAACACAGCTCCGAGAAGCACAGATCCCAATCCTCCAGCAACACTTGCCAGTCCAGTCAGCATTTCTGCTACACTGGCGTGACAGCCGTGGATGTAGCAAAGCCCTGCCAAGTTCTGATTACTCTCTCGGGTTCTGAGGTGGGCCGGAGACAGCACACAGAGAAGCATGTCTGACTCAGTACCAAGACAGGTGTTGCTCTAGAAGCCACAGTTACTTGTAGACAAAGGCAACCCTGAATTTTGTGGTTTGTCTCATTTTTTGTGCTGTCCAATAGATGTTTTCATTTTTGTGGACCTGCTCTGGGGGTTGGCAGATCCTTCAGGCAGCCTGATAAAAGTGGACCCCACCGAATGCTGGCTGGGAAGAAGGTTGGGTAAGGAAAAAGGAAGGGTTGTTTGGGAGAGAAAGGAAGGAGATAGGGAAGAATAAGAAGTGGCTGTCGTGGTGGTGTCTACTCTGAGGAATGTCAGGGAGGATCTGTGTTAGCTTTCTGGGTGCACCCATGGGCCCACCTCTTTCCCAGTGAATGAGATTGAAATCACAGGAATTGTGGGCACAGTAACCATCCAAAAAGAATTTGTTGTTGCCTGGCCTATGCCACCTGGAGCAGAGACACTTTTAGTGACCTGAGCAAGGAGCTTAGATGTTTAGGGTTTTGAGAAGCCAAACCCAATGGGCAGCAGGGTAGACCTCATGTAGCCTAGAGATCTGGTAGGAGTTGGGAGACCTGGACCCAGTGAGAAAGGAAGATGGGCTGAGTGAGAGATGCCTAGAACCTCTTCCAGTGATGCAACTTTCAAATGTGCCACTTGTTTGGTTTCTCAGTCTTGGTGAAGCTCATGTTGGGAGGCTCCAGGAAACCCCTGTTCCCCACCTACATTCCAAGAATAAAGCAAGCTGCCTGTTTATTACGTTTAATAAAAAAAAATCCAGATCCACTTAACCTAGTAGTACAGAAAGTGGGAAAGATTCGTTAAATCATTGGACTGGGAGAAAAATTTCTGAAAAGAACATTGGTAGTGTACAGACTAAGACTGACAATAAATAGAGCCTCACGGAATGAAAGAGCTCCGATAACGCAGACTACTTAATGGGAAATTGTTTTACCAACTGCAAATGTGACAGAGGACAAATGTCTAAAACTATTTGAAGAAACCAAGAGACTATGTCTCAAGAAACAAATAATACATTTATAAAATGGGGCCAAGAAATAAACTGAGAATCTTCAAAAGGAAAAATTCAAATGACTGAGAAACACTTAATGAGTTGTCCTTTTGCCTTGTCTCACTCTATAATTTTCTTTGTGTGCTGGTTGTCTCTTGGAGAACTGAACTTTTCTAAAGGGTAATAGGAGTATTACCTCTATTATTTGGGAAAAAGTGTAGTGATGGGGCAAGTGAGTCTTTAATCTCAGCACTCAATGGCTGACAAAGTCACACATTCACTCAGATATCAATTTAAGAGTTATGAGTTTATTTCAAATCTTATTTTATATTAGAGAAAGAAAATGTATGGACTTGGCAGTAATGTCCAATAGCCAGGTATTATAACTTAATGGGTTGAGTTGAAGTTTACAAGAGACAACGTACATAAAAGTAGTGTATATGTCATTTCTAGGCATCCTTATTAAAAGAAACAGTGAGAGTCACTAGTTCAAACATACATCTTTCATTGCATCATAGCATGTGGTTTAGAACCAAAACTACAGCTGTCCCTTTTAATTTCAGAAACGGTACTTCAGTAAGATGTTTTCTTCTTTAACGTTTGAAGTGAATTTCTCTCTGGTCTTAACAAAATTATGTAGCACTTGGGGATAAAGATACATCCCAGCAAGCCTGCACTGGAGGCCAAGATGGAGAAGACCTCCACAGCCACCATGACCTTGCCCTTGGTGCTATGGTAGACAGGAAGAAAGGTGACCCAGACACTGCAGAACACCAGCATGCTGAATGTCAGCAACTTGGCTTCATTGAATGTGTCAGGGAGATTCCTGGCCAAGAAAGCCACAATGAAGCTCCCTAATGCAAGGGAGCCATGGTATCCCAAGACACAGTAGAATGCAATAATTGAGCCCTTGTTACACACAACAATTATGTGGCCATGGTAATTCTTGTCATCGATGTCAATTGATGGAGGAGCAACTCCCAGCCAAATTGCACAGAGAATAATTTGGATGAGGGTACAGATGGCAATGATGAAGTTGGGTGCACCTGAAATCAGGTAGTATCTCATCCTTCTTCCAGGTGTTGTGACTTTGAAAGCCAGAAGCACAGTAACTGTTTTGGCCAACACAGTGGAAACAGCCACAGTGAATACCGCTCCAAATGTGATTTGCTGCAGGATGCACATAGCTGTGTTTGGATAGCCAATAAAAAGCAAGGGACAGAGAAAACAAAAGATGAGTGAGACGAGCAGGGTGTAGCTGAGATTCCGGTTATTGGCCTTCACAAGTGGAGTGTCATGGTTCTTCATGAAGACCCCAAGAACCACAGATGTGAGTGCAGAGAAGCCCAATGCTATCAAGGTCAGAGCCATCCCCAAGGGGTCTTCATAGCTCAAAAAGCTCACAGCTTTGTCAATGCAATGGATGTGTTCTGCATTGGCATACTGGTCCTCTGGACACTTTACACACTGATCCACATCTGATGGAGAAAAAGGGTATGATTAGTGCAGCTTGAGAATTTTCTTGACTGGAAATTTTAAATATGCTTGTTGAGAAACATTGCAATATCTACACCTTTCCCCGGGATGTAGATGAAAGATATTGCTGCATAGGAATGCTTCCATTCCACAATACACATTCATTACTTTTAGTGGAATGAAACCAGACAACCATTATATTGTCTAATAAATGCTTGTTAATAATGTCATTTTTCATGTTTCAAGGAAAGCACAGACTTTTCTAGTAGAAATTTAGGAGATAGAGAATGTGGGAGAAGAGAAAGGAACAAAGGAGAGGAGGAGGAGATATTTGTGCAGCTGTACAGGGAGGGTTGAGATCTTCCTATGGACAGAATTGAAACAGGCACAAAGTATACTAAAATGGCAATTTATAAATGTAAAAGGTTGCCCCATTTTAGGATGAAGTGTTTAATTTTATTATTAGCTAAACTGGGATCGTCACAAGGTGGTTTTTGCTAGTTTGATTTCATTCATTGATAGCTGAACCATGATAATCCATCTCAGGAGAAGGATGTGACTGAATAAGGCAATGGAACTTGGTGGCTAGCTTTACAATGTAATTGTCTTAGGTTTTATATTTCTTTGAAGAAAAATGACAACCATGGCAACTCTTCAATGGAAATCATCAAATTGAGTATCTTATAACTAAGAAGTTCAATCCATTATCATTATGGTGGGATGTGGTTGAATGCAGTTGGACCTGGTACTGTAGAAGGAGATTTGAATTCATATTTTTTGAGCCATAGTCAAGAGGAAGTAAACAGATACACTGCATGTGGTTTGAACATATATGAGACCTCAAACTCTGCCTCCACATTGGCCTACTTCATGCAACAAGATGACACCATCTCTAACAAGGCCAATCCTCCTAAGAAGACAACTCCCCATAACTTATGGTGGCAAATTATAGTCAAGATACCTTAGTAATCTAATGGTTTATATCAAGGCAAGAGAAGGACAGGGTTTGCTAGAGACATGTTTGCCATGCTTGGTCTGGCTAGAGTCCCTTCAGAATCACTAAGTTGTATGTACGTACATGTAACCTAACAAAAGAGCTCATGAATATGGGGGTTATTTGGTTCATATGGGGTGAGTTGGAGGGAAAAATAAGGAACGAAAGCTATATAAAGATAATTTTGATGTTTGAAAATGTAAAGCAATTAAATAAATATGCCCTTGGTTTTGTCATCATGGACAGTACGGAGTTGCTCCCCTTGGTATTATTCAATGAAGCCGAAACCTGGCAGTTTTCAAGACCTGACAAGCTGGGGAGAGACCTGCCTCCAGGCTGCACCACCACTCCTGCCACTCACTGAGTCCTGTCCCTCCAAGACACTCTTCATTACCAAACCCTAAGCACCTGACCATCCTCCCCATATACAGGCATTTCTCGTAATGCCAGTGGTCTGCTGTGGTTCAGTCGTGTCGTACCCTGTAAAGACTGTGTCTTCTATTGGTTTAATAAAATGCTGATTGGCCAATGGCTTGGCAGGAATTATAAGCAATGTGACCAGAATAGGAGAATTCTGGGAGGAGGATATGCTCTGTCTGTAGTCATCACCCAGCAGAGATTGCACAGAGAGAATATCTCACTTATAAATGGTAGCAAGCCATGTGGCTAACACAAATAAGAAGTATGTGTTAATATAAGTTAGAAGAATTAGTTAATAAGACATTCTGAACTACTAGGCTAATTAGTTTATTATTCAGGTATATATCTGTGTGTTTCTTTGGGACTGAACAGCTGTGGGATCAGGCATGACACAAAACCTCTGTCAACAACAGTCTACATCAACCTAGGTGCAAACCACACCCATCAAAAATAAACAGGTAAGTGACCAGGCTCCAAGTTGGACCATCTCAAAATTCAGAGCCTAATTAAAACTCCAGGCATATATCATGCTTCTCCAAATCCCATTGCAGCACCAGCAAGGCACCTTGGCACTGCTCTATCTACTGTTGGAACTTCACTGCTTTGGTGCCTCCCTACCAGTTGACAAGCGGATGAGAGACCAGACTCCAGGCTGCACCAAAACGCCTGTAACACGTTAGATTCTGTCCATCCAAGACCCACTCCACCACAACCCCCCACATCCCTGAACATCTTCCTTATGGCCAGCCTTCCTTTGCAAGGCCAGAACACTATATAGGCACAGCTAAAAGCCATATCTTTTGGAAAAAAATCAGCTAGATAGCCGGACCCTGTCCCTAACACTGGTGGAACTTCACTGCTGTGGTGCAGTCCCCATCAGTTGACAAGCAGGTATTTGAACATCTACTCAATGGCCAGTAGTATCCTGTATATCCAGAAGACTATAGAGAATCAAATGCAAACCACAGCATTTGGAAGAAGAGGCAAAGACACAAACTATACCAGTTGGAAGCACAGACTATTTAGGCACAGACAAAACCCACACATGTTAGAAGAAGAGATGAGCAAATGCCAGAACAAGAATTCTTTCAACAACTGAAAGTGCAATATTTGATCACCAGTGATCCTACAACATTAAGACCTGAACATGTCAATACAGCTGAAACACTAGAAAACAGTCTTAATATAACACTATGAAGTTGATAAAGGCTCTCAAAGAGAAAATGAAAATTTCCCTTAAGAATTTGAAGAAAAGACAAACAAAAAAGTAGAAGTCAATAAATCCTAAAAGAGACAAAAAAAGGGAAAAAGCAATCAAACAGGTGAAGGAAACCATTCAAGACTTGAAAATTGAAATAGAAACAATAAAGAAAATACAGAGAAAGGGAATTCAGGAAACGGAAAATCTGGGTAAGTGAACAGAAACTACTGATTTAATAATCACCTAGAGGATACAAGGAATAGAAAAGAGAATCACAGACTTTAAAGACCCAATGGAGGAAATGGATTCATAAGTCAAAGAAAATGAAGAATCCAATAAATTCCTAACACAAAACATCCAGGAAATCAGAGACAGCATGAAAAGATCAGTCCTAAGAAGAAGGAGAAGAATCCCAGCTCAAAGACAGAGAAAACATATTCATAGAAATATGGAAAATAAAATTATAGGAGGAAACATTCCCAAACTAAACATGGACATGACCATAAAAGTACAAGAAGCTTACAGAACATGAAATGAACTAGACAAAGAAAGTCCCCTAACCACATAATAACCAAACAGTACACAGAATAAAGAAGGAATTTTCAGCGATGGAAATGAAAAAGGCCAAGCAATATATGAATGCAGATCAATCAGAATTTCACCTGACTTCTCAATAGAGGCCCTAAAAGCCAGAGGTCCTAAACAGATGTTTTATGGAAATTAATAGACCACAGATGCCAGCCCAAACTGTTAAACCCAGGAAAAATTTCAATCTCCAAAGATGAAAAAACAAGATATTTCATGAGAAAACCAGATTTAAATAATACCTATTTACAACTCCAACACTACAGAAAGTGCTAGAAGAGAAACTCCAACCCATGAAAGTTAGCTACAAGAAAACACAGGCAATATATATCTCACAATTAATAAAGCTCAAAGAAGGGAAATATCACGCTACCTCCACTATTGCCACCACCAAAGCCAAAAATAGCAAGAATTAATAATCACTGGTCATCAACATCTTTTAATTTCAATGGACTCAATTTGCCAATAAAAAGAAACAGGCTAAGAGAATGGATTTAAAAGTAGGATCCATCCTTCTGCTCCATACATGAAACACACCTAAACTTCAAAGATAGACATTACCTTGATGTCAAGGGTTGGGAAAAGTTTTTCCAATTAAATGGATGTCAGAAGCAAGCTGATATAAATATCCTAATATCTACCAAAATAGAATTCAAACTAAAATTAATTAAAAGATATAAAGAAAGACATTTCATATTTATCATAGGAAAAATCTATCAAGATGAAGAGTCATATCTCAACATCTATCCCCTAATTTCTAGGGCACTGGTATTTGAAAAAGAAACATTACTAAAGCTTAAATCACACATCAGATCCCACATGTTAATATTGGAAGACTTCAACACCCCATTCTCACCAATGGACTGTCACACAGAATCTTAACAGGGAAAGAAGGGAACTAACAGATGTTTTGACTAAAAAAAGCTTAGTAAACTACTATGAAATATTTCACCAAAACACAAAAGAATATCCCTTCTCAGAACCCCATGAAATCTTTTCTAAAATTGACACATTGTTGGTTGTGATAAAATCTCAACAGATACAAAGAAAGTGGAATAAACCTTGTATTATACCAGACCACTGTGGGGTAAAGTGAGAGTTCAACAGCAACACAAACTGAAAAATATATGTAGACACATGGAAATTGAACTACTCTCAACTGAACCACTGCTGGATCAAGGAAGAAATAAAAAAGTTAAAGACTTTCTAGAATTCAATGAAAATGAATCCACAACATATTCAAACATATGGGACACTAAGAATGCAGCGCTAAGAGGAAACATCACAGCACTTAGTGGCTACATAAAAACTTAAAATAATCTTACACTATTAAATTAATAGTACACCTGATAATTATAGAACAAAATGAAGCAAACTCAAACAGAAAGAGTAGGTGACAGAAAATAATCAAATGTGGGGCTGAAATCAATAAAATTAAAAGAAAGAGAACAATATAAAGAATCAATGAAACAAAGAGTTTTTTCTTTGAGAAAATCAACAAGATAGACAAACCCTAATCCATACCAACCAAAAGGTAGAGATAGAATATCTACATTAACAAAGTCAGAAATGAAAATGGAGAATTATTAGATTATACTTCAAAAACCTAAACTGCAAAATATAGGAAAATCTAAAAGAAATAAAAAACCTTAGTTGATAGGTACTACATTCCAAAATTAAATCAAGACCATAAGAAAATAGCAACAGACATTATAAATCTCCCAACGCAAAACACCCCAAGGCCAGATGATTTCTATGCACAATTCTTTAAGAATCTCACCAAAAAGCTAATACCAATATTCTTCAAATTGTTATGCACAATACAAACAGAAGGACTTTTGCAAATTCTTTTTATTTGGCCATAGTTACCCTCATAACCAACCAAAGAAAGAGGCAACAAAGAAAGTGAATTAGAGATCATGCTCCCTTGTGAATACTGATGCAAAAATACTCAATAAATGACTGGCAAAATGAGTCCAAGAACACACAAAAGAAATCATCCACTGTGATCAAGTAGCCTTCATTCCAGAGATGTAGAGGTGGTTCAACATGAAAATCTGAGCTGGGCGGTGGTGGTGCACACCTTTAATCCCAGCACTCGGGAGGCAGAGACAGGTAGATCTTTGTGAGTTCGAGACCAGCCTGGTCTACAAGAGGTAGTTCCAGGACAGGCTCCTAAGCCACAGAGAAACCCTGTCTCAAAAAAACCAAAAAAAAAAACCATTATAAGAAAATCTGTCAAAGTAATCTACCATACAAACAGATGTAAAGAAAAAACCACATGATCACCTCGTTATGTACTAAAAAAGCCCTGTGATGAAATTCAATACTCTTTCATGATACACGATCTGGAGAGATCAGGTGTAGATATGTTCCTGTCCTGCCTGGTTCCATAGGGATTCAAAACACACAGAGGCTTATATGAATATAAATTGGTTGGTGTAGTAACTCATGTTTATTATCAAGTAGCTTTTACAACTTAAATTAACCCATAATTATTATCCATGTTTACCCATGTGGCTTGGTACCTTACTCAGTGAGGCATTCTCATCTTGCTTCTTCTGCTTGTGACTGGTAACGAGAGACTGAGCCTTTCCTCTTCCCAGAATTCTTCTAGTCTAGTTGCCCTGCCTATATATACAGCCTGGCTACTGGCCAATCAGTATTTTATTAAACCAATGCAATAGCAAATCTTTACAAGGTACATGAGCACACAGCAATCAGGGATACAAGGAACATACCTAAACATTAAAAATGCAATAAAATGAAGCTAAAGCCAACATCAAATTAAAAGAAGAGAATCTCAAAGTGATTTCACCAAAATAAGGAACAAGACAAGACTCGCCACTCTTTCTACATCTCTTCAATATAGTACTTGAGGTTCTAGCTACGGCAATAAGATAAGACAAGGAGCTCAAAGTGATAAAAATTGGAAAGGAAAAAGTCAAATTTTTCTATTTGCAGATGGTATGTTGGTATACACAAGTGACCACAAAAATTTTTATCATGGACCTCCTCCATCTGATAAGGGCTTAAGTAATATGACTGAATGCAAGGTTAACTAAAAAAAATAGTATTCTCTCTTTATTCAAATGATAAGTGGGCTGATAAATGAATCAGAGAAGAAAGACCTTTTACAATAGTCACAAATAATATAAAATATCTGGGGGCAGAAAGAGAAAATATTGAAAGATCTCCCATGTTAATGGATTGGTTATATTAACATAGTTATATTGGGAATTTTACAAAGAGAAATCTATAGAATCAATTCAATCTCCATCAAAATTCCCAACAAAATTCTTCACAGATTTTATAAGAACAATACTAGAATTCATATGGAACAACAGACCCAGGAAAGCTAAAGGAGCTTCTGGAGGTGTGATCATCCCTGATTTCAAAATCTACTTTAGAGATATAGTATCAACTGTTTGATATTAGCATAAAAACATAAATGTGAATAAGTGGAATTGAATCAAAATCCGTGACATGAATCCACACACCCATAAATGCCTGATTTTTGACAAAGAAGCCTAAATCATACAGCATAAAGGACAGCATCATCAACAAGTATCACTGTTATAACTAGATATTGACATGTAGAAAAATGTAAATAGATACGTATCTATTTCACTGAAGAAAACTCAAGTCCAAGTCAATCAAAGACCTCAACATTAATACAATTACACTGAAGCTGATAGAAGATAAAGTGGGATGTAGCCCTGAACACATGGGCACAGGACACTATTTCCTGAATATAAGACTAGTAGCACAGACATTGAGATCACCAATTAACAAATGGGACCTCTTGAAACTGAAAAGCTTCTGTAAGCTAAGGACACTATCCGTAAGACAAAATTTCAGTGTACAGAATAGGAAAGATCTTTACCAACCCTACATGAAACAGAAGGCTAACCTATAAAATATATAAATGGTCAAGAAGCTAAACTTCAAAAGACCAAATAATCTCTTTTAAAAATAGGATGCAGATACAAACAGGATTTTCGGCAGAAGAATCTTAAATGCACAAGATACATTTAAGGGATTTTTCAACCTTCTTTGGTCATGTGGGATTTTTCTCTATTTGTTGTGAATGCATTTTGTTACCATTGGTTAATAAATAGTTTGCTTGGGCCTATGACAGTGCAGAATAGATCAAGGAGGAATTTCTAAGCAGAGATAGAGAAGAAAAGAAGACAGAGTCAGAGAGACACCATGTATCTGCTGAAGGAAACAGATGTCCAAGAACTTTACCAGTAAAACCATGAACCTCGTGGTAAAATATAAAATAGTAGAAGAGGGTTAATTTAAGATGTAAGTGTTAGCTAGAAATATGACTAAGCTATTGGCCAAATGGTATTGCAAATAACACAGTTTCTGTGTGATTATTTCTCTTCTGAGCATCCAGGAAATGAATGAGCAGTCTCCTTCTACAGATTGACGTCCAATATGAGGCTGACTACATTCATATAAAACACGAGCATGCTTTCAAAAGAAGTTCTAGACTCAAAATAAAAAATGGATACTTCTAGTCACATTTTTTTTTAGATGAGCTCTGTTTGCTTACAGCAGGCAGGAGCACCGTGGTTACTGTAAGAGAGATCTCCCTGACTCAGCAGTTGCAAGGAAGCCTTCATGGCTTCTTTAGGAGTAGGCTTCCTCTTTCTCCAGTATAAGCAGCTCTGACTCTTTTGGAAGTTCCAGCTATGGAACATTTAAATGAGGTTTGTGATCAGACTGCTACTTGCTTAATGGCAACATAGACCCCTTGTATGCCTGAAAATAGGGCTATGAGTCATGCTAAACAGACGTCCACCATGGTGGACTGGGAAGAGTTAAAGAGAAAACATCCTTATTCATTGGCATGCTACATAGCATTTTATAATGTGATCCATCAGGATATTATTACAGTTATGCAATAAAGACAAATCCAGAAAACAAAACACCTCTAAATATGTGAAATCATTGGATGAGTGTATGTAGGCAAGAAAGAGAGAGAGCAAGAACGCGTGCGTGTGCACGAAAAAAGACTATAGACTGTTATATAAGAATACAGACAGTCGTAGATCAAAGGTGTAGGGATAATAAAATAAATAGTAAACTCCTAGAAAAAAGTAATAATGTAAGAAAAATAAGGCACATAAAAATGGAATATACACAGAGAGCCCAGATTATGCATATTATTGTATTTTATTTGAATTTTTGACTGTGAATGAGCTAAGTACAGAGACATTTCATTGTATGAGCTGCTATGCCAAGTTAACACATATATTTTAAAGATCTTTTGACTTCAAAATTTGGGTCTAAAGCTATATTGCTTTGGAAAAGAGGTTCTGCTTTTGTTTTCACAGAGGATGAGAACCTGTGGAGTCCTTCCAGAGTAATGTGGTTTGATGGACCAAGACATCGTCATAGGTCTCCATAAACCATCAAAATTACTTTGCCCAACAAAAAGCAGGTAGGATGAAATTTGGAGAAAACCACACCCTAATTCCCTAAATGTTTGTTTACTTTTAAAGGGGATATGATATCGAGATGAATACTTTGCATTGGTATGGATCTTGGTTTATTGATACAAATTTAAGGTAAATTTTATTATATTTATTTCTGCTCTTGTTTAGAGTATCATATTTGTGCAGCTCATTTAAAAATGTAATATATAATTTAAAATATACCTTAATAGATAGTATCTATAGTAGTCAAGCTTGTACTCATGTTAGTTAGGTTTTCTTGATATATAGAGATACATTTTATGTGAATAGGTATTCTTAATTTTCAAAGAACTATAGAATATAGCATTTAATTGTTTTAACAAACTTAGGACTTCTTTCAACCATGAGACACATCTGATTCTGGACACACCAATCTACTTCAAGAGGATTATGTGCATTGAAGAGACTACTAATGGAGTTGGTTTGCCACTTGGGCAAGAAACTGCTCTTGCCTGGACTGCTTGATGGTATGCTGTATGAACTGGCCTTGCAGGACTCACAGGAAAATGACTGATGAACCAACAAAAGGTGAGACAGTCCTTCAGTGGTCCTGCTTCATAGAAAAGACTGCCAGACATTTTACAGGACACAGAAAAAAGAAACTGATGAACTTTATCAATAGAAGGCATAAGAGGCATTTAAATTTTCTGCCTGATGGAAAAGTCTGCCAGATACTATGAGCCTGTAGGCTGAAAATCGATTTTGCACCGTTGGGTGACTGTCCAGGCAGCCAGTTATCTCTGTCAATTTTAGAGTTTTGAAAGTTGCTTACAATGCACTTCCTATTAATTTAGGTAATATTACTTCCTTTTGGGGTGTTTGATGAAGTTGTAGAATAGATACTTATAATTATAGTTTTCCTTAGTTATCATAAAAGATAAGGTAGATATAAATATGGTAACTGTAATTTTTACTTGATACCTGTTTTATTATATGTAATTTTACTATGTTAAAGTTAAAACCTTTCTTTTTAGCTAGACAGAAAAGAGGAGGTGATATAGAATTCTGCTCTGTATACTGTAAATGTTTTGTTACCATTGCTTAATAAAGAGGCTTCTTTAGCCTATGACAGGGCAGAATAGAACAATATGGCAATTCCAAGCAGAGATAGTGGAGAAAAGAAGGCAAGGTAAATATAATGCCATGTATCTGCCAAAGGAGATATACACCCTGGTACCTGACCAGAAAAATCATGAGCCTTGTAGTAAAATATAAACTAATAGAAATGGATTATTTTAAAATGTAAGGATTAGCTAGAAATAAGCTTAAGTTATTGCTCAAAGAGTGTTGCAATAAATATAGTGTTTGTGTCATTATTTTGGGCCTGGGATGCTGAGAAACCAATAAGCACCCTCTCACTACACTTAGGTATCAGGGAAATGAAAATCAAAACAACTGTGTGATGCCATCTTACACCTGTCAGAATGAATAAGATAAAAATGCTAATGACAATCTATGATGGAGAGAATGTGGAGTAAGGGGAACATCCTACCACTGCGTGTGTGTGTGTACAAATGTGTACAGCCACTGTGGATATTAGTCTGTTACTTTCTCAGAAAATTGAGAATCAGTCTACCTGCTGACACAATAATACCATCTTGGGCATATTCTCAAAGGAATCATTGCATAAGGATACTTGCTGAACTATTTTCATAGTAGCATTATTAATAATAGCAGGAGACTGAAAACAACCTAGATGGTCCTCATATCTGAAATAAGTAAAGAAAATATGGTACACTTACACAATTGAACATTATTTGGTGGTCAAAAAAAAAGAATGACATCATGAAATTTGCAGGCAAATGGATGGAACTAGAAAAAAAATCATCCTGAGTAAGTTAACCTAGGTGCAGAAATGTAAGTACAGAATGTTCTCACTCATCAGTGAATAGTAAATATAAAATAAACAATAATCAGGCAACAATTCACAGCCCCATAAAAGCTAGTCAACAAGGAGTACACTAGTAGGAACACAGGGATCTCTGTGGGAGGAAGAAGTAAATGGGATTTTCTGGGAAAACTGGGGAAGTGGGTAGAAGGGAGAGGATGATGGGATAGGAATATGGGGATCAAGATAGTCATATTTATGGACACAATGGAGAGAGGCTGTCATGAAAGAGATATCTTGTTAGAGGGGGCAACTATGGGATTAGGGAGAAACCTGGTGTGAGTGAATCTCCCAGGAACCCAAAAAATTGATGCCAGCTAAAACTTCTAGAAATACTGGAGAGGGTGTCTGAACTGGCCTATAATTGTAACATTATTAAATGGGTGCTTTATATAAAAATATTGTTGTGGGACTCCTCATATGTTCTATATCATGTGTCAGTACTTATCAATATTTCCCTAGATTACAAATCACATTGATTCTTTGAAAAAGGGGTCTCTGGATATTGCTTAAAGTCGTCTTTCTCATATTTAACTATTTCTGATAATTGTCCAAGTAATTATCTGTTTTCATTAACTTTACAGAGGACTTGCAATTAGTTCCTATCACACCCACAACACAACAGAGTTCAGTGGATCTGATGACCTACTCTTATCCTTACTGATTCTTACATGAGCATGGTGCCTATAAATGTCTGTAGGGTCACACACATACATGGAAATAGGTTAAACAATCGCTTGAAAAGACCTTGTTTAGAATTTCCTCACTGTACAGTTTGATTACCAGAACTGTTTCTTTGAAAAACTGATATATGCCATGAGTTTTCCATGAATCAAAGATGCATGTAATAGCATATGGTGTGACTTAAAGGGACATTGACATTGATCACATTCTAATAAATCTAACTTACAAAAGTGATATATTTGATTGAGCAGCAGACTTTTAGACCCTTAGATCATCTCCATGTATGTTAGAGTGGATGATCATGGTGAAGGATTTATCTTGGCAGCAAATACTCACTTGTCTCATTAGAAACTTCATTTTCTGGGCAGGGAATGCAATCAAAACAGCATTCTGCCATTCCCTGCTGTCTGAACTTTTTAAATCCTGGACCACAATCAGCACTGCACACAGAGGGTGGCATCTGAGGAAAATTAGAGACATACTGATATCAGTAGTGTTACCTATTTTTTCCATAACTATTTGAAATTACCATGTTAAAATAACAGTAAGCTATTCACTTGGCATTTAATAGAATGACAAATTATATAAATGTGTAGAAACAATTTAATATAAAGTTGAGTAGCTTCACAATGCTGAAAATTTAGGAGGAAGAATGAGTTGTTCACTCTGGACAAAAACTACAGAGCATGCAAACTGGTTTTTCAATTTAATTTTTGTCATTGAACACACTCTTGTTTATACCTATGACCCTAACATTAGGAGTTGTGCTGCTTTGATGTCTTCATTTTTTTTTCTCATTTGTTTCTGCATTGAAATTAGCACATTTGGGAGTATGGCACTAGTTGCATAGTTCATAACCTTCTGTATTCCTCCAGTGGATGTTTTCTTGATGCTCAAGTGAGGCTTGCTTCGAGCACATGTGAAATTTCACTACTGCTCTCTGAATGACTATGTATCTGAGTAGTTAAACCTTCAGATCAAATGTCATTTTTCCTGAGAATGACTCTCTGCATCCCTCTGAGAAAGAATATTAACTGTAAATTTCATACTCCTTTGACTACCTGAGATGTAACTTCAGATCAAGCTTGAAGTCTCCATTGAAGTTAACTCCTTTAAAATTCAAGCCACTTTGAAGTTGGGAAGTTTGAATTAGACACCTTAAACAACCCACAGGGGCATTCTTATCTATAACATTCCTAAAACCCATAATAGAACATATCATTCATCAATTCTCAAAACTCAATTTCTTTACTAACAATGTCTCCACTGTGGAGGCCCAAAAATGTGAGTCTATTTCCATTGTCTGAAGGTCAGAAAGTTTGAGTTTGGTCAATATTGTTGGCAACAATTGGGGCCACAGTTGCTGATTTTGACTACACTACATACCTAGGGCATGAATACTTGGTTTTTTGACTTTAATAAGGCTCATACAGTCATATCCACTTCAGTGTGACCAATGGTCAGGATATTGAAGCATACTTCTGCTCCTTCTTTTGAAATAGAAAGTTTGACCTTAGGAGTGGCTGGGTGCCTTCAGGATACTTGTACTAGGGTGGGTCCACTGCCTAAATAACAGAATGGATTTCTCATGGATGAATTGTGTGATGGCTGAAAGTATTAAAGCAATCAACTGTTCTAATTGTCATTTGTATCGTGTTAAAGCAGTCTTTTTTTCTTTCCTTTGTTGTATTGGGGTATAAAACTGTAAGTAAAATTATATGCAGGGGGATTTCACTATTCACTGGGACTCCCTCTTGACACGTCTCTCTGTTTTCTGTTTTATTATTTTTACTCATGTGTTCATATTCATTACTTACTTTTCTGATCCCCAAGGTCCTATCTTTTTGAGTTTTATTTTTTGACAAAGCTGGTCTCTGACAAATGGTGCCAAGATATGGGGCAACAGGTGAAGCCTGAAATGCACACAAGTGTGGCCAGCATACATGGGAGAACATGAAGGACCCTGCATGAAGAAAATTGCACTACACGTGGAGAGGTGAGTGATGAGCACTCAGAAATAAGTAATAATAGATAATAAAGGAAGGGAACGTGGGGAAATATTGGGAGTAAAATTTGTAAGTAATAATTGTATATATGGAACAAGAAAATTGTATTTAACTATCTGCACAGTTACTTGGTTATCTTTTGATAGCCAGAAGAGCTGGGGTAAAGCATAAATACATGCAGAGATTTTGCAGAGTTTGTAGATATTATAAACAATGCACTTCCTCTTCTCAGTTGGTAGATATCTTCCTCCACCTCTGATTTGCTCTGGGACATGAAGAGGCCAAAGTGTTGGCTCTCACTCACCCTCAGCAAATGACAATGCTGTGGTCAGGGAACCCCTGCACCCAGTATTGTTGTGGTGAAAGACTACAAAGCGTGTGGGGCACAAGGCATGCCTTTGCCACCAAGGCAGTGCTGCAAAACTGTGCTTATTGAACCACAACCTCTGCAGCTGCTGAGCAGTTGGAAAAAATGAAGGGAATACATGACGCATCCCAACAAAGAACTGGGTTACCCCTGAGATTCGGGCAATCCATGCACACACACACTATAACCAGCTGAGTCTGACCCATGCTTTCCTGTGTAATGGAGCCAGGATATGCATGAGACAGAAAATTCGAGGGGATATATCTCCAACAGTCAGTGTCAGAAGGTGGTCAGCAGAAAATACTAGAGGCTAATTGGCCCATGAGCCAAGGAGCCTATAGGCATAAGTCTATGTCTTTTAACAGAGGAAGGGTTTCAGGACCATTCTCCTAATTTTAAAATAAAAAGGCCGAGGTAATTAAGAAATCTACATGGATATATCAGCCTAAGCATGTTATCTTCCTTGGCATTCTCAGAGCTGCTGCAATGGCAGGCATCGGAGAACCTGAGCTACATTTGCCAGCTGACCATAGTCTGTGGCATGATCACTGAACATGGACTGTGCACCACCCAGACACAAAAGCATATCATAGCCCAGAACCTTCTAGTAACATGTCAAAGTGGGACACAGTCAAGCAGCCCAGCTTCAACAGAACTCAGAATCTGGTGCTCACCCTGATAGCATAGCTACATCAAAAGTAGCTTCTGGGAGCTGCAACTTCAGGTCAGTCAAGTGTCTGTGAAAATGTAAATGGGAAAGTTTAGCCTGTCAGGTAGGCCGACTTGGAACTTGGAGTAGAAAGAAAGTTTACTACCCCTCGACTAAAGAATGGATGAGGAAAAGGTGGTACATTTACACAATGGAGTACTACATAGTAGAGACAAAGAATGACATTTTCAAATTTGCAGAAAAATGCCTGGAGCTAGAAAACATCACATTAAGTGAGGTAACCCAGACCCAGAAAGGCAATTATCACATGTACTCATTCATAAGTCATTGTGAAATATAAAGCATATGAAACCAGCCCACAAATCACAATCCCAGAGAACCTAGACAATAATGAGGACTCTAAGAGAGACATTGCATAGATGTAATCTACAAGGGAAGTAGAAAAGGACAATTTCTCCTTAGTAAATTGGGAGCATGGGGACCCTGGGTGGGGGTTGAAGGATAGTAGAGAAGCAGGGAGGGGAGCAGAAAAAAAAGTGCACCACTCAATAATATCAATAAAAAATAAAGTGCCTCCATAATAAAAGAAAGACAGTTTACAAAATTTTAGGATAACTTCCGATGGCTGAGACCTTCTTTAAAATATCCTATGGAAGACCTTGAATCACTAAGTGAAAGTTTTAAAGGGAACAGTGATCCAAATTCTACTAAATAGCTTACAGAACCTGCCAGAGAGGTCCACAAGCAGATAGAGTATGCTATACAGAAACAGCAAGTTCATTGTATTAATTATGCTAAACCTTGGTTTACCGACTGTTTCTTACCTACAAACATATCCAACAGAAGAATTATAGCAAGACAATCTGCTTTTAAGACTACACATTCCCATTTCACCAGGTAAGGTATTAAACCCTTTTTTTTGAAGCAGTTGCTTTCTTAGCACAGAAGAGCAGGATAAGACCTAAGAGATATTTTAGCAGAGAACCTGCTATGATCAAGTTCCTTCTACTGAGAAACAGATTGATTGGTTATTCCAAAATAGTGATGCTTGAACAATTTCGTTAGGTCAATTTGAATGCCAGATTAATCATATTTTCCCAGCTGATCCATTGCTGCAATTCACACAACTATATTCCTTTCTTTTCCCTAATATTGTAGCAAAAGATCCCTTAAAGGATGCTATGTTAATTTGTACAGATGGTTCTTCCAATGGCAAAGTAGCATATGTTGCTTATGGAGAAGAATATGTAGTATGAAAAGAACTGGTCTTTACTCAAACACTTGAGCTGGGAGTTGTTGTTATAGCATTTTAGCTATTTGGAGATAAGGCATTCAGTCTATAGACTGACAGTCAATATATATCAATGGTTCTTCAAGTCCTAGAAACCATACTATGTATTGGTACTAGCAATAAGCAAGTAAAAATACTAATCCAGCAAATTCAAAATTCCGTACAACAAAGAAAATGGTCATGTTTTATAAGGAATATTAGAGTGTATTTACATCTTCCTGGTCTACTAGTTGAAGGTAATGTTTTAGACCATAAGTTTCCAAAAACAAAATCAATTTATCTCAGGTTGATCGTGCTGAGCAATCATATGCTCTGCATTTTTAAAATAATTTAAGTTAAAGAAAACAATTTAGATTAACAAGAAAAGCTGCTTGCCAAATTGTTAAGTAATGTGGTATATGTTCTCAGGATTTCCCTGTATCTCATCAGGATGTAAATCTCTGAGTACTACTTCCTAATCATTTATGGCAAATGAATGTTATTCACATTGCAGAATTTAGCAAATTAAGGTTTGTTCTTGTGCAGACACTGAAAGAAACAGTTAATAATTGGGACCTCTTGAAACTGAAAAGCTTTTGTAATGCAAAGGACATCATAAACAAGACAAAATAAAAGCCTACAGAATGGGAAAAGATCTTCACTAACCCCACATCAGACAGACGGGTCTGATCCTCTCCCTGCCTCAGGTATCTAAGACATGGGCATGCATGATTGTAAGCATGTACTGAAGACGGGTAAGTCTGGAAAAAGGGAAAGCATTCACCTAAGGTAGACACAGTCATTTGTCCAATAGCAGAAGCTTAGGCTTTATTAAAATTAGTAAATCGGGAGGAATTGTGGAAACCCAGACATGTGAGCCTGTTTTCACCTTGTCTGAATGTCAGAGAGTTTGAAGGTCAAAATGGTTGACAACAACCAGGGCAACACATCCTGACCTAGGCTGTGGTTCCTTGGTACTTTGTCATTAAGGTGGCTGATAGAGTTGGATTCACTCCACCCTGACCAATGATCAGGATATTCAAGCATACTTCTGCTCCTTCTTTTGAAACATGAGGCTTGGACCTTGGGAATGACTGCCATCAGTATATTTGGTCTAGGGTGGTTTCACTGCTTAAACAACAGAATATTTTTCTCATGGATCAATTGCTTGATGGTTCAAAATATTGAAGCCAGTAACTGTGCTACCTGTCCTTTGTATCATGTTAAAGCAGTCTTTCCTCTTCTTCCCTCTATTGTACTGTGGCATAAAATTGTATAGAAAATTAAATGCAGGGGAATTTCAGTACTCAATGGAACTCCCTCCCAATACTATCCTCTGTTTTCTGCTCTATTACTTTTTCTCGAGTCTTCATATTATTTACTAACTCTTTTGATCCCCAAAGCCCTACCCTGGAAGTGGTATTATTGTTGAAGCTGGTCTCTGACACCCTACCCACACAGATAAGGAAACTAGATACACACTTGTTTGCATGAAGGAACTGTGAAAGAATTAATTGGACCAAGCAATGTTCCTCTAGTGAGCAATTTCTTTTTCAGGGTAAACATCAGGGCTAGAAGAAATGACACAGTCATCCATAAAATTTTCTCTTCATGAATAGGCTCAAGCATGACTTCTAGTCCTCCTGTGTGGCACAATGCTGTGTCCAGTTTTCCAAATCATTGTCCTGACATGCATATGTACCAAACATTCCAGTACTGCATGGAAATACATGCAGACAAACACTCATACCCACAGAAAAGAAAAAAGAAAGAATGAAAAAACAAGGTTACAATTCATAAGGTTTTTAAATGGGTCAAAAATGTTATGTCAATTCATTGGCAATTTAGAACCCATTGAAAAAATGCTTAAAGCAAATTAAATAATAAAAATGAATGATTTGTATATGTTTACTTTACTCCTGCCTTACAGTTAGTCTCAGTCTTTCAGCTTCTGTTTCAGAGAGTCGGTAGAAAAGAGGAAAATTACTGTGTAGTAATTAGAAATGGACCAACACAATATTTCTGAATTGCGGGAAAGAAGATTAAATAGTGATAACCATCAGTTGTATATTTATTTTAAAGGCTAGAAACATGTTCTAGCATGATAAAAATCACAGTATTCATGTCTAAAATTCTGAAAAAATTAATACAATGTCACATCAGAAAAATGAAAGGATCATTGTGTCCCCAATCTCTTCAACACCTTTATCATAAAGGGATGTTGAATTTTGTCAAAAGCTTTTTCAGCATCTAATGAAATGATCATATGGTTTTGTTTCTTTCAGTTTATTTATATGATGGATTACATTGATAGATTTGCATATTTTTAACCAGCCCTGCATCTTTGGGATGAAGCCTACTTGATAATGATAGATAATTTTTCTAATGTGTTTCTGGATTCGGTTTGCCAGTATTTTGTTGAGAAGTTTTTCGTCTATGTTCATGAGTGAGATTGGCCTGTAATTCTCTTTCTTGGTTTTGTCTTTATGTGGTTTTGATATCAGGGCAACTGTAGCTTCATAAAAAGAATTTGGCAATTGATGGAGGGGGGTTATCTGTCTATTGTGTTATTTTCATTGGTCAATAAAGAGACTGCCTTGGCCCTTTGATAGGACAGAAAATTAGGTAAGCGGAGTAAACAGAACAGAATGCTGGGAAGAGGGCAATGGGCCAGATGCCATGGAGCCAGCCACCAGGTCAGACATGCTAAATATTTCCCGGTAAGCCACACCTTGTGATGCTATACAGATGATTAGAAATGGGTTAATCAAGATGTGAGAGTTAGCCAATAACTAACTCTCTAGAGATAATGGCCAGACAGTATTTAAATAAATACAACTTATATGTTATTATTTCTGGGGCTAAGCTAGCCACGCGGGAGCTGGGCAGGATGAAAAGCAGGATGGAAAAGCAGGCCTGCCCGCAACTCCTCACTACAGGCAATGACTCTTCTGTTTCTTTGAGATACCATCTTTCACCTGTCAGAATAGCTAAACTCAAAAACACCAATGATAGCCTATGCTGGAGAGGATGTGGAGTGAGGGGAACACTCATCCATTGTTGGTGGGAATGCAAACTTGTGCAGCCACTGTGGAAATCAGTGTGGCGGTTTCTCAGGAAACTGGGAGTCAACCTCCCTCAGGACCCAGCAATTCCACTCTTGGGAATATACCCAAGAGATGCTCTATCATACTACAAAAGCATTTGTTCCAATATGTGCATAGCTGCACTATTTGTAATAGCCAGGACCTGGAAACAACCTAGGTGCCCCTCAACAGAAGAATGGTTAAAGAAGATGTGGAACATATATACATTAGAGTTTTACTCAGCGGTAAAAAAAAACAATAACATCTTGAATTTTGCATGCAAATGGATGGAAATAGAAAACGCTTTACTGAGTGAGGTAACCCAGGACCAAAAAGAGGAATATGGTATGTACTCATTCATAAGTGGATTCTAGCCATAATTAAAGGTCTTTGAGCCTATTATTCGTGATCCTAGAGAAGCTAAATAAGGTGAACCTGAAGAAAATCATATAGTTATCTTCCTGGAGATTGGAAGTAGACAAGAGTGCCAGGCAACATTGGGTGCACGGGGGCGTGAGTGGATGGAAGGGGAGAGGGTTATAGAAAAGGGAGTAGGGGAGGATCGGGGAAAGCTTGGGTGATTGGGATGGGGGGACGGAGGAAGAATGGACATGGGAGCAGGGAAGTATATATCTCAACTAAGGGAGCCATTTTAGGGTTTACAAGAGACTTGATTCTAGAGGGGTTCCCAGGTCCAAGGAGAGATCCCCAGATTTTTCCTGGACAGCAGAGGAGAGGGTGCCTGAACTGGCCTTGTCCCATAATCATACTGATGAATATTTTGCATATCACCATAGAACCTTCTTCTGATGATGGATGGAGATAGAGACAGAGACCCACATTGGAACACTGGACTTAACTCCCTATGTCCAAATGAGAAGCAGAAGCAGGGCGAATGTGAGCAAGGAAGGCAGGACTGTGAGGAGTGCGTTCACCCACTGATACAAGGGGACTGATCTAATGAGAGCTCACCAAGGCCAGCTGGAGTGAAACTGAACGAGCACGTGATCAAACCAGATTCTCTGAATGTGGCTGGCATTGGGACTGTCTGAGAAGCCATTGATAATGGCATTGGGACTTGTTTCCTCTACATGTACTGGATTTTTGGGATCCTAGTCAGTTTGGATGCTCACCTTCCTAGACCTGGAGGGAGGGGGGAGGAACTTGAACTTCCCACAGGGCAGGAAGCACTGACTGCTCTTAGGGCTGGAGAGAAAGTAGGAGAGGGAGTGGGGGGAATGGGAGGGTACTGGGAGGAGGGGCAGAAGTGGAAATTTATAAATTAATAAATAAATAAATAAATAAATAAAAAGTAATCACAGAGAAGGATTTAAAAAAAATGAAAAGACGAAACAGTATAGGTGGCCAGAAAATGGCTCCTAAAGTGACAATCTATTTTTACTAAGTTACATGGAAGCACAGGTGAACCAACGTGACAGTGTTACTGCTGTGTAATGTAAATCAGTTCATCAGGTCAGACCTACCTGTCTACTTCCTGTGGTCCACTCTAGAATGTCTTCATATAAATGGAGCTGTTGATCGTGTGGAAAATATGGGCTAAACATTCCTATCTTCACCTTAAGTCCAAGACCATTTGGGAAATTCCAAAGCTGGAAAATGTCATATTCTGGCTGCAGTTTTTCTTTCTGGTTCATAGTCACTCTGTCCCCAACTGGATTAGTGAAGTGGGTCTTCCTAAGTAAGGAATACCCCTGAAAGACAGGCAACATTCTTTATTGAATGTGCCCTTCCATGAAGTCAGAAAATATATTCTGATTTCATCTTCAATGCAACTTTCTTGAAGGTGCCCAGGTGAGATATCTCAATGAAAGCAAGTAGATAAATGGTAATATAATAACAGCCCTTGAATTTGATTTCTATCAGAGGAACTATCAAACATAAGCACAGACATACATGAAAACACCAGTTGTAGTATTAAATATTCACAAAAACATACACACACATACTCATATTAATACATAGATAGATACATAAAACAGGGACATACTATTTCCATATACATACACCTGAAGCCAAGAAGGAATATGAACATACAGACACACAGAGACAGGCTTACGTACTAGGAACAGAGAAAGAGAAACCCACAAAAATGTATACAAGCACACACACATGTTAACAAATTCATGGATGAATATGCACAAGGAGACTTACACAGATATAAACAGTCAGGCAGGGAGACATTGACACAGACTAATTTAATCTCAAATGCAAGGACAGATACACATACAGAGGAACAGAAACACATATATACATATGTACAACACATTCACTAAAACTCTCACATACACAGAAGCACAGATATGCATAAGTGGAAGCACAACCACGAAAACAAACAAATCAAACACATGGGAACATAGGCACATGCACTGGCAAGTACATACAGGGAGAGACACACAGAAGCACACCCATAGAGAAAGATATTGACACAAGATCAATTAATTCTCACTAAAACAGACAGGTAGATATGCAGATAGATAGAAACACATAGTTCACATCAAAACAGATATACCCAGAAATACAGAGAAACACACAAATATCTACCCTTACACAATAAGAACCATTCATTCACACACATATGTGCTTTCTGAAGCCCAGAGTTGTGGTAGAATCAGTTTAGAACAAATGTGCAAACTATCCTCTACTCAGATTACCACATATTTGACAGTTAAGGAACAAAAGTTCATCTATTTATCATGGAGAGGATTAATGAAGAAGACCCTTATGTTTCCAGCATTAGAGCAGGGGTGATGATATTCAGGTGCTCTGGAACAGAATCACTGATTTCCATTGATAAGTTGTGTCTCCCACTCCACAACCTTTACATTTGAGATTTTTACAAATTTCTAAATTTATTTCCTCAAAGGAAAAAGGTTCAAAAATCTTTCTATTTGAAGAAATAAATCCTAACAAACAAGAATGGGACAGCTGAGACTCTAATAAAGACTGATATAGAAAATAATGAAGGATTACATTGATAGATTTGTGTATGTTGAACCAGCCCTGCATCTCCGGGATGAAGCCTACTTGATCATAATGGATAATTTTCTAATGTGTTCTTGGATTCGGTTTGCCAGTATTTTGTTGAGAATTTTTGCGTCGATGTTCATGAATGAGATTGGCCTGTAATTCTCTTTCTTGGTTGTGTCTTTGTGTGATTTTGGTATCAGGGTAACTGTAGCTTCATAAAAAGAATTTGGCAATGGCTCTTCTGTTTCTATATTGTGAAATACATTAAGGAGTATAGGTATCAGCTCTTCTTGGAAGTTCTGGTAGAATTCTGCATAGAAACCATCTGTTCCTAGGCTTTTTTTGGTCGGGAGGTTTTTGATAACAGCTTCTATTTCTTCGCTACTAACAGGTCTATTTAGATTGTTCACCTGTTCTTGATTTAACTTTGGTAAATGGTACTTATCTAAAAACCAGTCCATTTCTTGTACATTTTCCAGCTTCGTGGCATATAAGCTTTTGTAGTAAGATCTAATGATTCTCCAGATTTCCTCTGTGTCTATGGTTATGTCCCCCTTTTCATTTCTGATATTATTAATTTGCATGTTTTCTCTCTGCCATTTGATTAGTTTGTCTAGGGGTTTGTCAATCTTGTTGATTTTCTCCAAGAACCAGCTTTTTGTTTCAACACTTAAGGTCATGCTCAACCTCCTTAGCGATCAGGGAAAGGCAAATCAAAACCACTTTGAGATACCATCTTACACCTGTCAGAATAGCTAAAGTCAAAAACACCAATGATAGCCTATGCTGGAGAGGATGTGGGGTGAGGGGAACACTCATCCATTGTTGGTGGGAATGCAAACTTGTGCAGCCACTGTGGAAATCAGTATGGCAGTTTCTCAGGAAACTGGGAGTCAACCTCCCTCAGGACCCAGCAATTCCACTCTTGGGAATATATCCAAGAGATGCCCTATCGTACCACAAAAGCATTTGTTCCACTATATTCATAGCTGCACTATTTGTAATAGCCAGAACCTGGAAACAGCCTAGGTGCCCCTCAATAGAAGAATGGTTAAAGAAGGTGTGGAACATATATATATATATTAGAGTTTTACTCAGCAGTAAAAAACAATGACATCTTGAATTTTGCATGCAAATGGATGGAAATAGAAAACGCTTTACTGAGTGAGGTAAGCCAGACCCAAAAAAGGAATATGGTATGTACTCATTCATAAGTGGATTCTAGCTATAATTAAAGGTCTTTGAGCCTATAATTCGTGATCCTAGGGAAGCTAAATCAGAAGGTAAACCTGAAGAAAATCATATAGTTATCCTCCTGGATATTGGAAGTAGAGAGATTGCCAGCAAACGTGGGTTCACGGGGGTTGAGTGGGTGGAAGTAAGGGGAGATGATTAGAGAGAAGGAAGAGTGGGAAGATTGGGGATAGCTTGGGGGAATAGGATGGGGGGAGGGAGGAAGGATGGATATGAGAGCAGGGAAGTATATATCTCAACTAAGGGAGTCATTTTAGGGTTTGAAAGAGACTTGATTCTAGAGGGGTTCCCAGGTCCAAGGAGAGGTCCCCAGATTGTTCCTTGCACAGCAGAATAGAGGGTGCCTGAACTGGCCTTGTCCCATAACCGTACTGCTGAATATTTTGCATATTACCATAGAACCATTATCTGGTGATGAATGGAGATACCCACATTGAGTACCCACAATTGGAGCACTGGACTTAACTCCCTATGTTCAAATGAGAAGCAGAAGCAGGGAGAACGTGAGCAAGGAAGGCAGGATCAGAGGGAACCTTCATCCGAAGATGGATGGAGATAGAGTTGGAAACCCACATTGGAGCACTAGCCTTAGCCCCCGAGGTCCAAATGAGTAGCAGAAGGGGGGAGAACATGAACAAGGAAGTCAATACTGCGAGGGGTACGTTCACCCACTGATACAACGGGACTGATCTAATGAGAGCTCACCAAGGCCAGTTGGACTGGAACTGAACAAGCATGTGATCAAATCGGATTCTCTGAATGTGGCTGACATGGGGGCTGTCTGAGAAGCCATTGATAATGACACTGGGACTTGTTTTGTCTGCATGTACTGGCTTTTGAGGATCCAAGTCTGCTTGGATCTAACCTTCCTAGACCTGGAGGGAGGAGGGAGAAACTTGAACTTCCCACAGGGCAGGAAACCTTGACTGCTCTTAAGACTGGAGAGAGAGGAGGAGAGGGAGTGTGGGAAATGGAAGGGTCTTGGGAGGAGGGGAGGAAGTGGAAATTTTTACAAATAAATAAAAAAATTTAAAAAAGAAAATAATGAATATCATCAAATAAAAATATCACCTTCAAGCAGTTAGAATGTTGTACTTCCTGATTGCCCATTGGCTTAAGAAATATCTCATGGAAGACATGGGATGTAATATACACAGCATTGTATATGTCATAAAGATGATCGCTAAAAGCCATGTCCAATGTCTGTGCAATCAGCCATTCCAATGAGATGTTGGATGAGCAGTTCCTCAGTGACTTACACATAGAAGCCAAGATTGCACAGTTAAAGTTCATCCATTCCAGCCCTGCCAGGTGTTCATCTGAGTATTTAAGAGGGTCCATACTCTGGACAAATTTTTTAAAACCAGAAATGTCAGCATGGTGGCGTGCAAATACCAGAGTCCCATGGAACAATTCAGGTGAGACATTGCTCTTACTTGTAATGACATCCCATTGTGAGGTGGTGACCCACATTCTCTGTATGCCTCGAGATTTCCACATTCTATAGCTGACAGCTAGAGTACTATCTATATCACCATAAATGATAACAACATTTGAGGATGATGTCAAGATTTGGTTATAATACACTTTAGCTCTTGACACGTACAAATGCATGTTGAGCGGAATCATGTTCACAAAGGCAAAGCAGAATACGTTTTTTTCCATCTCTGTTCTCAAATATGAGAGAAATTGGATACCCTGATCATTGTCTGAGATGGTCAGCCCAATCCAGTTCCAGCCGAAGTGAAGTATGAGGGAGACCATGGCCAGGGGTAGAGATGTGTCCTCAGGGGTCATTTGATACAGAAAAGGAAATTGTTCACGATCACTCAGGGTGGGATGGAAGGGTCCAAAGGTAAGTTGAAGGAACTAGGAAACAGGGAGCAGTGTGAGGTAGCATGCACTTCTAAGAACTTGTTAAACACACTCTTTCTGCAAAGAGTTCTGAAACAACCTCTTCCTGTTACTCCTTTCCTCGTGACTATTTCAAAAAAATCAATACAGATGGCCCCCAAAGTATCTGAATAGTACCCATGGACAACACAGTTTGACATAAGTGTAAGTCCAGTCTCCTCCTCACACTTTTCTTAGCACTGAGATTGGCACCAATGGAGACAGGATTTTTTGCAAACTCACAACCACACAAAACCTCACCTGGGAATAAGCGTAGAAGTCCATGTCTTTTGACTCTTTAGACGATACTACCCAGCTTGGTCCTGAAATTACAACATAACATGCCTTCCATGTTTGACATTTATAATTAGGAGACATATTATGAGCTGTGAAAGAACTTTGAAAGCAATTTTCTGATTGTGACACATTCTTACAATGACTTGCCTGAGTGTAGAATACTAATGACATATTTGTTAAAAGATTATGGTCCCTGTTGACTTCATCCAAGGAAAAACTTAAGGCCAATGCAAACTGATAGTTTTCCGCTGGTTGTCTGCAAAGTGATAAAGTGTTTAATAGGACAGAGATCTACAGAAAATCGTATACAGTCAGTACCGGACTATCTGTACTGAATGGTATTCCCAACCACTACTACCCCAATGTTTGAAAGGTATCTTCTGTGTTGTGATGTTCAGATGACATGAGAAGCTGGAAGTTTGAACAAACTTTAAAATTTTATGACAGTGCATCTCCAAAAAGAAGTTGTGCCATCGTCATCTTTTACAAAGACTCTTATGCACCTCTGGTTTTTGAGTGCTTGCTCAGAAGGTAAAGATAAGACCACAGGCTTTGGCAAAAGAGTAAACCTGGTCATGATTTCACTCTTAAATAATTGAACAATAAAAATGCATGTGATGTGTGAACCATTGAATTTACTGAATTTTCTGTGAAATTAACTCAATTGGCTAAGGCAGTCAAAATGTCTGATGTGTGTAAAATAGTATGGGCAATATTTGTCTCTTCTAGTTATAATTATTTATAATCAGTGGGCACTATACTTAACATATCCCATTCTATACATCTTCTTCTTTTTATTTTTTGTTTCTTGATTATCTTTTTCAGGCATTAAACCATTTTTAAGATATATATTTAAATGCATTCAAATACCAGAGATGTATTTTGTAAATATGTATGTCTGTATGCATCTGTGTACATAGACAGTATTAATGCACATTTAGGCCATAAATAATAAATGGATTCCATTGTTTTGAATGATTCTTTTTGTTGTAGACTAGACTCACCTCAAAGGCATGGGGCTATAGCTGCTCCAAGTCCTGAGTGAAGAAATTCAGGGCATGTACTTCCTCCCCAATATTGCTCACCTATTTTATGTTTATACCGGTATACCATATATTCACACTGAGTGTATCCCACCAGCATACATTTTCTTCTGGAAAATATCCTTCCAGATATCTTTCCAGTTAACCTAATACAACATTGGTATCCTACTGGGATTTGTATGTGCCAGTATTAGATGTTTGCCAAATAGAAGACCTTAGTTGTAAACCGTATGGAAAATATTTATGGAGTTTTATGTGATAAAATGGGGTAACAAGTCATTTGGAAGAGAATGATTCCAATTTGTGTTTCTGTGTATGGGAAGAATAAAAATGGCTGTTTCCTCCTAACTCTGCCTATCATCTGACTATTAAACATCAAACATACATTTTCAATTTCAATAATTCATTCAAAATTAAATACTATCACTTTACCACTTAGAAACTGTACCACTGTGGTGTTTTATGTATGAAAATAGACATTTATCTGTATATTTTCAAAATAAAAATTTTAGAATATTCTTTATTACCACACAGAAAATATATCATTGAAAATTTCAGTAACTTGAAACAGGAATCTGAGATTAAAACTTGTGAATCTCAAACACTAACTCCTGTAAACTAAGAATTAAGAAACTTAGTTTTGATTTGAGCTACCAGAGTGGCCTAGTAGATTAAAGTTCTGTTAACAATTGATCAAATGTTAACAATTGATAAAATAAAAGTATGTATATTTCTAAATTGGTAAAATGACTTACAGAAAAACATGACAGTTAAATGTGATTTGAGGGTCAGAAAATAAACAACTTAGAGATGGAAAGAAAATACATATGACTCTTAAATAGTGCCAACTATCAAATGCCACAGCTGTCATTAAAGCAAGTGATGGCAGAAGGGAGCAGTCACCACTATTAGTGACAGCTTCACTTTTAAAGAATGCAAACCTATCATTTCCATTCTATACATTCCGTCTTTACACTAATGTTTGATTGAAGAAAGAGACATTGAAATTAATGGACAGTGGTTGTGCATGCATATATGTGAACAATGGAGAAAGTGGAACTTATAGGAAGTTCAGAGTGTACAGGTCTTCCATTCTTGATGCATCTTTAAAAGATTTAGTGTGACCACATGTAGAGCATCTGAGAGGGTAATTAAATATCTGTATGAAAGCTCTCCACAGATGGCTATATCCCAAATGTTAGTTGTCCTAGCAATGAACATAGGAGCTACACATTGATGGTATGTCTGTTAGGTGATTCTTTGGCCATTTACTTGTACCCACTTTGGATTGAATTCATTGAAATAGAATGGGGTGTCTTTAGATTAGGCATCACCTGCTACTGTGCTGTGGAAACAGTGACGAGGCAGGCTATATGTGATGGAATAGGTATAGAGTACTTCTTCACACAGCACCCAGTCTGGTAATTTGGAGGGTAACCTGGAGAAAAATAGAACATTCTATGGAAAAATAAAAAGTAGAAAAATATGTAGTCTCTAAAAGAATGTAGTGTTGTTTATTGGTGTGTAGGTTGGGAGAACAGGGCAGATGATTCAAGGCATTGTTCATATGTTCACCCTCTTGACCCCTCATGGAATATCCATGATGACATTTACATAGAAAATACAAAGGCACTTACATTGCATGCAAAATGTCTTCCCAAAACTCAGTAGCATATGTTTTATGTGCTGGGGCAATAAGAAAGGCATAATGTGTTCGCGATTCTCTATCATATTCTTCCTTCTGCTTCATTCTCCAAAAGCACCTGGGATGGATGAAACTGGCCTCCTGAGACAAAATGTTCTGTAGAAAGAAGAAGAAAACCAAAGTAAGCATGTTTTTCTGCTTTAAGCCTGGGCAGTTGAATTATGACAGGCCATCTGGATCAGCACATGAACTTGGCACCTGGGTATGGCCACCTGCTTTTATTTCTCTGGCCAAATGGGAAGCTACTTAAGCATTCACGAATCCTTTTTTTTAATGTTGGCAGATGTTTTCTTATCCATTGAGAAAACATTGACATTCTCTTCCCTGGGGTTCTGCATCTGATTTCCAAAAAAACACATGATGAAATTTTGTCTCTAAAGATATACAAGGACAGTTATGCTAGTTTTTATGACATCACTCATTTTTTTTTGTGGAAATTATGTCCCTGGGAAGATGCCAATTTTGAAAATTAGGTTGCACGACAGCCTTACAAATGTATTTTTGTTAACACCTTTAGAAATGATGTCAGGGATTGGAAAGGAAGAAGTCAATCTCTCACTGCTTGCTGATGATATGATAGTTTATATAAGCAATCCCATAAATTTTACTAAGAAACTTCTACAACTTATAAACACCTTCATTAATGTAGCAGGATACAAGATTACTTAAAAAAATCAGTAGCTCTTCTGTACATAGATGATAGAAGGTCTGGAGAATAAATCAGAGAATCAACACCCTTCATAATAGCCACAAATAACATAAAATATCTCAGAATAACTAACCAAGGAAGTGGAAGACCTGTATGACAAGAAATTTTAATATTTGAAGAAGAAATTGTAGAAGATACCAGAAAGTAGAAAGATCTCCCATGCTCTTCGGTAGGCAGAATTAACATAGTAAATATTGCAATCTTACCATTAACAATCTACAGATTCAATGCAATACCCATCAAAATCTGAGCAAAATTTTTTACAGACCTTTGATGTAGGAGGTCCTTCTGTATTTGTGTTGTTTTCTTTGGTTATCAAAAAACTACCTTGGCCTAGTTGATAGTATGGAACTCAGGTATGTGGGGAAGACTGAACAGAATTCTGGGAAGAAGGGCAGAGTGGCAGACACCATGTCTCTCCTGCCAGAGACAGATGCTGGTTAGACTCATGCCAGTAAGCCACAGTCAAGTAGCAATATACATTAAAGGAGATGGGTTAAACTAATATGTGAGAGTTAGCCAATAAGAGGCTAGAGGCACTGGCCAGATAGTGATTTAATTAATACAATTTGTGTGTGGGTATTTCAGGGTTAAGCTAGCTGGGTGGGACAGAACAAAGAGCCCTCTCTCCTTCATCAGAACTTGAAGGAATGTTACTCAAGTTCATATGGAAAAGCAAAAAAAAGTTTAGCTAAAACAATACTGTACAATAAAAGAAATTCTGGATGGATCACAATCCCTGACTTCAAATTCTACAACAGAACTACAGTGCTGAAAGCAGCCTGGTATTGGCAAAAGAACAGACAGGAGGACCAATGAAACTGAATAAAAGACCCGATTATCAATCTACACATCTTTGAACACCTGATTTTTGACAAAGAAGTAAAATATACCAAATGGAAAAAAGAAAGCCTATTTAACCAGTGGTGCTGCCATAACTGGATTTCAACTTGTATAAAAATGAAAATAGACCCATATCTATCACCATGCACAAAACTCATGTCCAAATGGATCAAAGACCTCAACATAAAGCCAGCCACACTGAACCTAATAAAAGAGAAATTGAGAAGTACACTTGAACACATTGGCACAGGAAACCACTTTTGAAATATCACACCAGTAGCCTAGACACTGAGAAAAACAATTAATAACTGGGACCTCATGAAACTGAAAAGCTTCTGGATAGCAAAGGGCACTGTCAACAAGACAAAACAACAGCCTACAGAAAGGGAAAAGATCTTCACTAACCCCACATCAGACAGAGGTCTGATATCCAAAATATACAAAGAACTCAAGAAATTGGTCACCAAAAAAATACAATCCAATAAAAAAATGGAGTACAGACCTAAACAGAGAACTCTCAAGAGAGGAATCTAAAATGTCTGAAAGACACTTAAGGAAATGCTTAACATCCTTAGTCATCAGGGAAATGCAAAACAAAACAACTCTGAGGTTTCATCTTGCACTTGTAAGAATGGCCAAGATCAAAAACACTGATGACAACTTATGCTGGATAGGTTGTGGGGAAAGTGGAATATTTCTGCATTGTTAGTGGGAATTCAAGCTGGTATAACCCCTTTGGATGTCAGCAACTTCTCAGAAAATTAGAAAACAACCTTCCTCAAGACTGACTAATACCACTTTTGGGTACACATCCAAAGAATGCTCAATCGTGCCACAATAACATGTGCTCAACTATGCTCATAGCAGCTTTGTTTGTCATAGTCAGAATTTGGAAACAAACTAAATGCCCCTTGACTGAAGAATCGATAAAGAAAATTTACAAAATGTAGTACTACACAGCAGATAAAAATAATGACATCTTTAATTTTGCATGCACTTGGATGGAACTAGATAACATTATTTGAGTGAGATAACCCAGACACAGAAAGACAATTATCACATGTACACACACATAGGTGGTTTTAACTATAAAGCAAAGAAAACCAGTCTAACAACCACAATCCCAAAGAACTTAGAAACAATGAGGACACTAAGAGAGACTTACATAGATCTAATTTACATGGGAAGTAGAAAAAGACAAGATCTCCTGAGTAAATTGAGAGCATGGGGACCTTGGGGGAGGATTGAAAGGGAGAGGAGAGAGGCAACGAGGGGAGCAGAAAAATATGTTAGAGCTCAATAAAAATAAATAAATAAATGATGTTGGTGGATTTCATTAGATGATTCACAGTGAAACATGAATCATTGGATCAGGAGGACTCAGAAAATCAGAATTCATTGTTCCACACGGGGAACTGTATCACAAAGTCCATGTCAGGAAAAAGCAGTTTCATGTTTAGAGCAATTGAGCACCACACAGCACACAGAGTGCGGCCTATTCTATATAAGTGACAGGTCCAAAGTATCTAACCAAAGCCTTTGCTACCATTGTCTTGAAAACAAATAATAAAGCCAAACCCAGAAATTTTCTGAATTATACTGCTAAATAGTCACCCCCTTCATCACAGAACCACAGTTTATTTCCATACTGAATGTTGATATTTAAGTATTCAAAAGATTCGGAGAGAAAGCCAGAGCTTTTAGTGGAAATGTACCACAGAGAAAGAGGACAAATTTAGGGCAAGTGTTTTGCTGTGGGTGATGATATGACTTATTTAGTATTTGAGATGAGGTAAACAGGACTAGTGTACTCCTCAGACCTTATTGCATAATTTAAAAATAAACATGGGCCAGGCAGTGGTGGTGCACACCTTTAATCCCAGTGCTTGAGTGGCAGAGGCAGTTGGATCTCTGTAGGTTTGAGGCCAGCCTGGTCTACAAGAGCTAGTTCTGTGACAGTCCCCAAGCTGTAGAGAAATCTTGCCTTGAAACACCAAAAACAAACAAATAAATAAAAATAAAAAATAAAAATAAACATGTGAAAATTTTGTGATCTGGGCTGTCCAACTGGGAGGCTGGTCACTTACTTGTAGAAGAAAAAATATTTATCAGATTCCCTCAGTATCACCCAGTATGAATAAATGGAATTCTGGTGTAAATATAAAATAGGTGAACAATATTGAGGAGGTAGTACTTGCCTTGATTCTCCATACTAAGGACCTTGAGCAGATGTGTCCCTATGCTATTTAGGCGAGTCTAGTCTACAGAAAACGATCATTCAAAATCATGGGATCCATTCTCTATTAATGCCATTAATGAGCATCAAAACAGTCCAACTTTCATTAACTGCAGATATATATTAGTCACCCAAAAAAATTCTACCACGGAAGTTCCACAGATGATAAACACCTTCAGAAATGTGGAGGAATGCAAGATTAACTAAAAATATCAGTAACCCTCCTAGACACAAAGAAGAAAGAAGAGGATGGAAATCAGAGAAACATCACCTTTTATAATAGTCACAAACAGCATAAAATATTTTGGGGTAACTCTATCCAAGGAAGTGAAAGATCTATTTGACAAGAACTTTAAGTCTTTGAAGAAAGAAATTGAAGAAATCAGAAAATGGAAAGATCTTCCATGCTCTTCAATAGGTAAGATCAACATAATAATAATGGCCATCTTACCACAGATTCAAGGCAATTCCCATTATATTCCCTAGGCAATTCTTCAAAACAATCCTGTACGAGAAAGGAAGTTTCAGGGACATTGCCATCCCTGACTTCAAACTCAACAACAGAGCTGTAGTAATTTGTATTTTGTTTTTTAGGACGAGGTTTCTCTGTAACATTTGAGCTTATCATAGAACTAGCTCTTGTAAACCAGGCTAGCCTCGAATTCATAGAGATCTGCCTGCCTCTGCCTCCTGAGTGCTGGAATTAAAGGCTTGTGCCACCACCATTTGGCTGATAAAACAGTTTTGTATTGACATAAAAACAGATGTAGGGACCAATGTCATTGAATCAAATTCCCTGATATTAACCCTTACACCTATGAACACCTAATTTTTGATAAAGAAGCCAAAGTTTTGCAATGAAAAGGAGAAAGCTTCTTCCACAAATTGTGCTGGCATAACTGGATATTGACATAAAAAAGATTGCAATCAGATTCATAACTATTGCCATGCACAAAACTCAAGTGGGCATATCCAGTTACACTGACCGTATAGAAGAAAAAGTGGGAATGAACCATGAATGCATTGGCACAAGAGACTACTTCCTAAATATAACACCAAGAACACAGAAACTGAGAGTAAAAAACAATAAATGGAACCTTCTGAAATGGAAAATCTTCTCTAAGCTAAAGGACATAGTAAATAAAAAATCCTATAGAATGGGAAAATATTTTCACCAATACCAAATCTGAAGAGGAATGATCTCCAAATATATGAAGATCTCAAGAAATTAGATGTCAAAATACAAAATAATCCAATTAAAATGAGTCCAGATCTAAACAGAGCATGCTCAACAGAAGAATCTCAGACAGCCAAAAAACATTAAAGGGATTGGTCAACATCCTTAAATCAGAGAAATCCAAATCAAAATGACTCTGAGATACCATCTTACACCTGTCAAAGTGACTGAGATCAGAAGTGCTAAGGATAGGGGTAGACTTACAAATAAATATCCTCTGTTGGGATGGAGAAGAGCAACTGAATCCCACAGCCAGAAAAGAGAGCAGATGCACAGTTTATATTGGTATAAATAGTAAAGAGGCATCACCCCAGTGAATGGGTAACTTAAGGGCTATTTCCTGTATGATTTCAACAGCACCTCCCCTTTTTGTTTAAATAAGATTGTTCATCATGCAGTGGTGGCACATGCCTTTAATCCCAGCTCTTGTGAGGCAGAGGCAGGTGGATCTCTGTGAGTTCGAGGCCAGTCTGCCCTAAAAGAGCTAGTTCCAGGACAGACTCAAAAGCCACAGAGAAACCCTGTCTCGAAAACCCAACCAACCAACCAACCAACCAACCAACCAACCAACCAAACAAACAAATAAGAGAGTTCTAAGCCAAATACAGAATTATATACAATAAGAACAAATATATTCAATAAATATCCTATCCTAATGAGTTCAAGTCATGTATAATAAATAACGTGGCCAAGCCACGAGAGGAAAGTAACTACAACTATCTAGTCTTCAACCCCATCGGAGATCTGAGAAGGAAAATAATAGTACTTGAGTCAGCAGGAAATGCAATCAAGCAAATTCCAAAATGTGCAACAAATGACAGAGATAACTGGCTACCTTGGCATTCACCCAAAGTCTCATTTGCAACATTGAAGCAATCATCTTTGGCTAAGGCCTAGAGTAAATGACAGACCATTTTGAGTCAGAAAGTTATTCAAAACCATCTTATCCTGTCTTGGCAAGATTTGACAGTCCTGATTATCCATTTCCAAATTCCATGTACCTTGTCAGTGGTTGAGGCATGGGCAGTTCCTTGCCCAAAGTCCAGTTCTGTCAAGAAGGAAACAAGCTCCAAGTGGAGTGTCTTTGGTTCTCAATATTCTCTTAGTAATAGATCACTGCTGCCAGGAGCAATCATGTATCATTTCAACAGAACCCTGTGTTGTTAAAAGGCCATACTCAACAGCTCTTTGAAGTGGTCGAAGATTACTCATATATGCAGATAAGACTCCTATGTATCTGAAGAACCTGGTTAGTCTAATTATAAGTATGACAAACATAGATGACTTTTGATCTAAAATTCTTTTTATTATTTATTTATTTATTTATTAAAATATTCCACCTCCTCTCTGCCTCCGTTTTCCCTCCCCCTCCCCACATCACCCTCCCTCTCTAGTTCTACATATGTAACTTAAAGACTAAGACTTTGCTGGGCAGTGGTGGTGCATGCCTTTAATTTCACTTGGGAGGCAGAGGCAGGTGGATCTCTGTGAGTTCAAGGCCAGCCTGGTCTACAAGAACAAGTTCCAGGACAGGCTCTAAAACTACAGTGAAACCCTGTCTCAAAAAAACAAAAAAAGACTAAGATTTCATATTAGAATATTATACAATAAACAACTATGCAACAAATGAGGACAATGACCTCAAAATGTAAACTATCTGTAAGTATTTTGATCACAGGTAGAAATGTTCATTGCAATACGTAATTATATCCTAAAATTGTATCAATATACAAAAATGTTTAAAACAGAAGTAGAAGCATACATGCATACAATACAATAAAATAATTTCGCCTAGATATAGAAATATAGTGGATGAAAATACAAACATATCCAATACATTTAAGTTTGTATCAATATACATGAATCGATACCAATGTAAATTATCTATAAATAATAGCTCACAAATATTAACTCTATCAAACACTATTATTATTAGTGTGAGTAAGCATATACTAATCTATTATCCCATCCAATTTTTCCTTTTTTCTCCAAAGAGATCCCTGAGTCTATAAAATTTCCCCCCAACCTCCAACCCTATACCAATTATAATCAACCCCTAAATGATGTCCCTAACCCTGAGGAAAACTTTTCTGGGAGAAGAGATGTTGTCTTCTAGAATTACTTCCAGTTGTCATTGGGGCAATGCTCTTTCTATGGGACACTGTGAAAGTAAAATGATGGTTAAGTTCCAAGATTACTGTCTGGTATAATTGCAAATTGTCGCTGAAAATTTGGTAGGGTTTTTCTGAGGTTCCTATTTGGAGGTCTAGCGAGAACGCTGTAAAAATTTCAGCTACCCAAGTTGGAGACATCTTGAACAGTTGGTACCCAAAACAGGTTTTGTAGGAGTTCTCTCAGCATCATGATGTCATATCAACCAGGTGGAGTTGTTGTTGTAGGGCCCCATCTTCTTCCTGGAAACTTCAAAGGTGGAAAATCTATTATTCATTGTGGAAAATTTAAACATAATTCATATAGTTGTATAAGATATATATATATATATATTCAATGAAAGGTATGATAGAGACAAAAATAGATATGAAGAAAAGTAAATTTTTTAGTAAATTCTTTTTGCTTTATGTTCCATACAAAATAGCACTTGGCATGAGACAGAAACTCTAAATTTTTCATTTAACAACATGCTTTGATTTAGAGAAGGACAGCACTGTTGTTCAACTCCAAAACCAGCTCTATATATTCATAAATATAAAAATACACATATAGGTATATGTTTAAATACATGTGTATCAATTACCTGAATTCAAAAATTGTGATCCCTTTTCTGAATGATCCTTAGTAGATAGTTTTTGTTCAATCTGACAGCATTCAAACATCCAGGGTCTCTTGAATTTTTAAGTTGATTATTTTCCTGCAGAGACAAGAACATAAGCCTGCCCCAACCCTTATGAGGTTTTCTTATCATCTGTATGGTTTCACCATTATGGATGAGCTGTCATTTCTCTTTATCAAGAGTGGTGTAGGGAGTTTTTGTTCACGTATTGCTTCTATTGGTTAATAAATAAAGAAATTTCTTTGGGCCTGATAGGTAGGCAGAGAAGACAGAACTGAATGCCAGGAGGAAGAAAGCAGAGTCACAGAGAAGCCATGGAGCCTCTGCCTTAGATTGATGCCAGTTAGAATCTTGCTGGTAAGCCAAGGCCATGTGGCAATACACAGATTAATGGAGATGGGTTAAACTAAGATGTAAGAGTTAGTCAATAAGAAGTTATAGCTAATGGCCAAGCAGTGTTTTAATTAATACAGTTTCTGTGTGATTATTTTTGGTATAAGCCTGCCGGGTGGCCAGGATAAACAAGTGGCCCTTCCCTCCAACAATTGGCGGCCCAAAAAAATCAACTAACTCCACTTAAAACTGGAGGGGGCTTGAAAAAGGAATTCTAGAAGAAAAAATAGAGAGAGAATTTAACACAGCTTTTTGCTATTTGCTGGCAGTGTGCCACAGTGAGATTTTCCTGACTCAGCAGCCACAGCAGGAAAAAAGTGGCAGTATTAAAATGCCAGCTTTCTGGCCTGTGTTGCTAGTGTGACCGCTGGCTCTTGCAGGAGACAAAGCATTTGGATGGTGCTGTGAGCAGGAGAGAAGTGAAGCCAACATCTAGAGCAGTTTCAACCAAGCAGCTTACCATTTTAAAAGCTCTTCAGGACAGTAGAGAATAACAGACAATGCAGTAAGAAAAGATGCAAACATAAATTTGCCAGTGTTGAATAAATGTACATAGGTTTGGGAGAGAGATGAAAAAGAGTATATAAGACATAAAGTAATGCCTTAAGAAGAGGTAAAGTCTTTAAGGAGTCAGAGTACAGACAATCATAGATTAAAGGAAGTAAAGAAAAATAAGCCACATAAAAATGGAAAAATCAAAGAGAGTCTGGCTTATGTATTTTTTTGTGTTATCTTTGAATTTTTTGACTATGGAGGAGCTATACATAGAGACATTTCATTGTATGGGATCCTAAGCTAAACCAGCATGTATATTATAAAGATATCTTGACTTCAGAATTTGGTTCTAAGGATGTGGTTCTTTGAAAAGGAGGTTCTTCTTTTGTTTTCACAGAAGATGAGAATCTGTAGATTGCTTCTACACCAATATGGTTTCATGGACCAACGCCTCCTGAAATGTTGCCATGAACACCTGCAAATAGTTACTTTACCCATTTGTGACTGATTGAATGTAGCACATAGGATATACCATGAAAGACCTGATTAACAGCACCTCCACACAGCAGGAAGTAGTTTAGAGGGAAATAACTATTCCCATATTCCCAAATATTGTTTATAGCTCTTTGTTTACATTAAAAGGGTGATATGATATAGATATGAATAATTTGCATTAGTATGGATTTTGGATTATTGATACAAATTTAAGGTCAAATTTTTATATGTATATTTCTGCTCTTGATTAAGGTATTGCTATTGTATACTTCATTTAAAAATGTAATGTATAATAAAGAAATATAGGTTAGTAGATAATCCTTTATAATAGTCAAGTTTGTAGTCATGTTAGTTAGATTTTTCTGAATGTACAGAAAAGTACTTCAGATGAACAGGGATTCTTCAAATCTTTCAGAGACCTTCAGAATATGGCATTTAAATATTTAAAAAATTTAGTACTTTTCATGATAATGAGACACATCTGCTCCCGGCTGCACCAAGCTACTTCCTGAAGAAGATGGACATCAAAGAGGCTCCTTATGCAGTTGCTTAGCCATTTGGGCAAGAAATTGCTCTTGCCTGGACTGTTGCATAAACTGGACATGAAGAACCCACAGAGAGATGACTGCTGAACTTGCCAAAAGTGAGATGATCCTTCGAGGTTCCTGATTCATGAAAGAGCCTGCGAGACCTTGTGCAGGATACAGAAAAGAGTGACTGAACTGTCTTTGAATTTTCCTGCTTCATGGAAAAGTCTGCTGGATACTATGGGTCTGTAGGCTGAAGATGGATGCCCCAACCGTACAGAAGAACTTTGTTTGACCATAGAGGCAGCAAGATATCTCTGTCAATTCTAGAGTTTTATAAGTTGCTTACAATGCACTTCCTGTTTATTTAGGCAATATTATATCCTTCTGGAGTCTTTGATGGATATGAAAAATAAATAGAGACTTATAGTTACAGTTTTCCTTTGTTATGGTAAAAGATAAAGTATATATAAATATTGTAACTGTAATTTTTGATTGATTACTGTTTTGCTATATGTAATTTTACTATGTTAAACTTAAAGCTGTCCTTTTTGTTTAAACAGAAGAGGGGAAATGGTGTAGAAGGTTTTTCTGTTCTTGTACTGCTTTCATTGGTTAATGAATAAAGAAAATGCTTTGGGCCTGATAGGGCAGAGCTTAGGTAGGCAGAGACGACAGAACTGAATGCTGTGAGGAAGAAAGCAGAGTCACGGAGAAGCTATGTATCCTCCACGTCAGATGAATGCCAGTTAGAATCTTGCTGGTATGCCGTAGCTATGTGGTGATACACAGATTAATGGGGATGGGTTAAACTGAGATGGAAGAGTTAGCCAATAAGAAGTTAGAGCTAATGGGCAAACAGTATTGTAATTAATACAGTTTCTATGTTGTTATTTCAGGTGTAAGCTTGCTAGGCAGCCAGGATAAACAAGCGGCCACTCCCTCCAACATAAGAGGTTTCTCCTTTTGAAACCAAATCATTATTAATTTTGTTGGTACCCATAGTTTTTCTTCTCTTGTGGAAACAAGAGCAAAACTCCTTCCCCAGTGTAGCACATCTCCTGGCTTCCACTGTGAAGTCAACACATCCTTGAAATAAACTGGTTGATTTAATTCAAACTTCTCTATTATCCAATGTCTCTCTGTTGCTATTGTCCCTTTCTCATTAGCATTAAGAAAATTCAAGGTTAATAAAGCATTATGTAATCTATTTCTGGGGATAATTCCCACCATTTTCTGTTTGTGTTACATATCCTTTTTATTTGGTTTTCCGAGACATGGTTTCACTGTAGCTTTGGAGCCTGTCCTGGACCTAGCTCTTGTAGAACAGGCTGGTCTCCAACTCACCGAGATCTGCCTGCCTCTGCCTCTCGAGTGCTGGGATTAAGGTGTGCACCACCACTGCCCGGTTTATTTAACATATCCTTTATAGTTCAATTTGACCTTTCTATAACTGCTTGACCTGTAGGATTGTGTGGTATACCAGCAATATGCTTAATATAATAAGCCTAAAACTGTTTCATTTTTTTAGAGACATATGCTGGAACATTACCTGTCTTTATTTGTGCAGGTATACCCATGATGGCAATAACTTCTAATAAATGTGTGATTACTGAATCAGCCTTTCCTAGATTAAAGCAGTTGCCCACTGAAAACCAAAATAAGTGTCAATGAAAGGTTGTACATATTTTAAATTTCCATATTCTGAAAAGTGGAACACATCCATATGCCAGAACTCATTTATTTGAGTAGCTTTTGGGTTAGTCCCTGAAGGTAGCAGTGTTTGGATATAGAAAGAGCAAGTAATACTTTTCTATTGACATGATATTTTTTATGAAATTCGGAGGTCTGCAATACTCTTCCAATCAATAATTGAACAATTTCTGCATTACCTTGTGCTAGAGGACCAGGCAGACTTGTATGGATTTGGATGTGTGCTATGTATATAGGACAAAGCCTATTCCTGATTATGTGTTGCACCTGGGTAAATAATGAAATCAATTCCATATCATCTGGTATAAATTCAGCAGTTTCAATACGCAAGACAACTCTTTCTGCATATTGTGAATCAGTAAGTATATTAAGAGGTTCTTTAAAATCCCTTATCACCATGAGAATAGCATATAGTATTTAGGAGTCACACATCTTGAATCCCGACACTAGGGAGGTGGAGACAGGTAGGGATATGACTGGATGGGGAGAGGAATATAAGGCAGGAGGAAACAGGAGCTCAAGGCATTCAGTCTGAGGACTTGTTGAGAACATATTTGGTCTGAGGATTTCCTAGAGGTAAGAATTAGTGGTTTGCTCCTCTGCTTCTCTGATCTTTCAGCTTTCACCCCTAATATCTAACTCTCTCTCATTTTTCTCTTTAATTAAGACCAAATAGAATTTGTACTCCATCTATCAACCACATGCTGCCCAGAATATCGTTTAGCTCACAGAGATCTTTTGACCTTTGTCTTCCAAGTGCTCAGCCTGGCTTTGGGTTCAAAAGCTTTTTGGCATAATAGAAACTGTATCCATTTCACAGATCCTCCCAACAAGTACCATTGATTAAATTCAAATCATAGTTTGGGTGAGAGACCTTGAACATTGCACTTGAGGATTGTGAGAGGCATTTGAAGATGGTTGCCTGCAAAAGTGTCTGGTTCATGTTTGACTCTCCTCTTTCTCTTGGTCTACTGAAGTGTAGTATGATTCAGGGGAGTATGATTGGGCAGGATAACCAGGATCATTAGTTCTAATGTGTGCTCATGTCCATGAGGCCTTTGAGGGAACGAGGGCTATGAAAAGGACAGACAGTGAGTGATAGGAAATCTAAGGTTCCCAAACACTTCAGGTGAGTGACTGTGTCCCTGCATAGTTTACATGATGAAGGAGCAAAACGTGGCTTGATAAGGTGTTTCCTCTGAAAGGCTTTATTCCTCTTCTTCTTTCCTTAGCATCTGCCTGCTTGCATGTCAGGGTGAGCTCCCCATACACACTCCAGAGGCTGGCCAGAAAAAGTCTGCTAAAGAATGAAGCCTTGGCCAACGCTTCTCTGAAGAAACTGCCCAAGACTATATTCCCACCACTGTTCAAAGACACCTTCATTGGCAAACAGACAAACATCGTAAGGGCAATGGTGGCAGCCTGGCCCTTCCCATGCCTTCCTGTTGGATCTCTGATGAAGACTCCCAACCTGAAGACCCTGAAGGCTGTGCTGGGGGGCCTGGATTTGCTGATTAACCAGAAGGATCGACCTAGGTAAATGAGAACCAGGTATCATGGAAAGGAAGGCACTGGGTGGAGGGAAGTGACCACAGACTTCAGAATGTGGTCCAAGTGGAATCAGATCTTAGAGAAGTGAATAAGTGCAAAAGTACAGTGGTGTGTGGAGAACACTGAGAAGAGATGTGGTCAATACAAAATGACTCTCCCCCTTCTTGTTCTGTCAGTCAATAGAAATGAAAACACTCTGTGTCCAAGGAATGAATTTCAGGGAAGTGGAGGAGTGGGGTCAAAGCAAAGTATAAACTGATGATCAAATTGTCATTTGAATCTCCTTCTCCTTTGACCAACAGCAGTTGGATACTACAAGACCAAGATTTGCAGGATGCCCAAAATAACTTCTGGAACTTTTGGGTTGGAACAGAAGATGGTGGCTTGATGTGGGAGAGTTGTCTTTATTCTCTCAATCATATTTTAATAAAACACTGATTGGCCAGGCAGGCAGTATAGGCGGGAAAGCCAGACAGGAAGTAGAGGTGGAGCAAAGAGAACAGGAGTATTCTAGGAAGCAGGAAGCTCCCTCTCCATTCCTGTCCAGATCACCGAAGAGGCAACATGTGAGCTGACAGCTGAATAAGGTCCCAAGCCATATGGCTAACGTAGATAAGGATAATGGAGTAACAAAAGTTATAAGAGCTAATAGGTTGCCTGACCTAATGGGCCAATCAGCTTTATAATTTATAGAGATCTCTGTGTGATTGATTTTTATTGGGGCTTGCCGGATGTGGGGTACTGGGCGGGATGGATACCCCAACAAGCCGGCCCCATCATGTTACAGTGGCTGCTCTCCAGATGTCATCAGTGAGACCCGACCAGTGGTGCATGGTCCCAAATGAAGGGAACAACAGGTTGTGACTGTGTGAATGAACCTTTCCCTCGAGACCAGCCATCTCAGTAAATAGTTAAAATACTTCTATTGGTGGGCCATGCAGAGAAAAGATGTGGTGCAGGTGATGTGTCCAAAGCTGGAGTTTGGAGCCACCCCTCTCTACAACCCCCTAATGCTGCTGGAGGTATTTGAGCCAAGCTCTATAGAGGAATTCGCAGTGAATGCACGTTGGACCCTGAGAACCCTTGTGATGATAGCTCCTGGCCTGGGCCAGATGAAAAACTTCAGAAAATCCTTTTCAATGGAATCTTCACACCTTTGGAGTGTATTGGAAACCGAGAGAGGAGAGAATGGTGTTTTACACAGATCCTTTCCCGGGTATCAGAACTCAAGAAGATCCAGCATCTCCAACTAAATCATGTCTGCTTCCTGAAAGAACGACTGGATCAAGTAATCAGGTAAGGAAGGATAGAGTTCTTGCTCCACAGGCCAGGGAAAAGTCTTGCAGTGTTCCATGAAACCACAGTGCTCACCTGTGGCATCCCGACCACTCCTGAATGCAGGAGTCCTGTGACTTAGAATAATTGACCTCATTGTCTTTCTGCTGCTCTAGCAATCATAATCTAGGAACTGTCTTTGCTAGGGAACCAGATGAAGGAAAAACATAGCCACAAAGTGGATGAGGTCTTAAGCCACATGCTGCCCCATGTCAGCTCTCTCCTCAGAATTGTTAAGTTTAAACACTTCTCTCTCTGTCTCTGTCTCTGTCTCTCTCTCTCTCTCGCATTCTATCTCTCTATCTCTCTGTCTCTCTTACACACACGTACACACATTTGCCAAGTTCAAGTATTTTTTGAACAGAGGAAGGCCCTGTAAATGGGAAATGATTGACAGTGTATAAGACAAGAGGGCACCACTTCGAGATGCCATCTTATGCCTGTCAGAATAGCTAAACTCAAAAATACCAATGATAGCCTATGCTGGAGAGGATGTGGGGTGAGGGGAACACTCATCCATTGTTGGTGGGAATGCAAACTTGTGCAGCCACTGTGGAAATCAGTGTGGCGGTTTCTCAGGAAACTGGGAGTCAACCTCCCTCAGGACCCAGCAATTTCACTCTTGGGAATATACCCAAGAGATGCCTTATCATGCTACAAAAGTGTTTGTTCAACTATGTTCATAGCAGCACTATTTGTAATAGCCAGAACATGGAAACAGCCTAGGTGCCCCTCAATAGAAGAATGGTTAAAAAAGGTGTGGAACATATACACATTAGTTTTACTCAGCGGTAAAAAACAATGACATCTTGAATTTTGCCTGCAAATGGATGGAAATAGAAAATGCTTTACTGAGTGAGGTAACCCAGACCCAAAAAGAGGAATATGGTATGTACTCACTCATAAGTGGATTCTAGCCATAGTTAAAGGTCTTTGAGTCTATAATTCATGATCCTAGAGAAGCTAAATAAGAAGGTGAACCTGAAGAAAATCATATAGTTATCCTCCTGGATATTAGAAGTAGACAAGATTGCCAGGCAAACTTGGGTGCACGGGGGGGGGGGGTGGAAGTAAGGGGAGATGGTTAGGGAGAGAGGAGAGGGGGAGGATTGGGGATGGCTTGGGGGAATGGGAGCGGGGAGGGAGGAAGGATGGCTATGGGAGCAGGGAAGTTTATACCTCAACTAAGGGATCCATTTTAGGGTTTGCAAGAGACTTGATTCTAGAGGGGTTCCCAGGCCCAAGGAGAGGTCCCCAGATTGTTCCCCGGGCAGCAGAGGAGAGGGTACCTGAACTGGCCTGGGCCCATAACCATACTGATGAATATTTTGCAAGTCACCACAGAACCTTCATATGGCGATGGATGGAGATAGAGACAGAGACACATATTGGGACACTGGACTTAACTCCCTAGGTCCAAATGAGAAGCAGAGGGAGGGAGATCGTGAGCAAAGAAAACAGAACCAGAGGGAACCTTCATATGGCGATGGATGGAGATAGAGACGGAGAACCCTATTGGAGCACTGGACTGAGCCCCCAAGGTCCAAATGAAGAGCAGAAGGAAAGAGAACATGAAAAAGGAAGTCAAGACCGCGAAGTGTGCTTTCACCCACTGATACAAGAGGACTGATGGAATGAGAGCGCAAGATCAAACTGGATTCTCTGAATGTGGCTGAAATGGGGACTGACTGAGAAGCCATTGACAATGGCACTGGGTCTTGATTCGTTTGCATGGACTGACTTTTTGGGATCCTGGTCTGTTTGGATGCTCACCTTCCTGGTCCTGGAGGGAGGGGGGAAGAATGTGGATTTCCCACAGGGCAGGAAACCCTGACTGCTCTTGGGAATGGGGAGGGAGGAGGAGAGGGAATGGGGGAGCGGGAGCGGGCGGGTATTGGGAGGAGGGGAGGAAGTGGAAATTCTTTAAATAAATAAATGAAAAAAAAAAGACAAGAGGGAAGGCCTGTGAGCAGGACAGAGGCTGTGCTAGAAAAGTGAGACCATTATTGGCACACACAGCTGCTGGGTTCTCTGGCAGAAAGAGCAAATGCATGGTTATTGGGAGCGAGCTGTAACTACCAGATTCTCCCTGGGACTCAGGGGGATGGTTAGTATTGAATGAGCCAGCTTTTCTCCCCAGTTGGTCAAGGGGGGAAAACACACCCACTGAATTGTGAGTTTGTCAGAGCAGGTTCTCATTTAATGGTATCAGGCAGGACCTTATATGGGATGGTGATGGGGCTGGAACAGCTTGGGATGGGTTGACGTAGAGTAAGGAATATGTGCCAATAATATTCTGCCACACTTGAGGAGAGGTTGCTGGGCAGAGGCAGGTCAAGGTAAGCTAGCCAGAGACAGGATTCCAAACTCTTGCTAGACTCAGGAAATTACACCAGGCCTATACCAACTCAAGTTAGTCTCAGGCCTCATCAAACACTAGTTAGGTTTACAAAGTTACACTGGGCCTCATACCCAGATATGGCGGTAAGTATCCTCTTGTTGGTCCTTCTTGGTCTCCTGCTGTTACAAACTGTCAGATGGTTCTCTGCTCGACTGTGCAGAGGGAACAGATTTGGGGACAGAAACTGTCACAGTGATTTTGAATGTGTTGTTAACTCTGCATCAGGGAGTACCCTGGTCTTGATCTTCATGATGCTCTCAGAATGAACTTAGGCCTAACTGACCTCTGTACATTGAAGTATCATCCTTTCTTTACCATTATTAGACTTTACTGAGATAAACTCCTCTGTCTCTCTCTGTATGTGCATGGATAGTCCCTTGGAGACCCTTGCAATCACTTGATGCTCACTGTCAAATGCAGACCTGAGTTATCTGTCCCAGTGTCCAAGCATCCACAAGCATCAAACATCTGGGCCTGAGTAGTGTAAACTTTTTAAATTTAGACCATCTACTTCTAGGAAGCCTGCTAGAAAGACTGACAGCTACTCTGCAGACTTTGCAATTGAAGGGTTGTATAATCATGGATTTCCAAATTAGTGCCCTCTTGCCTGCCCTGAGTCAGTGCACTCAGCTCATTGAGGTCAATTTCTGAAGAACTTCCTGTCTGTGGACAGCCTGAAGAAACTGCTGCTGCAGCACACGGCAAAACTGACTCTGCTCACCCGGGAGATATACCCCACCCCTGATGAGGTCTATGATGACATTTGTGATGTCCAGCCAGACTGGTTCAGCCAACACTGCTGTGAGTTCATGGAAACTCTGAGGGCTCTAAGACAGCCGAAAGAGGTCCACTTTGTGAGTCAGAGATGTCTAAACTGTCGGAAATTCTGTGTCTATAACATGGGGACCGCACTCTGTTCATGTTGGCAATAAATGAGGAGGGATCACTGCTGGGCTCTGAGAAATGAAAGCCTAGAATCAAAAGACTCATTGGAGACACAAAACCTGGATTCAAGCATTTTTGGATGTACTGGAGAAAGAAGATTGCTTCACTTGTTGTTCAAATTTGAAGAAGAAAAATTGACAGAGAATTGGATGCACATGATCTGTCAATAGTACAGCCCTGCCCTAGTGCATCTAAAGAGAGCTGTAAATTGAGGGGACTCCATTCCGGCACTTTCATGGTATGACCGACCATAGGTACAAGGGAGGGGTTAAAATGAAAGGGAATTCCAAAGAGCAGAGGGGACTGGGTGAGGAGGGTCTCACAGTGTTCTGTTGATGGAAGGAATCCATCATCTGGTTGTCCATCTCACATAAGAATCGGCAGCATATCTGCTATATGAAATATCTGGTTGACTGAACCATTGGACCTAGTGCATTAGCAGCGTTCTGCTGTGATTTGTCCTTTCCTTGCTCGGGTAGAAAAACAAGGCTAATATTATCTCACCACTGTTGTTGGCATTACGATTTCCAATCATTTTCAATAAAGCAATTTTGAATGAGAGCACACTGTATCCTTTAAATCTACTGAGTGAATTCTTTCATGTTCTTACACCTATGTACCGGGCATTCTGCCTACACTGTTTCCATACCCTTCTGTCTCTCTGTCTCAACCCCTTTCTCCTAGATCTTTCAGAGGAAATAATGACCCAATATGCCTGTCTCTTAGAGATTTTATACCCTTCACCTTCATGACACTAGCCCAACGTGCTATATAGATTCTCTTAGTGATGTGTAGATATGGCTCAGTATTTGAGAGGGCTTCGTGTTCTTCCTGAGGACCAGCATCTGATTCCCAGCATCCACAAACATCTGTGACCCCAGGAACTCATCATCTAATATTTTCTTTTAATCTCTGGAAACACTTGAGTCATTGGCACACATATACACACACAAATAAACATGTATATGCACACTGTTACATATACATAATTAAAAATAAATAAAGCCTAGGATAAATCCAGGGTCTCCGACTCAGTTAAAATGGGTCTTTGCCATTGAGGCATCAATAGCCCAGTTTCACTTCCCTCCATTCCATTTCCATCAACCCCTGCCTCATTCCACCTGTGTCTGTGGGCCTGACAGGGAGAGGCCTATTCCTCAGTGGCTATGTCTACTCTTGGGTCCTCCACATTTGCCATTGTATAACTAGACTGAGTACCCCCTGTAGCCAGTTGTTCCTTCTCTGCACTTGCAGAGCCCTCCTCATCCAATCTGAGTCCTGCTTGCTTCCCTGGGATGAACCTTCACTGTAATCAACACATCTAGTCCATCAAGCAGAGCTTTCAAAGTCTCCAGTGGGGGATCTTTTATCAGGGATCCTACAAGAAAGCATTGGAACAGCCAGGCAGGAACCATGACTCTCAGGATGTTTGTATGTCTGTCAAAGAAGGCATCTTTAATGAATGCATTTGAACACATTGTTGGGAGCGGCCCCACAGTCAAGTCCTCCAGAGAAGAAATGAACAAGCCACCTCCATCAGTGGCCTCTGTTTGGCTAGCTGCATGAACGTAGGTGGGGCCTGGTCACCCTTCTGACTGGTTTTCATGAAGAATGATCCTGAGGAAGTATGGAAGCAAAGACACGATTTAGAAAACCTAGGAAGTCTTTCTTCTTCTTATGTAAGGACTTCTCTTGGCAAGATCACCTCTGTGTTGATTACAGAAAACATTAAAGGGCCTGCCTTGAAGACGTTCACTTGGGGTTCAAGATTAGAAAACACAATAAACATAAAAACTGAAGTCTGATGGCTGTAGAAAAACAATCCTCACTCATGTCGTCTTTCCATTCGTGTGAATTTTATTTTTTTCTTCCTAATCCTTTACAATTTGTTTCCTCATATTCTTTGTCTCGTTTCTAATTCCAATTCTCTATTGAAATACTCTGTTACAATTCAGTCTTATTCTAATTACTCTACATTCTTTTTCTTCTTTTCTATCTAATTCATCCCAATCTATGTCTTCTGCAGTTAGATATTCCCAAGTATATAATAAATAAAATATATATATATATATATATATATATACATTCACTAGCAACTTAATGATAACTTAGTAGTAAAAAAATACTACAAAGGAAATTCCCAGGGACACAGGCATTCGTTGAATCTATGTAACAAAACTTATCACCTAGTTTGTAGCTAACCACACCTGTTAACTGTGAAGAGTTCCTTGCTGTGTTTTAAACGGAGAAAACTGAACTGTTGGCAGATCGACAAAAAGGACAAAGGATATGTGCACTATTTTACAGTTCTTAAGTGTGATTAATAATTATCTTGAAATGGTTAGTTAATTAGGTGCTACTGGTTTCTTTAAAGACTATGGTAGAATAAGGACAGATACCTGAAATATTGCTATTATTCATCATAAATCCTTTGAAGGAAGCCAGGTGATGGTAACACACCTTTAATCCCAGCACTCAAGAGGCAGAATGGAAGATCTCAGTGAGTTTAAGCCAACCTGGTTGACAAGAGCTAGTTCCAGGACAGGACCCTAAAGCCATAGAGAAACCCTGTCTTGAAAAACCAAAATGAAAGAAAAAAAGAAAAAGAAAGAAAGAAAGAAAAAAAAGAAAGAAAATTTCTTTGAAGGGCTTAGTGCCTACAAGGCCATAGACATGTGATTTCATCAGTAAGTCAGTGAAAACAATCCTGTGTGATCTGTCCAGAAGGACTCATGTCTGGCCAACTTGCTCAGTCAGGAAGGTTAATGATAGGAACATACTTCCAAGTTCCTCACCATAATGTGGAGAATATCGTGTATATTCATCTGTTGACCATCCAGAAATACTGTGTGCCCATATTTGTGTACCATTGTTTTACTCCTAATTTGAGATTTCATTCTCTTTGTTGTTAGTTGTCTTCCATTAGTTCCTGGAGACATCAGGTCGGATGTTCTAAAGCTCTAAAAGTAATCAACTATTGCATTGAACTAGTGAGTTTCCTGACTGTAGCATGTCAATTATCATCTCCATCCCATAGTCTTGTCTTTTCCAATGGTATAGTGTTGCAGACCACGCCAATGATACTGAAGCCTCTATTAAGTGTTTCTTTCCCACCCTGTCCAGCTCTGGAACACAGAGCACAAGCATGCAGCCCTCTTGTCTCTTTCCCTGAAACATCAGTACAAGTGATAACTGGTAATCAAAGTCAGTAACTAATGATGCCCATTTCACAGATGCTCTCAATTGTTTCAGGGAGAATCAGCTAGGTGAATGGAGGCTCAGAAGATTGGGACCTGGGAGTTTCCTTTACTTTATTTGAGGACATGGATTACCACCTTTGCTTCCTGCTCACTGCCTCTCAGTGGGAATTGATTTACCTGCACTGTGATTAGAATTGGATAGGTATTTGGGAAAGAGCATGTTTTGACAGGCTTCCCGCCCCAAACAGAAGGATGACTTTATTTTTTTTCTATTTTTTTTAGAAAGTAATTTTATTAAATTATAAAAGTTTCCATTTCTGCCCTTCCTCCAACCACCCTACCACTCCCCCCACTCCTTCTCCTCCTCCCTCTCCATCCCTAAGAGCAGTCAGGGTTTCCTGCCCTGTGGGAAGTTCAAGTTCCTCCCTCCTCCCTCCAGGTCCAGGAAGGTGAGTGTCCAGACAGACTGGATCCGCAAAATCCAGTATATGCAGGGGAAACAAGTCCCAGTGTCATTGTCAATGGCTTTTCAGAAAGACTCCTGGCCAGCCACATTCAGAGAATCTGGCCACATTCAGAGAATCTGGTTGGATCGCGTCCTCGTTCAGTCCCAGTCGAACTGGCCTTGGAAAACTCTCATTAGATCAGTCCCCTTGTATCAGTGGGTGATCGCATCCCTTGCAGTCCTTATTTCCTTTTTCATTTTCTTCCTCTTTCTGCTCCTCATTTGGACCTTGGGGGGCTCAGTCCGGTGCTCCAATGTGGGTCTCTGTCTGTATCGCCATCCATTGTCGGATGAAGGTTCCCTCTGGTCTTGCCTTCTTTGCTCACGTTCTCTTTCCTTGTGCTTCTTGTTTGGACCTAGGGAGTCAAGTCCAGTGTTCCGATGTGGGTCTCTGTCTCTGTCTCCATCCATCGCCAGATGAAGGTTCTAAGATAAGCAAAATATTCATCAGTATGGTTATGGGCCAAGGCCGTTTCAGGCACCCTCTCTTCTGTCCAGAGAACAATCTGGGGATCTCTCCTTGGACCTGGGATCCCATTTATAATCAAGTCTCCTGTAAGCCCTAAAATGACTCCCTTAGTTGAAATATATTCTTCCCTGATCCCATATCCATCCTTCCTCCCTCCCCCCCATCCCAGTCCACTGAGCTTTCCCCATTCCTCCCCTACTCCCTTCTCTCTAACCCTCTCCCCTTCCAACCACCCTCCCATCCCCCATGCCCCCGAGGTTACCTGGGACTCTTGTCTATTTCCAATCTCCAGGCGGATAGCTACATGATTTTCATCAGGTTCACCTTCTTATTTAGCTTCTCTAGGATCACGAATAATAGGCTCAAAGACCTTTAATTATGGTTAGAATCCACATATGAGTGAATACATACCATATTCCTCTTTTTGGGTCTGACTTACCTCACTCAGTAAAGCGTTTTCTATTTCCATCCATTTGCAGGCAAAATTCAAGATGTCCTTGTTTTTTACCGCTGAGTAAAACTCTAATGTGTCTATGTTCCACAACTTTTTAAATCATTCTTCTATTGAGGGGCACCTAGGTTGTTTCCAGGCTCTGGCTATTACAAATAGTGCTGCTATGAACATAGTTGAACAAATGCTTTTGTAGTATGTTAGGGCATCTCTTGGGTATATTCCCAAGGATGGAATTGGTGGGTCCTGAGGGAGGTTGACTCCCAGTTTCCTGAGAAACCGCCACACTGATTTCCACAGTGGCTGCACAAGTTTGCATTCCCACCAACAATGGATGAGTGTTCCCCTCATTCCACAAATATTACTTATTTTTGCTCTAGAGCTTTCAGGTGTACTGTTAAGTTGATAGTGTGAGATTTTTCAAAATTTTTTATGTAGCCACTAAGTGCTATGAAGTTTCCTCTTAGCAATGTGTTTTTAGTGTCCCATAAGTTTGGGTTTGTTGTGAATTCATTTTCATTGAATTATAGAAAGTCTTTTACTTTTCATTTCTTCCTTGACCCAGTAGTGGTTCAATTCCCATGAATCTGTTTTTTTTGTTTTTTTCGGTTTGTGTTGCTGTTGAACTCTAACTTTACCCCATAATGGTCTGATATAATAAGGGGTTATTCCAATTTCTTTCTATCTGTTGAGATTTTATTTAATATCAAATATGTGTCAATTTTTAAAAAGGTTTCATGAGGTTCTGAGAAGGTATATTCTTTTATGTTTTGGTGAAATGTTCTATAGTAGTCTACTAATTCCATTTTAGTCAAAACATCTGTTAGTTTCCTTCTTTCTTTGTTAAGTTTCTGTGTGACAGAAATGACCATTGGTGAGAATGAGGTGTTGAAGTATCCCACTATCAATATGTGGGGTCTGATGTGTGATTTAAGATTTAGTAATGTTCTTTTACAAATGTTGATGCCCTTGTATTTAGATGATAGATGTTCAGATTTGAGACTTTATCTTGATGGATTTTTCCTGTGATGAATATGAAATGTTCTTCTCCTTCTCTTTTGATTAATTTTACTTTGAAGTCTATTTTGTTAGTTATTAAGATAGTTTCATCAGCTTGCTTCTGAGATCCATTTGATTAGAAATCCTTTTACCAACCCTTTATTCTGAGGTAATGTCTGTCTTTGAAGTTGAGGTGTGTTTCATGTATGCAGCAGAAAGACAGATCTGGTTTTTGTATACATTCTGTTAGACTGTCTCTTTAATTAGCAAATTGAGTCCATTGATAATAAAATACATTGATAACCAGTGATTACTAATTCTTATTATTTTTTATTTTTGGTGGTGGTTGTAGAGTATGTGTTACCCTTCTTTGGGTTTTATTATTGTAAGTATCTATTGCCTGTGTTTTCATGTAGCTAACTTTCATGGGTTGGAGTTTTTCTTCCAGCACTTTCTGTAGTGTTGGATTTGTAAATAGTTATTATTTATTTCTGGTTTTGTCATTAAATATCTTGTTTTCTTCGTCTATAGTGATTGAAAGTTTTGCTGGATATAGCAATCTGGGTTGGAATTTATGGTCTATTAATTTCTGTGAGACATCTGTTTAGGACCTTCTGGCTTTTAGGGTTTCCATTGAGAAGTCAGGTGTAATTCTGATAAATCTGCATTTATATATTGGTCATCCTTTTTCATTTTCATCTCTTAAAATTCTTTTTTTATTCTGTATGCCCTTTGGTTATTATGTGGTGAGGGAACTTTTGTTTGGTCTACTTTATTTCATGTTCTGTAAGCTTCTTGTACCTTTATAGTCATGTCCTTATTTATCTTGGGAAAGTTTTCTACTATGATTTTATTTTCTATATTTCTATGAATATAGAAATATTTCTGCGTCTTTAAGCTGGGATTCTACTTCTCCTTCTATCCCTATTATTCTTAGGATTGGTGTTTTCATGGTATCTCAGATTTCCTGGATGTTTTATGTTAAGAGTTTATTGGATTTAAAATTTTCTTTGACTTATGAGTCTTTTTATCAAATATTTATTTATTTATTTATATTACTTTTTAAATAATACCAATCAAAATTTCCACTTCCTCTCCTCTTCCTCCTCCCGTCTTAAGAGAGGGCAGGGTACCCTGCCTTGTGGGAAGTCCAAGGCCCTCCCCCCTCCATCCAGGCTTAGGGAGGTACGAATTCAAATAGAATAGGATCCCCAAAAGCCAGTACATTCAGTATAGACAAATCCCAGTGCCATTATCATTGGCTTTTCAGTCTGCCCCAATTGTCAGCCACATTCATAGTGTCCAGTTTGATCCCATGCTCATTCAGTCCCAGTCTAGCTGGATTTGGTGAACTCCCATTAGCTCAGGCACACTGTCTCAGTGGGTGGACAAACCACTCATGATCCTGACTTCCTTGCTCGTCTTCTCCCTCCTTCTGCTATTCAACTGGACCTTGGGAGTGCAGTCCAGTGCTCCGATGTGGGTCACTGTCTCTCTCTTCATCCATCACAGGACACTATGTTAATATTCAAGATACTCAAGAGATGACTACAGGACAAGGCCAGTTCAGGAAACATAGTAAAAATGGTAATTCTACTAAAGGCAATCTGTAGATTCAGTGCAATCCCCATCAAAATCCCAACAAAATTCTTCCAAGACCTTGAGAGAACAATAATCAACTTTATATGGAAAAACAGAAAACTCAAGATAGCCAAAACAATGCTATACAATAAAGGAACTTCCGGAAGCATTCCCATCCCTGACATCAAACTCTATTACAGAACTATAGTATGAAAACAGCTTTGTGTTGGCGTAAAAACAGAGATGTTGACCAAAAGAATCAAATTGAAGACCTGGATATTAATTCTCAAACCTATGAACACCTGATTTTTGACAAAGAAGCTAAAACAGACAGTGGAAGAAAGAGAGCATATTTAACAAACTGCTGGTATAACTGGATGTCAACCTGTAGAGGAATGAAAATAGATCCATATCTATCACCATGCACAAAAATCAAGTCAAAATGGACTAAAGACCTCAGTATAAATCTGACCACACTGAACCTGATAGAAGAGAAGGTGAGAAGTAGCCTGTAATACATGGGCACAGGAGACCACTTCCGACATATAACCCCAGTAACACAGACAATAAGAACAGCAATGAATAAATGGGATCTCCTGAAACTGAGAAGCTTCTGTAAAGCAAAGGACACTGTCAGTAAGACAAAAAGGCAACCTACTGATCGGGAGAAGATCTTCACCAACCCTGCATCAGACAAAGGTCTGATCTCCAAAATATATAAAGAACTCAAGAAACTAGACATTAAAATTCTAAATAACCCAATTTTAAAAATGGGGGTACTTAACTGAACAGAGAATTCTCAACAGAAGAAGTTCAAATGGCCAAAAGATACTTAAGGACATGTCCAACTTCCTTAGTGATCAGGGAAAGGCAAATCAAAACAATGCTGAGATACCATCTTACACCTGTCAGAATGGTTAAAATCAAAAACACCAATGATAGTTTATGCTGGAGAGGATGTGGAGTAAGGCAGGGGAATACTCAGTCATTGCTAGTGGGAATGCAAACTCGTGCAGCCACTTTGGAAATCAGTGTAGCAGTTTCTCAGAAAACTGGGAGTCAACCTACCTCAGGATCCAGCAATACCACTCTTGGGAATATACCCAAGAGATGTCCAATCATACTACAAAAGCATTTGTTCAATTCTGTTTACTTATGAATCATTTTCCTCAATTGTGTCTTCAAAGTTTAATTTTCTCTTCCATTTCTTGCATTCTGTCAGTGATTCTTGAATCAGTAGTTTCTGTTCACTTACCCATATTTTTTTATTTCCTGAATTCTCTCAATTTGTATTTTTTTTTTTACTGTTTCTGTTTCAATTTTTAGGTCTTGAGCCATTTCCTTCACCTGTTTGTTTTTTCCTTGATTTTCTTTTTTTCTTAAACAGATTTATTGATTTCTCCTAATTTTTTGTTTGCCTTTTCTTCGATTTCTTAAGATAATTTTTCATTCCCTTTTTGAGAGCCTTTATCATCTTTATAGTGTTATATTAAGGCTGCTTTCTAGTGTTTCAGCTGTATTGACATGTTCAGGTCTTACTGTTGAAGGATCACTGGTGATCCCATATTGCTCTTTTAGTTGTTGAATGAATTCTTATCCTGGCATTTGCCCATCTGTTCTTCCAAAAGGTGTGGGTTGTGCCTGTGCCTAAATAGTCTGTTCTTCTAACTGGTATAGTTTTTGTCTCTGCCTGTTCGTCCAAATGGTGTGGTTTGCACTTGTGTCTATATAGTCTTCTAGGTTTACAGGACACTGCTGGCCATTGAGAGGATGTTCAGGTGCCAGCTTGTCAACTGATGGGGACTGCACCACAGCAGTGAAGTTACATCAGTTTTAGGGACAGGATCCAGCTGTCTTGCTGGTGCTTTTTTCCAATTGATGTGTCTTGTGGCTGTGCCTATGTAATCTGCTGGGCTTGCAGAGGAGGGCTGGACACAAGTAGGATGTTCAGGGAATTGGGGTTTTGTGGTGAAGTGGGTCTTGGAGGGACAGAATCTAGTGTGTAACAAGAGTTGTGGTGCAGCCTGGAGGCGGGTCTTGCACCTGCTTGTCAGCTGGTAGGGACGCACCAGAATTGTGGAGTTCCACCAGAGGTTGGGGCAGTGCACAGCTGCTTTGCTGGTAATGGATTGGAATGTGGAGACTCATGAGATATGCCTTGAGGTTTGATTAGGCTCTGAATTTTGTGATGGTCCAGCTGGAAGGCTGCTTGCTCACCTGTTTTTTCCAACTAGTGTGATTTGCACCCATGTTGATGTAGATTACTGTTGACAGAGGTTTTCTGTTATGTCTGGTCCCACAGCTGTGAAGTCCCAAAAAATATACAGAAATCTACATTAATTATAAATTCATTGGCCTAGTATATCAGGCTTTCTTATTAACTAATTCTTCCAACTTATGTTAACTCATTATTATTGTCTGTTAGCCATGTGGCTTGGTACCTTTTTATCACTGAGGTATTCTCATCTTGCATCCTCTGCTGGGTGATGGCTATAGACTGAACATATCCCCTTTCCAGAGTTCTCCTATTCTGGTTGCCCTGTCTGTAATTCCTGCCTGGTTACTGGCCAATCACGATTTTATTAAACCAATACAAGTGACAAATCTTTATAAGGTACAAGATTATTGTACCACTGCATACTACCAGCATTATGAGGAAGGGCTGTCCATGGGGAGGATTGTCAGGTGCATGGGGTTTAGTAGTGGAATGTGGCGTGGAGGGACTGGATTCAGTGGGTGGCAGGGGGGTGGTGCAGCCTGGAGAAAGGTCTCTCACCTACTTGTCAGAGCTTGACAACGGGCAGGTTTAAACTTCTTATGAATAATACTCAGGAGAGAAACATCCTTACTATCAGATGAGGATGAAACCAAAAGCACAATTATTTAATTGCTTTATATATTCAAACATTAAAATTACCTTTACAAGCTTTGATTTCTTATTTCCCCCTCCAACTTACTCCATATAAGCCAATTACCCTCAAATTCATGAGCTCCTTTTTTAGGTGACATGTACACACATACAACTTAATGATTCTGAAGTGATTCTAGCCAGCCCAAGCATGGCAAACACATCTCTAGCAAACCCTGTCCTTCTCTTGCAATTCTTTTGTCTTGCTGTAAACCATTAGATTATTATGGTACCTCAAATATATTTTGCCTTCATAAGTTCACAGGGAGTAGTACTATTAGGAGATGTGGCCTTGCTGGAGATGGTGTGGTCTTGTTACATGAAGCGTGTCAATGTGGAGGCAGAGTTTGAAGTCTCATATATGCTCAAACCACATGCAGTGTGTCTGTTTACTTCCTGTTGACTATGGCTCAAAAAATATGAAATCAAATCTCCTTCTCCAGTACCAGGTCCAACTGCCTACCACCACATCCCACCATGATGATAATGGATTGAACATCTGCATTGTAAGACATCCAATTGGATGACTTTCATTAAAGAGCTGCCATGGTTATCGTTTCTCTTCAAAGCAATGTAAAACCTAAGAATCCTAAGAAATTACATTCTTAAAGCTAGCCACCAAGTTCTATTTCCTTATTCAGTCACTTCCTTCTCCTGAGGCTGATTATCATGGTCCAGCTATCAATGTGTGAAATTAAGTAAGCAAAAACCCACTTGTGGCTGTCCCAATTTACCTGATAATCAAATTAAACACTTCACACTAAAATGGGGTAACCTGTTTAAGTTATAAATTGCCATTTTAATACACATTGTCCCTGTTTCTTCTCTGTCCATATGAGGATCTTAGCCCTCCCTGCACACCTGCACAAATATCTCTTCCACCTCTCCTTTGTTCCTTGTCTTCTCCCTCATCCTTTTTCTCCTGTATTTCTACTACTAATAGTTGTGCTTTCCTGTAACATGAAAAATAGCATAATTAACAAGCATTTAGTAGACAATATTATGGTTGTTTGGTTTCATTTCACTAAAAATAATGAATGAGTACTGTGAAATGGAAGAGTTCCTATGCTGCAAAATCTTTCGGATACATCCTGAAAAAAAGGTGCAGACACTGCAATGTTTTTCAACATACATATTTAAAATGTACTGTCAAGAAAAGATTTCAAACTGCACTAATCATAGTTTCCTTTCTTCACCAGATGTGGATCAGTGTGTAAAGTATCCAGAGGACCAGTATGCCAATGCAGAACAGATCCATTGCATTGACAAAGCTGTGAGATTTTTGAGCTATGAAGACCCCTTGGGGATGGCTTTGACCTTGATAGCATTGTGCTTCTCTGCATTCACATCTGTGGTTCTTGGAATCTTCATAAAGCACCATGACACTCCACTTGTGAAGGCCAATAACCAGAATCTCAGCTACACCTTGCTCATCTCACTCATCTTTTGTTTCCTATGTCCCTTGCTTTTTACTGGTTATCCCAATACAGCTGCAAGCATCCTACAGCAAATCACATTTGAAATGGTATTCACTGTAGCTGTTTCCACTGTGTTGGCCAAAACAGTTACTGTGCTTCTGGCTTTCAAAGTCACAACTCCCGGAAGAAGGATGAGGTACTACTTGATTTCAGGGGCAACCAACTTTATCATTGTCATCTGTACCCTTATCCAAATTATTCTCTGTGCAATTTGGCTGGGAGTTTCTCCTCCATCTATTGACATTGATGCCAAGAATTACCATGGCCACATCATCATTGTTTGTAACAAGGGCTCAATTATTGCATTCTACTGTGTCTTGGGATTCCATGGCTCCCTTGCATTAGGGAGCTTCATTGTGGCTTTCTTGGCAAGGAATCTCCCTGACACATTCAAGGAAGCCAAGTTGCTGACATTCGGCATGCTGGTGTTCTGCAGTGTCTGGATCACCTTTCTTCCTGTCTACCATAGCACCAAGGGTAAGGTCATGGTGGCTGTGGAGGTCTTCTCCATCTTGGCCTCTGGTGCAGGCTTGCTGGGCTGTATCTTTATCCACAGTGCTACATAATTTTGTTAAGACCAGAGAGAAATTCCATTCAAAAGTTAAAGGAGAAACCATCTTACTGATGTACTGTTTCTGAAATTAAAAGGGACAGCTGTAGTTTTGGTTCTAAACCACCTGCTATGATGCAATGAAAGATTTATGCATGAACTAGTGACTCTCACTGTTTCTTCTAATAAGGATGTCTAGAAGTGACATACACACTACTTTTATGTGTACGTACGTTGTCTCTTGTAAATTTCAACTCAACCAATTAAGGTACAATACCTGGCTATTGGACATTACTGTCGAGTCGAAGACTTGTTTTCTCTAATATACAATAAGATTTAAAATAAGCTCAAAATCCTTCTATTGATATATGAGTGAATGTGTGACTTCGACAATCATTGAATGCTGAGATTAATGACACACCTACCCCATCACTTAACTTTCTCCCAAATAATAGAGGTAATTCTTCTATTATCCTTTAGAATAATAGAAATGAAGGACTCAAAGAAACAACCACCATACAGGGAAAAAGTATAGAGTGAGACAAGGCAAAAGAACATCTCATTAAGTGTTTCTCAGCAGTTTGAATTTTCCCTTTTGAGAATTTTCCCTTTAGTTCTGAACCCCATATTATAACTGTATTATTTATTTCTTGACACATAGTCTCTTGATTTCTTTATATATTTTTGGATATTTTTCCTCTGTCACATTTGCAGTTAGTAAAAACATTTCCCATTATGTAGTTTGCCTTAAAGGAGCTTTTAAGTTTTGTGAGTCTTTATTTATTAATTGTTGGCCTTAGTCTGTACACTACCGAAGTTCTTTTCAGAAATTATTCTTCCAATTCAATAATTCTGAGGGTCTTCCCCATATTCTTTACTACTAGGTTAAATGTATCTTGTTTTATACTGAGGCTTTTGATAAATCTGGGCTTGAGTTTTGTGCAGGATGATCAATATGGATCTATTTATTTTATTCTATATGCAGAGACAACCAGTTAGGCCAGCACCATTTGTTGAAGATACCATAGTTTTCAACTCTGCATTTTTGTCTTCTTTATCAAAACTAGGTGTGCAAAGCTGTGTGAATTTAAACCTAGGAGTTCAATTCAATTCCATTCTATGACTTGTCTCTTTTTTATACCAATATCGTGGTTTTAATACTATGAGAATTTAGTACAACATTCAATAAGGAATGATGAATCTTCTAAAAGTTATTTTATTGTTCACAATTATTTAAGTTATTCTGGTTTTGTTCTTCTTTATTAATATGAAGCTGAATATTTTCCTTTGAAGAGTTGTGAAAAATTCAGTTGGAATGGAGCATTCTGATAGTGAAGCTTAGCTCTGTTGTTCCTGTACAAGTTCCAAAATTTTTGCCTTCCTAATATCCTTCACTTTGGATTCTTTTTCTGATTATTTCCTTCATTTACATTTATAGGTCTTAGAATGTTTCTTTAATTTTCTTCCCCTCTTTTTCTTGCTTTCTGGTTTTCTTTTTTACCTTATTAATTTTGTCATATACATCTCATTCCGACTTTAGCATTCTCCCTCCCTATTCTCTCCCTGTCCCCAATATACACACCTCCTTTATCCTCTAGATCATTTGCCTCTCCTTTTCCATTCTTAAAAGAAAAGGCCATCCAGAGATAATAACCAAACATATCTTAACACATAAAAATAAATCTTGGCATAAGCACTCATATCAAGGCTGGATGCCACAACGTATTATGGGGAAATATGCCAAATTCAGGCAAAAGAGTGAGAGGCAAACATCTCCCACTCTTAGGAATCCCACAAGCACCCCATGCTACACAACCATCACTGCCTCGATGAATAGGGTACCGAGCCATGTGGCTAGCATAGACAAGAATATTGAGCTAATATAAGTTATAAGAATTAGTAAGTAGTCTAAGCTACTAGGTCAATCAATTTATAATCAATGTACACATCTATGTGATTACTTTGAGCCTTAATGGTTGTGGGAACAGGCAGGACAGAAACCCCGACAACAAATGGTGCCCAACATGTGGACGACTGCATCCACATAAAGCCTGACAGAGTTTGGGAAGTAATTCTAGGCAACAAAGAATAGAGTTAAGCACACACAGCTTATTAATAGCATCATTTTCTCAGGTGGGCTCTGCTTGCTAGAGGCAAGTGCTCTCATTCAAGTGAGGTTTCCTGACCCAGCATTTGCTGAAAAACCTTCCAGCTCTTTAAAGAGGTCCTGCCACAAAACACTTAAATGGTGTTGATGAAAAGCTGACCCCATGCTTTCTGTTGGTGGCAGGGATCTTGAAATACCATAGAGTTATGGCAATGAACACAGTTCAGGCCAATACCTTTGCCATAAGACTGTAATCTCAGAAGGCTAAGGAAGGGGCTGGATTCACCCATCAAAGCCACAGCTTTAATCCTCTCCATATTGCTTATCAAATTAAAGTTTCATGCGGTCAGAAAAAGAGAGAGATATAGTAAATCAAGAGGCAAAATTAAAGAAAACCTCTTAATGATTTACAGTGTGTTTAAAAATATATGTAGGCTTGGGATAGAAAAGAGAAAGTTTAAAGTCCTTAAAATAAAAAAGAGAGTAGTTGGGTGTGGGGGCATATGACATTAATCCTAACACTTGGGAGACAAAGGCAGACAGATCTCTGTGAGGTCAAAGAGAGGTGGGACACAGCTTTAATCGGAGCACTTGGGAGGCAGAGACAGGCAGATCTCTATAAGTTCAAGGACAGCCTGGTATACAGAGTAAATTGACCAGGACAAAGATACACAGAGAAATTCTGTCTCAAAGCCAAAAATTAAAAATAAAAATAAAAGAAATAGAGGTTAAAATAAAGCCACATAACGATGAAAAATACACAGAGAGTCTTGATACTGTATGTTATTATGTTCTCTTTAAATTTTGAATGCTGAGGAAGGAGCAACAGCTTCTGAAAAATATTTGTTTATAAATGCTGCTGAATTAAACCAAGATAGGTATTTTATAAATGGAAGGTACTAAAAAAAATTCTTCTCAATGATATCAGACCCAGAAAGACAGACATGGTATGTGTTCACTCATAGGTGATTATTAGGAGTAAAGGATAGGATAACCAAGCTATAATCCACAGCCCCAGAGAGTCTAGATACCAAGGTGAGTCCAAAGAAGGATGGATTTTAATGGGAAGGGGAAGTAAAAATGGTCTCCTGGATAAACTGGGGCCTGGGTGTTAGACGATCAAGGAATGGAAAGTACAGGGAGTTGGTTGGGCAAGCTGGATATGTGAGATAGGTTAGAGGCAGGTTGGAGGGGAACAATAATGATAGATATATCTTGATAGAAAGGGGCATTATGGGTTTGGGGAGAGCCATGTTGCCAGGTTAATCTTCAGGAACCAACAAAATGGCCCCAACTAAGACTTCTAGCAATAGTAGACAGTGTACATGAATTGAATACCTACTGTAATTAGACACGTGACTACCCTAATTGCTATTAGAAACACTCTCCCTATTATCTGATGAAAGCAGATGCAGAGATCCACAGTCTAACACTATGCTAAGTTTGAGAGTCTTACAGAAGATAGGGAGAAGAGACTGCATGAGCTGAGTCAGATTTATCATGATGGGGAGAACCCACAGAGACAGCTGACCTGAATTCATGGAGGCTCATGAATGCTGTACCAGCAGTGAAGGGGTGAGGTTGATTGGTAGTTAAAAATTAACCAGACTAGCTTAATATAAAAGATACAGCTTTAATAAAGAGAATGGAGGAAAACTTACACCAGAGTCCCAATGGTCCAAGAACGCAGGGGCAAAGAAAGGAAGTGGCAAGTGCACCTTAATCTTCACCTTAATCTTTTATTTGTTTTGTGTGGCCCCAGGGGGACACACCCTAAGCAGAATGTGATTGGCTGAGGTTCCCCATTATCTTCCCCTTTGTCTAAACAAGATTGAACTAAACCCAAAACAACTATATACAGTAGGAACAGATACCAAATATAAAATTACAAACAACAAACGGTATTAAGCAAGAAACATATAACAAAAGTTTTATTAAGGAGTCTAAATACTGTAGAGGGTAACTACAATTATCTAATCTTCAACTCCATCAAAGATCTGAGAAGGGAAATAATTTTTTTAGAGGGGATGCAGTGAACTTTATTGATGGTATTCAAGAGAGTAGGGCTCCCTAAGCCCCTCCTGCTATCTGGGGGTCTGGGATGGAAACTGTGAGGGAGAGCTCAGTGTCAAGGGTTGAGTTAGGACAGGGACTGCTCAGCAGCTGAGGGCCTTTCTCTTGCTGTGTCCTTGCTGGGGTGGGTGGTCCAGGGCAGGCTTCTTACTCCTTGGAGGCCATGTAGGCCATGAGGTCCACCACTCTGTTGCTGTAGCCGAACTCATTGTCGTACCAGGAAATGAGCTTTACAAAGTTGTCATTGAGAGCAATGCCAGCCCCAGCATCAAAAGTGGAAGAGTGGGAGTCACTGTTAAAGTCGCAGGAGACAACCTGGTCCTCAGTGTAGCCCAGGATGCCCTTTAGTGGGCCCTCGGATGACTGCTTCACCACCTTCTTGATGTCGTCATATTTGGCAGCTTTCTCCAGGCGGCATGTCAGATCCACGACGGACACGTTGGGGGTAGGAACATGGAAGGCCATGTCCGTGAGCTTCCCGTTCAGCTCTGGGATGACTTTGCCCACAGCCTTGACAGTACCAGTGGATGCAAGGATGATGTTCTGGGCAGCGCCACGGCCTTCTCACCACAGATTCCCAGAGGGGCCGTCCACAGTCTTCTGGGTGGCCGTGATGGCATGGACTGTGGTCATGAGTCCTTCCACGATGCCAAAGTTGTCATGGATGACCTTGGCCAAGGGGGCTAAGCAATTGGTGGTGCAGGAAGCATTGCTGACAATCTTGAGGGAATTGTCATACTTGTCATGGTTCACACCCATCACAAACATGGGGGCATCCGCAGAAGGGGCGGAGATGATGACCCTTTTGGCCCCACCCTTCAAGTGGATCCCAGCCTTCTCCATGGTGGTGAAGACACAGGTCGATTCCACAACATACTTGGCACCAGCATCACCCCATTTGATGTTGGCGGGATCTCGCTCCTGAAAGATGGTGATGACCTTTCCGTTGATGACAAGCTTCCCATTCTCAGCCTTAACTGTGCCTTTGAACTTGCCATGGGTGGAGTCATACTGGAACATGTAGACCATGTAGTTGAGGTCGATGAAGGGGTCATTGATGGCAACAACGTCCACTTTGCCAGAAGTGAAGGCAGCCCTGGTGACCAGGCGTCCAATATGGCCAAATCTGTTCATTCCGACCTTCACCATCGTGTCTCTGGAACAAGGCTGGCACTGTGCGAAAAGAAGCGACTGTCTCTAGAACAGGGAGGAGCTGGAAATAATTTTACTTAAGTAGCCAGGAAGTACGAATGAGAAACTTCTGAATCATGCAACAAATGACTGAGACAACTGGCTACCTGGGAAATCACCCAAAAATCTCATTTGCAATGTTGAGGCAACCAACTTTGGCTAAGGCCTAACATAACTGACATGCCATTTTCAAAGGCAAGGAACTTTTTAGAACTATCTTACAGAGAGACATTTCATTGTGTGGGCTGCTAAGCTGATCCAACATACATGTTCTAAAGGTATCTTGACTTCAGGATTTGAGTCTAAGAATATGATGCTTTGGAAAGGAGGTCCTTCTTTTGTTTTCACAGAGGATGAGACCCTGTGGATTGCTTCTATCCCAATATGGTATGATAGACCATGTCCTCCTGAATGGTTGCTGTGAACACCCTCAAAAAATTACTTCACTCAACTGCTGACTGAGATGAACCTCTCTCACAGGTTATACCATGAGAGACCTGAAAAACAGCGCCCCCATACGGCAGGAAGAAGTTTGGAGAGAAATAACTATGTCCATATTCCCAAATATTGTTTATAAATGTTCTTTTACATTTAAAGGGGGATATTATATAGATATGAATAACTTGCATTGGTATGGACTTTAAGGTCAATTTTGTTTTATGTATATGTATTTCTGATCTTGATTAAGGCATTGTGATTGTGTAGTTATTTTAAAATATAATGTATAATTAGGAAATATAGGTTGTTAATGGATAATCATCGATAATAGTCAAGCTTGTAGTCATGTTAGTTAGATTTTCTAGATATATAGTGATGTATTTCAGTTAGATAGGCATTCTTCATATCTTTCAAAGACTACAGAATATGGCATTTAATGTTTTATTTATTTTTTTTCTTTTTTTTGTTTTTTTGGTTTTTTTGAGAGTAAATTTTATTAAATTATAAAATTTGCAAAAATAAGTAATATTTGTGGAATGAGGGGAACACTCATCCATTGTTGGTGGGAATGCAAACTCGTGCAGCCACTGTGGAAATCAGTGTGGCGGTTTCTCAGGAAACTGGGAGTCAACCTCCCTCAGGACCCAGCAATTCCACTCTTGGGTATATACCCTAGAGATTCCCTAACATACTACAAAAGCATTTGTTCTATTTTGTTCATAGCAGCACTATTTGTAATAGCCAGAACCTGGAAACAACCTAGGTGCCCCTCAGTAGAAGAATGGTTAAAAAAGGTGTGGAACATATACACATTAGAGTTTTACTCAGTGGTAAAAAACAATGACATCTTGAATTTTGCATGCAAATGGATAGAAATAGAAAACGCTTTACTGAGTGAGGTAAGCCAGACCCAAAAAGAGGAACACGGTATGTATTCACTCATAAGTGGATTCTAACCATAATTAAAGGTCTTTGAGCCTATTATTCGTGATCCTAGAGAAGCATTTAATGTTTTAATAACTTAGAGTGTTTCATGATATTGAAACAAGTCTGCTCCTGGCAGCACCAGCTACTTCAAGAGGAAGATGGGCATCGAAGAGGCTCCTTAGGAGTTTGATAGCCATTTGGGCAAGAAACTGCTCTTGCCTGGACTGTTGTATAAACTGGACACAAAGAACCTGCAGAGAGAGGACTGCTGAACTTGCCTAAAGGTGAGATGGTCTTTCAGGGTTCCTGATTCATGAAAGAGTCTGTGAGACATTCTGCAGGACACAGCAGATAGTGACTGAACTGCCTTTGAAATTTCCTGCTTCATGGAAATGTCTGCTGGATACTATGGGCCTGTAGGCTGAAGATGGGTGCCCCAGTGGTACAAAAGAACTTTGGGTGACTGTCCAGGCAGTGAGATGTCTCTGTCATTTCTAGAGTTTGGAAGTTGCGTATTTCTGGTTTACTTAGGTAATAGTAAATCCTTCTGAAGTCTTTGATGGAGTTAAAGAATGGTTAGTTACAGTTATAGTTTTCCTTACTTATGATAAAAGATAAAGTAAATATAAATATTTTAACTATAATTCTGTTTTTTTTTAATTTTTTGAGACAGGGTTCTTTGTAGCTTTGGAGCCTAACCTAGAACTAACTGTTATAGAGCAGGCTTGCCTTGAGCTGACAGAGATCCATAGTTCTTATATATTAAATTAACACATTTCTATCGATCTGTATAACACCACAAGGCTGTGGACTACTGGTAGGTGTCTTTCTCTTTTAGCAGCTACGTGGTTTCTTCTTGACTCTGCCTGCTCTCTCTCTATATCTCTTTCAGCCTGTCTATATTTTGCCCTTCCATAGGTCAAAGCAGCTTTATTCATTAACCAATAAAGGCAACAGATATACAAAAAGACATCCCACATCATCACCCTTTTGCTGCCTAATTGAAAAGGATGGTTTTAACTTTTACATAGTAAAATTCTATATACAAAACAGTTATGAAACAAGAATTATAGTTACAATATTTAGTTCATTTACATTTGGCAAATTAAGGAAAACATTCTATCATCTATTCTATTTTGTGAGTCTAAAGTTTTATAACTAATTTATCTTTTATCATAACTAAGGAAAACTATTACTATCTGTCTTCAAGTCTTCAAAGACTTTAGAAAGGCATTATATTACCTCAGTAAACAGGAGTTGCAACGTCAACAACTTCTAAAACTCTAGAATTGACAGAGACATCTCACTGTCTGGACAGTCACCAAAGTTCTTCTGCAATGTTGGGGCATTCCTCTTTGGCATACAGGCCCATACTATCTGGCAAACTTTTCAGTGAAGCAGGAAATTTGAAGTTCTGTTCTGCCTAGTGTTGTCAAAGTACATCAATTGTCTTTTTCTGTGTACTGTACAAAGCCTGATCATTTCTTATGTGAATCAGGAACCCTAAAGGACCATCTTTCCTCTGGAAATTTCAGTAGTCACTTACCTGTGTGCCCTGCATGTCCAATTCACTGCATATGATCAATCAGTTCATGCAAGAACAGATTTTTGCCCAAATAGTTAGTTTTGTCACACTAAAGTCAAATTCCATAATGAGTTTCTTCAAATTCCATCAACCTCTCTGAAGTAATTGGTACTGCCAGAGACAGGCATGTCTCACTGTCAAGAAAAGTCTAAGTTCTTAAAACATTTTAAATGTCATTTCTGTAGGTCTTTGAAGTGTGGAAGATTATCTACCTAACAGAAATATATCTCTATATATCTAGAAAACTTAAGTAACATGACTACAAGCTTGACTATTATAAATTACTCTCTATTAATCTTCTTTTCTTAATTATACATTACATTTTTAAATGACCTGACAAACACAAACTACCTTAAACAAGACAGAAATACATATGCACAGTGTACCAAAATTGACCTTAAATCTGTATCAATAGACAAAGATCCATACCAATATAAAGTATTCATGTCTCTATCATATGCTCCTGTATTTTTCATTTTTTTTTATTTTGGAAAATGACTGTGACCATTTTAGCATTTATGCTCAATCCCTTTTAAATAAAAACAAACATTTATAAATATAGCCTTTTTAGGAATTTGAACATTGATTTCTCCAAACTGCTTCCTGTTGTCTGTTGGTTGAAGATGAATGTTAAAAAGAAATACCACACAAGCTCAGAACTGAGCATAATAAAGAATTATTTATTTAGGGTTAGACTCACAGATCACAGTCCTCTGCACAAAATGGGGAAACAGGAACCAAACTCAGCAGCTGGAAGAGAGAGAGCAGTCCATGCTTTACATTAGCATTTAGAGTATAAAAGGCCACACCCAAGTAGGCTGGTAACTTAAAGGCTAATGACTGAATAATTTCCTACTGCACCTCCCCTTTTTGTTTAAATAAGAGAGTTCTAAGCCTAATACAAAATTATATAAGTAATGTTGGAGGCAGGTGCTGAAATTTTCCTGGTAGGCCAAAACCTCATGGTGATACACAGATGAATAGAAATGGTTGAATTAAGATGTAAGAGTTAATCAATAAGATGGTAGAGCTAATGGGCCAAGCAGTGATTTAATGAATACAGTTTCTGTGTGATCATTTTGGTTCTGGCTGACTGGGATGAATAAGTTACTCCCTGCAAATATTAGCACCCATGTGTTCAATGAAAATCCATCTAAAAACCTGATAAATTTTAAAAATTAATTCTCCACACAAAAGAACAGAGTTAAGCATGGTTTCCTAGCATCATTTTTTTGGATGGGCTCTGTTTGCTAGAAGCAAGCAGAGGCATGGCTCCTTTAAGAGATGATTTTCTGATTCAGCCATAGCAGGAAAAAAGCTATGTGGTTTTAAAAATGTGGCTTCTTTGGCTGTGCTGCCAGCGCGAGCTCTGGCTATGAAGCATTTCAATGGCAATTATGTGCCTGGGTGTTTGTGTGCCACTTGGGGTTGGGAGAAAAGTAGCTGAAACCATGCCCATGGCTCAGGGTTCCCTGCCTGGACAGGTGGTGTGATTGGGTCTACTAGACATGAACATACAGGAGGGCATGGCAGATTCCTGCTACCATACACAGAGATATTTCCAGCCCGCACAGTGCGCTGCATGGCAGATTTAGCTACTACACAGATGAAAAGGGTTTATGTACTGCACGCTCCTTCTTGGAGTTGAAGTGTTGGGCATGGCTCCTGCCTGGCTGCCCCAGAGCTAACAATGGCCATGCTCCCACCATTTTAAAATTGGAGAAGGGTGGAGCCAGCATTCAGAGCAGCTGCAACCACGCTGCTTACCATTTTAAAAGCTCTTCAACACAACAGAGAATTACAGATAATGCAATAAGGACAAATTCAGACATAAAAGAACTCTAAATGGGTCACAGTGTTGGATAAATGTATATAAACTTGGGAGAGGGGAAAAAAGCATAGAGAGTTGAAAAAGAACTAAAAAGGGTCTTTAAAGAGACAGAGTACAGACAGTCATAGGATAAAAGGAGTAAGGAAAAATAAGCCACATAAAGATGGAAAATTCACTAAGAGTCTGAATTATGTATATTATTGTGTTATCTTTGAATTTTTTGACTGTGTAAGAACCAAGGACCGAGAGATTTCATTGTATGGACTGCTAAGTTAAACCAGCATAAAGGTATCCTGATTCCAAAATTTGAGTCTGAGGTGTGTCACCTCAGCCCCTTGGCACCCTTTTATCCAAGGAGTCTGGGATGTTTGGTTGGAAGGCCCCCTCATTTAGGAGTTGCTCCAGTTCAGACTCCACCTCCAAGACAGCCTGCCAAATGGTGACACCTCCCCAGAGAGGGTCAAGACCACTCCCACAAGATAGTCAAACTGCCCCCTCCCAGAGAATGAACATGTAGTCTTTCCAGTTCTCCTTCCCCCTCTCCATGTGTTTCCGGTGGGCCACCAGGGAGCACTGGCATCCATTATATCTGGGCATTTTTTTAAATTTGGTTTAATTTGGTCTGATTTGGGTTATTGTATCAGTGGAGAGGCTTATCAGACTAGAAAACATAGAGATTAAAGGTGTGTTCCATCAACAAACTTTCTGATTCTCTGATTCTTCTAATATTTTTACCCCTCTTTTCTGCAGTGCTCCCTGAGTTGTCTATTGGGAGCAGGTTTTTTTGTTGTTAAGATTTATTTATCCATTATGTATACAATGTTCTGTTTGCATATATGTATGCACACCAGAAGAGGACACCAGATCTCCTTATGGATGGTTGTGAGCCACCATGTGGTTGCTGGGAATTGAACTCAGAACCTCAGGAAGAGCAGTCAATGCTCTTTTTTACTTTTATTTATTTATTTTTATTGATTTATTGAACTCTACATTTTTCTCTACTCCCTTTCCTGCCTCTTCTCTCCCATCTAACCCTCTCTCAAGGTCCCCATGCTCACAATTAACTCAGGAGATTTTGTCTTCTTCTACTTCCCAAGTTGACTAGACCCATGTATGTCTCTCTCTTAGGGTCCTCATTGTTATCTAGGTTCTCTAGGATTGCAATTTGTAGGCTGGTTTTCTTTGCTTTATACTTAAAAACCACTTATGAGTGATAATTGTTTTCCTGGGTCTGGGTAACCTCACTCAAAATGATGTTTTCTAGCTACATCAATTTTCCTGCAAAATTCAAGATGTTGTTATTTTTTCTGCTGCATATTACTCCATTGTGTAAATGTACTACATTTCCCGTATCCATTCTTTAGTCGAAGGGCATTTAGGTTGTTTCAGGTTCTAGATATGACAAATAATGCTGCTATGAACATAGTTGAACACAAGTCATTGTGGCATGATTAAGAATCTTTTGGATATATACCCAAAAGTGGTATAACTGGGTTTTTAGTAAGGTTGTTTCCTAATTTTCTGAATAATCGCCTCACTGATATCTAAAGGGGATGTACCAGATTTCACTCCCACCATTAATGCAAGAGTGTTCCCTTTTCCCCACAACCTTTCCAGCATGAGTTGTCATCACTGTTTTTGATCTTGGCCACTCTTACAGGTGTAAGGTAGAATCTCAGAGTTGTTTTGATTTGTATTTCTCTGATGACTAAGGATGTTGAGTATTTCCTTAAGTGTCTTTCAGCCATTTTAGATTTCTCTGTTGAGAGTTCTTTGTTTAGCTCTGCATTCCACTTTTTTACTGGATAATTTGTTCCCAATTTCTTGAGTTTTTTGTATATTTTGGAGATCAGACTACTGTCTGATGTGAGGTTGGTGAAAATCTCTTCCCGTACTGTAGGCTGTCATTTTTGTCTTGTTGACCATGTCCTTTGCTTTACAGAAGCTTTTCAGTTTTAGGAGATCCCATTTATTAATTATTTCTCTCAGTGTCTGTGGTACTGGAGTTATATTTAGGAAGTGGTCTCCTGTGCCAATGTGTTCAAGTGTACTTCCCACTTTCTCTTCTATGAGGTTCTGCGTGGCAGCCAGTGCTCGTAACCTCTGAATCATCTCTTGAAGCCGCAAGGCAATCAGTAATGAAAAATCCCCAGACTATCTTAATACAAAATATACAGCGTAGCTTACACCAGAATTTGTTTAGTCCATATTGGTTTCTCAGTCAACCATTTTAGAGGCATGGCTATTGGTACCTCTGAAAGGCCATCAATTGTGTTATGTTCTTGTATAGTTCTAATGGCTGGTTTCCGTCATCTGTAATATCTTGTAATATTTTCCTCAGGAATATAGGCTCTAGAAGCAGCAGAAATGTTAATTTGGGTATTCCATTGCTGCAATAGGTCACAGCCCCATAAATTCACTGCAATTTTGCTACATATGGCCTTAGTTTTCCTATTTGTTCATCTGGACCTATACAATTGACCCATCTGGTGCTTTGTCTTACTCGAGATAGGGTTCCAATTCCTAGGAACTGAATATCTACCTCCTGAAGAGGCCAATGCGAATACCAAGATTCTGGATTAATGAATGATACTTACATCGCACCTGTGTCCAGTAAGCCAGCAATAAATTTGTCATTTACACACACTCTTAGCTTTGGTCTTTCTTCATTTATAGAAGTCTGCCAGAATATTCGTTTACTTTGTCCTATTAGATTTCTTGATTCATTCACCACATTTAACTCATCCTTCAGGCCGTTATTGCTTTAAACAGCAGGCATGGAGCATTCTAATTTCCCTGAAGAGGCAAGTTCTCTGCAGTGATCGGAAATGACTAGACCACATTTGCCATGGGGGCCTGCTTGAGGCCCCCCATTGAGTTTTCCAATGGCAACAGGTTGCCCTGTTTATCTCTTGTTGACCTATACTCATTAGTCCAATGCCTGCCCTTTCCACATCTCCTACAAAAACCTGAAAGCTGAGTCCTCCTATTCCTGTTATTCCTAGAAGAGGCATTATTCCTGGAATTCCATTGTCTGCAGTCCCTTTTTGTGTGTCCCATTTTGCCACAATGAAAGCATTTTGTAATCTGATGTCTCCTTTTATCTTTGGAAATTGCTTCTTGCACCCATGTTTCATTGCTATAATCAAATAAATCAACATTCATTGTATGTAAAAACCCATTCATCCAAAGGCGCTGATCTGATCTTTAAAGGCCCCAGGATCCTTTTGCATTCTACGTTGGCATTCTCATAAGCCAAAGACTCACTTACTATATTTCTTGCTTCTGGATCAGGTATCCCTATTTATACAGCCTTAGTTAGTCTTTGTAAAACGTCACTAAAGGGTTCTCTCTGACCCTGTTTTACCCTGATATATGATTCTACTCTCTGATTTGAGTCTTGAACCCTGTCCCAGGCCCTTAGAGCTGCTGTGGCACATATGGATCAAATGTTTTCATCATAAAGAGCTTCTTCCTGAGGATCAGAGTAAAGTCCTTCACCTAGAATTTGATCTAGAGAAACCTCAATTCCTTTCACTGATTCTTGTTGTTGTAAAAGTCTGGCCTCTTGCTTGAATAGGCATTTGAAATGCCACAAAGGTCCGTTCTCCAAGACAGCTGACGTGAGCTGGTTCCAATCTTGAGGGGTGGCCCTGCTGCTGAGAGCCCAGGATTTTAACATCTCTCTAACAAAGGATGAATGTAGTCCATAATTCACAATTGCTTGTTTAAATTCTTTCAGGTCATTCATATGTATAGGCTCCCATGTATGTTCTTTAATGACCTTAGGGTTTTTGGAGCCAGTCATCTTTTCTGATGTTATTACTGGAAAGGCAGGTATAACTCTGTGTAGACTCAGAGTTTTCAGAGGTAAATGTTGCCTTTCTACCTTTTGCTCCTGTTCATCAGTCTATGATTTCCTCAATCTTATTAAATCTGCTCACCATTGCTTTCTGTAAGTCCTGAATCTCCTGTCCAGTATTATGCTCCAAAGCCTTCATTAACGATTCCAAGGCATGGAGCTTGTCTGTCAGAGACACCATTTCCTCCCTGGACACTATCGCCTTCATTGATAATTCTAAGGCATGGAGCTTGTCCCTTAGAGATACCATATCCTCCTTGGACATAATCCTCATGGCATGTACTGTGCCTTCTTGTATGGAAATCCTGTCAATTAATCTATCAAACCCTTTTGATAAAGTCCAATTTTCACATTCAATGGTTTTAACTCTCTCAGCTAATGTTTCAGCACTTACAGTCATGGACTGGAGGTTAAGAGTCATTTTGGTTGTCCCCTCCTTGAGAACTCCAAACTCTGATCTAGTCTCCTCCTTGAAAACTCCAACCTCTTTTTTGAGGAGGTTGGTGTCAATCTGAACTGTTCTTAAGGTTTTAATCTCTGCCCTCAGCATTGCGGATTCAATCTGGAAGGACTGCATCGTCCTTATAAAATATCCAAACACCAGAAAAGCGACATGTCCCAAAAATAACCAAGTAAGAGGAATATCAGAAACCTCATGGAGGATATCCTCCAGGGAACAATTAAAAAGGCCATTGAACTTTTGGATAGTAATATTTTCTGACATGTTCAATCAAAAGAAATTGTTCTTGTATGTATGTATGTTATGTATGTATGTATGTATTTTCAACTGTAAAGAAAAATCTTACATGTAATGACCATTGCCTGCCAGTAGGTGGCGTGGGCGCACCTGAATCCACGTGGCAATGTGAACCAACAAGCAAACTCTAAAATATATACACTCAAATCCAGAGGTTAAATTCACAGATCGAGCGCTGGGGGAAGACAGTGCCCAATGGGGGTAGCAAAAGCCAAGGAAGTTAGTTGCGTGGCCCCACAAATGCTTGGAGATGGCTAGTCAGGGTAAAGGCCGTGGGGCTGCAAATAGACCCAGGTGCGGTGAGCGCTCAGGCTGCTAGGCCCACGCCAGGAGGGGGGAAAAGGCCCACGTTTGGGCGCCAGATGAAGCTGCAGGGCGATTGGTAATGAAAAATCCCCAGACTATCTTAATACAAAATATACAGCTTTAATAAACAGAAGTAAGACTTACACCAACTTACACCAGAATCCATATCTGGATGCAGGAGCCAGGCAAGAGAGAGCTAGTGGAAACACACTTGCCAGGTTTATAGACAAGCTTTAGCCTAAGGGCAACACGACCCACAAACAGAAAGTGATTGGCCGAACTCCCCTATTAATCTCTCCAATCCTGAATGGAGTGTTTTGTAGAAGCATTAAGTGGGACAGAGTGCCATGACTCTGCATTTTGATTTGTGTATTTTTTGTGGTGTTTGTATATTTCAAAGAAGTTTCCTTGATGAAGTTTAAGAATACACTTATAAAGACAAATAGATAAAAGGCCAATGTTTATAGAGTGTTGTTAGGAATTGTACCCACTTAGCAAATTAGTGGCTATTGATTCTCCTAAATAGTCAACCGTGACAGCATCAACACAGGTAACATTATATTGATTAAACAGGTTTTATTTATGAATATATGTGCAAATGCATTAACAATTAGTGAGAGAAAAGGACATGAACTTGATGGGAGGGCTTGATGGGATGAAAGGAAAGGGTCAAATGATATAATTAAATTATAATCTTACAAAAAGAGAAGAAAATTACTGACCTAGTTAAGCATATTTGACCATTAACAATAGATGCAGGAAGACAAGCAGTTTTTTCATAAAATCCCAGGTTGTATCCTGGGTTCTAATTATACAGTATTCATAGCACTATTCCTAAATACCCTCTTCCTACAAAATCAAAGGTATGCACCTGAATAGCTAGAGTGTCTGGCTAGTGTGCAGAAGCACTAGATTAGATCTCAGATCCATATGATTTTGGGCATCGTAGTAAATTCCTATAAACTCACCTCTTTGACAGAGAGACAGAGAAACAGAAGTTCAAGAACATCCTTCCTCAATAACTATGCTATATAAAAATTGCCTTGGCCAGGTTTGATGGCAATTGCCTTTATTCCTGCACTCAAGAGGCAGAAGCAAGCAAATCTTTATGAGTCTTAGTCCAGTCTGGTCTACACAGTGAGTTACAGAACAAGGTCAATCAAAGTTCTCTATGAGGAGCATGTATCAAAAAATTTTAAAAAAGAGAGAAACAAAAGAGAAGTAAAGAAATGAAGCAGGGCAGTGGAAGCATACACTTTTAATCCCAGAACTCTAGGGTAGTGGTAAGTAGATCTTTGTGAGATCAAAATCAGCCTGTTCTACAGACCAAGTTCTGGGACAGACAGGGGCTACACAGTGAAACCCTGTCTTCAAAACCAAAAAGGGAAAAATGAAGCCTAAAAACAAAACAAACAAACAAATAAACAAAAAACCGAGAGACAGAGAAAAAGATACACAAAGAGACTTGCCTAAAACAGATAAGAAACTGAAAAGCAAAAAGGCTAATTTTTATATACAAGATACATACTCTAAATGTAAACTTAGAATGATATTAATTTTTTAATTTAAAATTCTGCTTTTGCTTATTTTCAAATTTTATAATAGATTTCAGTTTTCAATTAAACATGGGATTGTGCATATGCGTGCTGGCTCCTATAGAGATGAGAAGAGATGATCCAGCCCTTACAACTTCGAGTTACTAGCTCTGCAGGTAGAGTTTTCAGTCTCGCCAGTCCACTGTAAAATAACCACACAGAGACTTCGTACTAATTATAATTCTCAGGTGATTGGACCAGGACATATGTAACTGGGCCTTCCATCTGGACAGCCCAGTTTCTAGGCCCTAGGCCCTAGGCCCTAGGCCCTAGATCAAACACCATTCCCATCCTCCATCCATCTCAGTCCATTTGCCAGTCATCAGTATGGCTCCTATGGGGAGGCTGCTCCAACACCTCCCATATGTGACCATGTCATCTACAAATCCCATTTTAGGGTTTACAGGAGACTTGATTATATATGGGATCCCAGGTCCAAGGAGAGATCCCCAGATTGTTCTCTGGACAGAGGAGAGGGTGCCTGAACCGGCCTTGGCCCATAACCATACTGATGAATATTTTGCTTATCACCATAGATCCTTCATCTGGTGAAGGACGGCGATACAGACGGAGACCCACATTGGAACACCGGACTGAGCCCCCCATGGTCCAAATGAGGAGCAGAAGGAGGAAGAAAATGAAAAAATAAATCAGGACTGCGAGGGATGCTATCACCCACTGATACAAGGGGAAGGATCTAATGAGAGTTTACCAAGGCCAGTTGGACTGGGACTGAATGAGGACATGATCTAACCAGATTATGTTATGTTGATCTAACCAGATTATGCTGGCCCAGAGTCTTTCTGAAAAGCCATTGACTATGACACTGAGACTTGTTTCCTCTGTATATACTGGATTTTGGGGATCCAGTCTGTTTGAATACTCACCTTCCTGGACCTGGAGGGATGGGGGAGGAACTTGAACTTCCCACAGGGCAGGAAACCCTGACTGCTCTTAGGGATGGAGAGGGAGGAGGAGAGGGAGTGGGGGGAGTGAGAGGGTGTTGGGAGGAGGGGCGGAAATAGAAACTTTTATAATTTAATAAAATTAAAAAAAATAAAAAAAATAAATATTTTACAAACAAACAAAAAAAAAGAAATTTCTTAAAGAAATCTCTTAAAGAAATCTTAAATCTTTACCTTAAATCTTAAAGAAATTTCTTAAAGAAATCTTTTAAAGAAAGCCAAGAAAACCATGAAAACACAATCAAATAACCAGATAAACAATTTAAATAGACCTAAAACCCCTAAAGAAATGTGTAAATGTTTAGGTTTGTGATTCCTTTAAGACTGCTTATCAGATTACCTTTCAAGGTAGGTAATAAAGTGATTGGTTCTTTCTTGTAACCACAATACACAGCCTGCCAGTGAAGAATACTTTACTTAGATGCTGTTACTCTCTAACCCCATAACTGTGGGTCCAGCATCCTGGAACTTCCGTGAGCTCAGGTCAGCTGTCTCTGTGGGTTCCCCATTATGACTCCCCTGGCTCATAGAGTCTTTCCTCCTTCCTTCTACAAAACTCTCCAGCTCAGCACAGTGCTTGTCTATGGATCTCTGCATCTGCCTCCCTGTTACTGGATAGTGTGACTCTGATAGCAACTAGGGTAGTCACCAGTCAGATTAGAGTAGATAGCCAGTTCAGAAGCACTCTCTACTATTGCTAGGAGTTCTGCTTGGGGCCATTTTTGTAGGTTCCTGATGATTACCCTGACCTCAGGGTTCTTCCCCGACCTCAGGGTTCTTCTCAACCCCATAATGGCCCCTGCTATCAATAATTCTCTTTTCTTACTCTCACCCTCTATACTGCCCCTATCCTACCTAACACAACCAGCCCACCCATCCACTCTCTCCACTTCTAATTCCTCTCCCCGCCCCAAAGCCCTCAGTTTACCCAAGAGATCTTGTCTACTTCCTCTCCCCAGTAAAATCTATGAGTCTCTCTTTCGACCTACCTTGTTATCTACATTTTCTGGGTCTGTGGATTGTAGTTTGGTTGTCCCATATCTTACTCCTAATAACCACCAATGAGTGAGAACATACTATATTTGTCTTTCTGAGTTTGGGTTATCACTCTCAGGATGATTTTTTTTTAAGTTTTATCCATTTGCCTGAAAATTTAATGATTTCCCTGCTCCTCTGCTGGTTGGAGTGCAAACTTGTGCAGCCATTTTGTAAATCAGTATGACAGTTTCTTAGAAAACTGATAAACAATCTACCACAAGACACAGTTATACCAGTTTTGGGCATATTCCCAAAGGATGCAAAATCATACCACAAAGACATTTGCTTACCTATGTTCATAGTAATATTATGCACAATAGCTAGAATCTAGAAACAATCTAGATGCCTCCCAATAGAAGAATGGATGAGGAAAATGTGGTCCATCTATACAAAATGGTACTACTCAGTGGTAAAAAAAAATTAGAACAACCTTAACAGTTGAAGTTAACACACAATCTGATGAATTTCATTATGGCATTCTCACACATACACATAATTTACTCTGCTCTTATTCTTTGACCTCCCCAACTTCCATTCCTCTGTTTCTTTCCTGCTCTCCTACAATGCTGAGAGCTTCATTATGCACTCCCTATTGATTTTGCACTTACACATATCTAAATGTCCAAATCAAGAAGATTCCCTCTACCCAACAGTCACCCTGCTCACCTACATTCACTGGACAAAGATACACAACAAGAACTTACCCGCAAGTCTGATGTGGGAATCCCCTATGTCTGCTGTGATTGCTGTTAATGAATTAGACTGGGCAGGCAAACAAGCACTGTGGTATTACCTGTAATAATGGTGCAGCTTAAGTTTTAAGAAGCACTTAGCATTTTAAAAAGTGCTCCGGGACAGTAAAGGATTACAGATATGCAATAAAAACAAATTCAGAGAAAAAAAGGCCTATAATGGATGTTGAATAAATGTACGTATGCTTGTGATTGAGAAGAAAAGGAGTATAGAGAGTTATAAAAAGAAGTAAATGGTTTAAAAAAAACAGGTAAAGTCTTTAAAGAGATAGAGTACAGATAATCATAGATTAAAAGGAGTAAAAGAAAATAAGCCACATAAAAATGAAAAGTTCACAGAGAGTCTATTTTGTGAATTATGTATATTATTGTGTTTTCCCTGAATTTTTTGACTGTGAAGGAACTAAGTACAGAGAGACATTTTATTGTATGTTCTGCTAAGCTAAATCAGCATGTATATTATAAATGTATCAAGACTTCCAAATTTGGGTCTAAGGATATGTTGTTTAGGAATAAAGGTGCTTCTCTTGTTTCGACAGAGGATGAGAACCTGTGAATTGCTTCCAGACTTGCTAGAGTATGATCCCCTGAAAGGTTGTAAATACACTCAAAAAATTACTTTGCCCAACTGCTGACTGAGATGAATCTAGCACACAAGATACACCATGAAAGACCTGATTAATAGGGCCCCGAAACAGCAAGAATCAATATGGACAAGTCTGTGTCCATATTCCCAAATATTGTTTGTAAATGTTTCTTTACATTTAAATGTGGATATACTATAGAGATTTGCATTAATATGGATCTTGGTTATTGATACAAATTTAAGGTCAATTTTGTTATACTTTGTATATATATTTGAATTCCATGTATACAAATGAAGCTCAGTGCAACCTTGAGAGTCAGCACTCTTCTTCCATCTGGTGGGTGTTGCAGATCCAACTCAGGTCATCAGACTTGGCTCTAAAGACCCTTGTTTATTTGGTGGACCCTTACCCATCTCACCAATCCTACACTGTCCCAGGGATTGGATTTAGGGTCTCACATGTGGGTCAAATGCTCTACCATTGAGCTATGATCCCAGAAACCCTTTCTGTTTAAATTCTAGACAAGATCTCATTAAGTTCCCTGAGATGGCATTGAAGGTTTATATCCTGACTCAGTCTCCAGAGTATCTGTGATCACAGACTTGCACTAGCAGATGCAGCTCTTCTTTTTATGGAATACCGGCATACAAAATCTCTGTTCTGCCACTGCTACACATCAGTCTCTTAGCATATCTTTCTTATTTAATTCATCATTTTTTTCTATTTATTTTACATACCAATCAGTTTTCCCTCCCACTTCTCTTTCTATTTCCTTTCCCAAACCTCCCTACTATCCCCCAACATCCACTCTTCCTCTGTCTCCTTTTAGAAAGGGTAAATCCTCCCATGGGAATCAACAAAGCATGCCATATCAGGTGGAGGCAGGACCAAGCTCCATTTCCCTGCCCCCCCCATTAAGAATGAACAAGGCAGGGCTGGAGAGATGTCTCAAAGGTTAAGAAAATTGACTGTTCTTCCAGAAATCCTTAGTTCAATTCAAAGAAACTTACATGGATGCTCACAACCATCTACAATGAGATCTGGTGCCTTCTTCTGGCCTGTAGGCAAACATGGAGGCAGAATACTGTGTATATCATAAATTATATATATTCATACACATATTCACACACACACACATATATCTATGTACACACACACACACACACACACACACACACATATATATATATATATACATATATATATATATATATATATATATATATATATATATTCCACCATAGGGGATAGGTTCTAAAGAGCCAGTTTATCTATCCAGGACAGGTCATGGCCTCACTGCTAGGAGTCCTACAAAAGACCAAGGTACACAAATGTCAGCCAAATTCAGAAGGCCTAGGTAGGTCCCATGCTGTCTCCTAACGGTTCATTCAGAATCTGTGAGCTCCCAGAAGCTCAAGTCAGCTGTCTCTGTGGGTTTCCCCATCATTATCTGCCCCCCCCACCTTGGTCATAATCTCTACACCCTCTCTTGAACTGGGCTCCTGGAAGTCGGATCAGTGAAATAAGTTATTGTTTATTTATTTATTTATTATTTATTTATTGTTTTTTGAGACAGGATTTCTCTGTTGCTTTGGAGCCTAGAACTTGCTCTGTAGCCCTTGCTGGTCTCAAACTCAGAGGGATCTCTCTGTGTCTGTCTCCCAAGGTCTAGAATTAAAGGCAAACACTACCACCAACTGGCTACATTAAAAAAAATATTTTAGTTTTATTTTATGTGCGTTGTTGTTTTGCCTGCATGTATGACTGTGTGAGGTTGTCAGATCTTAGAGTTACAGACAGTTGTGAGCTGCAATGTGGGTGCTAGGAATTGAACCCAGGTCCTCTGGAAGAACAGTTAGTGGTCCTAACCACTAACCCATCTCACCAGCACATAATGTATCTCTTTTTAAGTGGGAGATTTTACCATCCCTTTGCCCCAGCCTCATAAGCACTTTACAAAAACGTGCCACAGCTGGACTTCCTTATTTTATCTTAAAGCCCTGTTCCCCATGGACCAGATCTACACAGACATTTATCAGCCCTTGTTTTTGCCTTTTTTTTTCTTTTGTCCCCTCTTGGTTTTTCAAGAGAGGGTTTCTCTGTGGAACAGCCCTAGCTGTTCTGGAAATAGTTGTGTGGACCAGGCTAGCCTCAAACTCACAGATATCCACCTGCCTCAGCTTTCCAAGTGCTGGAATTAAAGGTGTGTGCCACCACTGCTTGGTGAATTTGACAGGGGGCACCCTGATGTGATATTTAATCCTTAAATTGGACTTTGATCATCTGCGCAGGGGGAAGAAGTGGCCAAATAAGGGAATAGACCTTGGGGTTTAGCTTTAGGAGTGTAATCAAAGAATTATTAGCAAGGCAGAGGGCATTGTGGAGAAGGGCAAGGCCTGCCAGAGCCACATGCTTGAGTGGGCTAGTGTTCCCTCAATATAGTTTCTTTTTCTTCTTTTTTCCTTTCTTTCTTTCTTTCTGTCTGTCTGTCTGTCTGTCTGTCTGTCTGTCTGTCTGTCTGTCTTTCTTTCTTTCTTTCTTTCTTTCTTTCTTTCTTTCTTTGTTTTGTTTTCTTGTTTTTTGAGACAAGGTTTCTTTGTAGCTTTGGAGCCTGCCCTAGATCTAGCTCATGTAGACCAGGCTTGCCTTGAAATCAAGAAATCTACCTGCCTCTGCCTCCTAAGTGTTTGGAATTAAAGGCATTTGCACTACCACCTGGCTCATAAAATCTGTTTCTTATTTTGCTTTTTTACCCCCCTGAGAAAGACTGTTCTGGAATCCAGGCCTAGGCACATACTAGGTTGCTGTGCTGAAGACCTTTAAGTCCCAATTCATGCCTATACTTAATGATCAAGTTCTAAAGCAGTCTGGGTTACCTGATGCTGTGAAAGGGAATTACAGAGGAATTAAATCAAACAGGACACAGGGAGCACCATTTGGTGGAGCCTGGTCAGCACAGTACAACAGTCTGAGGAGCCCCAAATAGTGACCTACTGTCTTTTCAACTGGTTCATTGATGTGGGCTCTTAAAGGGAGTTTAAGAAAAGTCAAAATAGGAGGTCCACAGTAGGACAGGCCTTTAATTCTAGCACCTGAAAGGTAGAGGCAGATGGATCTTTCAGGGTATGAGGCCAGCCCTACCTACAAAGCAAGTTCCAGAACAGCCAGCACTAAGACACAAGAAACCCTGTCTTGAAAGAAAAAAAAGGAAAAAGAAAAGTCAGAATGAAGCAAAGGCAGGGAGTTTATGAAGATTAGCAAGAGCATACACGCATGACCTTGATTGATTGATTTTATGTGTATGAGTGTTTTACCTGCATGGATGTGTAAAAAACGTGGGGCCCAGTCTGTCCCTACATGAGGTGCAGGCTACACTATGGCCATGGCAGCCAACATAGGAACCTGTAAAAGCCATAAGCTAACGCCACCCAGGGAGGGCCAATATCTAAAGGGAAATGCCTGCCTTTCCAACCATTAGCTGAGCAAAGACCACCAGATGTGCTCAAGTCCAGGACTCACTTATTCTCCTTTACCAAGACCCCCTAGATAAATGTCAGCCAATCAGAATCCTGAATCCTGGAAATCCCGCCACCTCAGCCTCTACTGTGATAAAAATCATACCCTGACTGGGCTTGGCACTCTCGGCTCCCAAATGCTGCTTCAGACAGAAGAGAGTCCAAGCTTCAGCTTGAATAAAGGCTCTTTGCTTTGATACACAGAACTCAGTCTCCTAGTCAGCTTTTGGGGGACTCTGTGATCTGGGCATAACATAAACCATGTGTGTGCCAGGTACCCGCAGAAACATTGGATTCACCACAACTAGCATTGGAGATGATTATGAGCCACCATGTCGTTGTTGGGAGTGGAACTCTGTAAGAGCAGCAAGTGTTCCTACCACTGAGGGCTCTCTCCAGGCCCTAGTGTAGATATCTTTACAGTCGCTGTGTGAGCCTAAGGCTTTTCTTAGTGTCATTCAGTGTTCAAAGGGTTGATTTAAGACAAAGTGAAAATATTAAGCAAAGTATCCAAATACATTTGGGCTCAGCATGGTGGCACATGCCTTTAACCCCACCACTTACTTGGGAGGCAGAGGCAGGCAGATGCTTCTGAGTTCAAGGCCAACCTGGGCTACACAGTGAGCAAAAAATTGTGTTGGCCCGATAAAGCTCTTTACTTATGCAAATCAGACCAAGTCAAATTGAATTAGAAAACGCTCAGATTTAATGGATACCAGCACTTCCAGGTGGCATTCCAGCCCACAGAGAGGAAACCACATGTTCCTTCTCTGGGTTGCAGTTTAAATACCCTGTGGGGTGGTCTTGAGCATCTCAGGGAGGGGTCATTGTTTGGCAGGCTTTCTAGGAGGTGTAGTCTAGACTGAGGCAACTCAAGGGGATGGGGCTTGGCATTCTAGACTCTTTGGATATACGGATGTCAGGGGCTGAGGTGAAGTTTTAACCCAAACATTGAGTTCCAGGAAAGCCAGAGATAAACAGTGAGACTGCATTTCAAAAAACAATGAAATTTAAGTTTGAACTGGAAGATGACTCATAATCTAAGGGTTCTTGCTACACTTGCAGAAGACTTCAGTTCAGGTCCCAGCACTCACATAAGGTAGCTCATAACCACCTGCAACTCTGGCTCCAGTGCTTCAAGGCCTCTTCCGTCTTCTGTGGACACCTGTACATATATACACACAAACATACACACATATACATAAAATATTTTTTTAAAAAATGAATAAATATATAAAGTCAAGTAAAAATGAGGTGACACCATGTGGGGGGCTGAGCTGCAGAAATAACAGACTGAAGCCTCCCACCAAGGAAGTGAAGTTCATGCCCTTTTCCCACATCTGAGTTAGATATTATAGCATTCAAGCATCTAGGGCACTGGAGCTGCTAGGGACCACTATCTCTGAAGTGTGTGTCCAAACTCAAGGCCAATGAACATCAATCACAGTCTCAGCTCAGCCACAAACATTTGTTCCTTTTCTCCCTGCAGGGATGGTCACTGCACTAGCTCCAAGCTCCTGCCACCTCAGCTCTGTGCTCCTGTTGCCAGCAGGAGAATAATCTAGAGCTTTGTCCTTGAGAAGATGCTTGTGCCAATGTCCTTGTAGACAGATGCAGAAAATGTTGTGGCTCACAGGACCTGTGCAGCAGTATTTCTAGTTCCATTCATTTGCCTGCACACTTAATGATTTGACTGTTTCCCTTCTGATCAGAGTGCTAACTTGTGCAGCCACTTTGGAAATTGGTACAGCAGTTTCTTAAAACATACAGAAACAATCTACCTCAAGACCAAGCTATACATTTTGGGTGTACATCTGAAAAAGAATTTCGCAGACTCCTAGGGGAAATAAAACAATTTATTAAAACAAAACCAGAAATCAATAAAATCATTCATAATTGTGGCCCAGCCTGAAAGCCAGCTATCAGAGCCATGGAAAGACAGTGGCAGAGATGACTTCTAGATGACATTGGGTCTGAGAATGAAGGGGACCTTCGTGCCAGGAAGCTGAAGTCACCCCCTTCCCAGCAGACTGGAAATGATGACAAGGGTGGTCCTGATGGGGGCCCAGGCTTGAGCAAGAGCCAGGAGCTGGACAGCGGGGTTGGCCGTTCTGATGAGAGTACCTGGAATGAAGAAAGCTCTGAACATGACCTGCTGGAGGATGAGCCCGCAGCATCACCAACACCATGGGAAGCCGACTCAAGTTTGGCTTGTAAGGGGATGCCCTGCTAAGCAGGTACATCCAGTTCAGCATGGACTCTCTGCTGTTTGAGGGGTCAGGACTGGGAGGGACTGACCTGCCTGGGTTCACTGATGAGGAATATGAACACTAACGGGAGCTGCTCGTTAGTGCCAAGTGCCACCTGGAGAATGGTAACCAGCTAGGCTTCTTCTCCCCGGCCTCCATTGGTAACAATGCACTGGACGTCAACTGTAATGAGAGCCTAGGCCATGAGATGGCCATACTGGAGGAGGAGCTTCGGCACCTAGAGTTCAAATGCCATAACATTTTGCTGGCACAGAAGAAGCAACAGTTGTGTGAATTCTGTATGAAGGCTTGGCTGCTAGAGGAGGTGAACCTCTATGACCTGGCAGCCAGTGAGCCCCCAAAACACTAACTGTCTGATATCTCTGAACTTCCAGAGACATCAGACAAGGATAGCACAACACTGGGAAAGCTGCCAGAGCACTCGGCTGCTCATGGAGCCTTTGCCCGAGATCCCCCTGAAGTGATCTGCTGCTGGTAATTCCAATTTGAACCTGACCCATTCTGGTCCTCCTGTCACCACCCACCCCAAAGGGACTCCTTCACCTGGAAGCCCTGCCATGGACCGGCTCAGGTGAGCCACTCAGACCGTGGGGGAACAGGACGAAGGGACAGATTTCAGAATACGGCAAAGGAAATGACAGACAGACCACCCTCAATGTATTTGAGAATGCTGCTGTGTTTTTTTCAGTGCGAGGCTTTTATATTTTTACAAACAAAGAACTTGGCAAAGGCATACATCATCAGATCATAAAATAGGAAAGAACAGTATAAAACAGTTTTACAAAGAGAATCTTTAAAGATGCTTTGGCATGAGTACAAGGACATTTGCTCCCTCACATTCTGTAAAGTCAGCCTTTTTTCTTGTTTTTAGAGAGGCCACTGTTCTTAAGTTAGGCCATTTTTATCAGCTTATACCAGGTGTCTGGCTGGGTTTAGCTAAGTGACATTGTGTGTCTGGGTGAGAAAGAAGAAGGCTACTATCTTCCTGGGAAAACTTTCTGCTAGGAAACTTTAAAGACATGATCTTTTTTTTTTTTCTGAGAGTAAATTTTATTAAATTATAAAAGTTTCCATTTCCGCCCTTCTTCCCAACACCCTCCCACCCCCCCCCACTCCCTCTCCTCCTCCCTCTTCGTCCCTTAGGGCAGTCAGGGTTTCCTGCCCTGTGGGAAGTTCAAGTTCCTCCCCCCTCCCTCCAGGTCCAGGCAGGTGAGTATCCAAACAGACTGGATCCCCAAAATCCAGTATATGCAGAGGAAACAAGTCCCAGTATCATAGTCAATGGCTTTTCAGAAAGACTCCTGGCCAGCCACATTCAGAGAATCCGGCCAAATTCAGAGAATCTGGTTAGATCACGTCCTAGTTCAGTCCCAGTCCAAGTGGCCTTAGTAAACTCTCATTAGATCCGTTCCCTTGTATCAGTGGGTGATAGCATCCCCCGCAGTCCTGATTTTCTTTTTCATGTTCTTCCTCCTTCTGCTCCTCATTTGGACCTTGGGGGGCTCAGTCCGGTGCTCCAATGTGGGTCTCCGTCTGTATTGCCGTCCTTCGCCAGATGAAGGATCTGGGACTCTTGTCTATTTCCTACCTCCTGGCGGGTAGCTAAATAATCTTCATCAGGTTTATCTTCTTATTTAGCTTCTCTAGGATCACGAATAATAGGCTCAAAGACCTTTAATTATGGTTAGAATCCACTTATGAGTGAATACATACCGTGTTCCTCTTTTTGAGTCTGGCTTACCTCACTCAGTAAAGCATTTTCTATTTCCATCCATTTGCATGCAAAATTCAAGATGTCATTGTTTTTTACCGCTGAGTAAAACTCTAATGTGTATATGTTCCACACCTTTTGTAACCATTCTTCTATTGAGGGGCATCTAGGCTGTTTCCAGGTTCTGGCTATTACAAATAGTGCTGCTATGAACATAGTAGAACAAATGCTTTTGTAGTATGTTAGGGAATCTCTAGGGTATATACCCAAGAGTGGAATTGCTGGGTCCTGAGGGAGGTTGACTCCCAGTTTCCTGAGAAACCGCCACACGGATTTCCACAGTGGCTGCACGAGTTTGCATTCCCACCAACAATGGATGAGTGTTCCCCTCACCCCACATCCTCTCCAGCATAGGCTATCATTGGTGTTTTTGACTTTAGCTATTCTGACAGGTGTAAGATGGTATCTCAAAGTGGTTTTGATTTGCATTTCCCTGATCGCTAAGGAGGTTGAGCATGACCTTAAGTGCCTTTTGGCCATTTGGAGTTCATCTGTTGTGAATTCTCTGTTCAGTTCAGTACCCCATAGAGTTTTAGTGTAAAGACATGATCTTAAACTTGTCTGAAACTCATCTCATACCATTAATCTCAACTCCCTTCCCTTCCCGACTCTCAGGGTCAGATGTTGTAATTAGCCTAGATTTTCTGGCCATAAAGAAGGCTGCATAGGCCTCCTGTTAAATCACACGTATTTTCCCAGGTAAATGCCTAATACTCTTTTCCTGTAGAAGGTTTCTAAGGTTTTTCCTAGTAAAATTAACTCCTTTTGTTCCACATCATCAAGGAATTATCCTAATGATGACCCTGCCAATTCCCAGAACTGGCTACTTCTTTTAAGGCTTTAATAAATGTTGGGGCAGAGCTCAAAATGTTCTCAGCAGTCTTGTTTGTATCCGCAATTGCCTGGAATAGTCTGATCTGTTAGCAATATGCAAGGATCACAAAGAATACACAGACAAGGGAAAAGACAGACACATGTAGCTCCAAGGACAGCAAAGTCGAGTCAGTACAAATGACGACTCAGGTGGCATTATACCACAACTGATTGCCAAGGGACTACCTGGAACACAGCTCCGAGAAGCACAGATCCCAATCCTCCAGCAACACCTGCCAGTCCAGTCAGCATTTCTGCTACACTGGCGTGACAGCCGTGGATGTAGCAAAGCCCTGCCAAGTTCTGATTACTCTCTTGGGTTCTGAGGTGGGCCGGAGACAGCACACAGAGAAGCATGTCTGACTCAGCACCAAGACAGGTGTTGCTCTAGAAGCCACAGTTACTTGTAGACAAAGGCAACCCTGAATTTTGTGGTTTGTCTCATTTTCTGTGCTGTCCAATAGATGTTTTCATTTTTGTGGACCTGCTCTGGGGGTTGGCAGATCCTTCAGGCAGCCTGATAAAAGTGGACCCCACCGAAAGCTGGCTGGGAAGAAGGTTGGGTAAGGAAAAAAGGAAGGGTTGTTTGGGAGAGAAAGGAAGGAGATAGGGAAGAATAGGAAGCGGCTGTCGTGGTGGTGTCTACTCTGAGGAATGTCAGGGAGGATCTGTGTTAGCTTTCTGGGTGCACCCGTGGGCCCACCTCTTTCCCAGTGAATGAGATTGAAATCACAGGAATTGTGGGCACAGTAACCATCCAAAAAGAATTTGTTGTTGCCTGGCCTATGCCACCTGGAGCAGAGACAATTTTAGTGACCTGAGCAAGGAGCTTAGATGTTTAGGGTTTTGAGAAGCCAAACCCAATGGGCAGCAGGGTAGACCTCATGTAGCCTAGAGATCTGGTAGGAGTTGGGAGACCTGGACCCAGTGAGAAAGGAAGATGGGCTGAGTGAGAGATGCCTAGACTCTCTTTCAGTGATGCAACTTTCAAATGTGCCACTTGTTTGGTTTCTCAGTCTTGGTGAAGCTCATGTTGGGAGGCTCCAGGAAACCCCTGTTCCCCACCTACATTCCAAGAATAAAGCAAGCTGCCTGTTTATTACGTTTAATAAAAAAAATCCAGATCCACTTAACCTAGTAGTACAGAAAGTGGGAAAGATTCGCTATATCATTGGACTGGGAGAAAAATTTCTGAAAAGAACATTGGTAGTGTACAGACTAAGACTGACAATTAATAAATAGAGCCTCACGGAATGAAAGAGCTCCGATAACGCAGACTACTTAATGGGAAATTGTTTTACCAACTGCAAATGTGACAGAGGACAAATGTCTAAAACTGTTTGAAGAAACCAAGAGACTATGTCTCAAGAAACAAATAATACATTTATAAAATGGGGCCAAGAAATAAACTGAGAATCTTCAAAAGGAAAAATTCAAATGGCTGAGAAACACTTAATGAGTTGTCCTTTTGCCTTGTCTCACTCTATAATTTTCTCTGTGTGCTGGTTGTCTCTTGGAGAACTGAACTTTTCTAAAGGGTAATAGGAGTATTACCTCTATTATTTGGGAAAAAGTGTAGTGATGGGGCAAGTGAGTCTTTAATCTCAGCACTCAATGGCTGACAAAGTCACACATTCACTCAGATATCAATTTAAAAATTATGAGTTTATTTCAATTCTTATTGTATATTAGAGAAAGAAAAAGTATGGACTTGGCAGTAATGTCCAATAGCCAGGTATTATAACTTAATGGGTTGAGTTGAAGTTTACAAGAGACAACATACATAAAAGTAGTGTATATGTCACTTCTAGGCATCCTTATTAAAAGAAGCAGTGAGAGTCACTAGTTCAAACATACATCTTTCATTGCATCATAGCAGGTGGTTTAGAACCAAAACTACAGCTGTCCCTTTTAATTTCAGAAACAGTACTTCAGTTAGATGTTTTCTTCTTTAACGTTTGAAGTGAATTTCTCTCTGGTCTTAACAAAATTATGTAGCACTTGGGGATAAAGATACATCCCAGCAAGCCTGCACTGGAGGCCAAGATGGAGAAGACCTCCACAGCCACCATGACCTTGCCCTTGGTGCTATGGTAGACAGGAAGAAAGGTGACCCAGACACTGCAGAACACCAGCATGCTGAATGTCAGCAACTTGGCTTCATTGAATGTGTCAGGGAGATTCCTGGCCAAGAAAGCCACAATGAAGCTCCCTAATGCAAGGGAGCCATGGTATCCCAAGACACAGTAGAATGCAATAATTGAGCCCTTGTTACACACAACAATTATGTGGCCATGGTAATTTTTGTCATCGATGTCAATTGATGGGGGAGCAACTCCCAGCCAAATTGCACAGAGAATAATTTGGATGAGGGTACAGATGGCAATGATGAAGTTGGGTGCCCCTGAAATCAGGTAGTACCTCATCCTTCTTCCAGGTGTTGTGACTTTGAAAGCCAGAAGCACAGTAACTGTTTTGGCCAACACAGTGGAAACAGCCACAGTGAATACCGCTCCAAATGTGATTTGCTGCAGGATGCACATAGCTGTGTTTGGATAGCCAATAAAAAGCAAGGGACAGAGAAAACAAAAGATGAGTGAGATGAGCAGGGTGTAGCTGAGATTCCGGTTATTGGCCTTCACAAGTGGAGTGTCATGGTTCTTCATGAAGACCCCAAGAACCACAGATGTGAGTGCAGAGAAGCCCAATGCTATCAAGGTCAGAGCCATCCCCAAGGGGTCTTCATAGCTCAAAAAGCTCACAGCTTTGTCAATGCAATGGATGTGTTCTGCATTGGCATACTGGTCCTCTGGACACTTTACACACTGATCCACGTCTGATGGAGAAAAAGGGTATGATTAGTGCAGCTTGAGAATTTTCTTGACTGGAAATTTTAAATATGCTTGTTGAGAAACATTGCAATGTCTACACCTTTCCCCGGGATGTAGATGAAAGATATTGCTGCATAGGAATGCTTCCATTCCACAATACACATTCATTACTTTTAGTGGAATGAAACCAGACAACCATTATACTGTCTAATAAAGGCTTGTTAATAATGTCATTTTTCATGTTTCAAGGAAAGCACAGACTTTTCTAGTAGAAATTTAGGAGATAGAGAATGTGGGAGAAGAGAAAGGAACAAAGGAGAGGAGGAGGAGATATTTGTGCAGCTGTACGAAGAGGGTTGAGATCTTCCTATGGACAGAATTGAAACAGGCACAAAGTATACTAAAATGGCAATTTATAAATGTAAAAGGGTTGCCCCATTTTAGGATGAAGTGTTTAATTTTATTATTAGCTAAACTGGGATCGTCACAAGGTGGTTTTTGCTAGTTTGATTTCATTTATTGATAGCTGGACCATGATAATCCATCTCAGGAGAAGGCTGTGACTGAATAAGGCAATGGAACTTGGTGGCTAGCTTTACAATGTAATTGTCTTAGGTTTTATATTTCTTTGAAGAAAAATGACAACCATGGCAACTCTTCAATGGAAATCATCAAATTGAGTATCTTATAACTAAGAAGTTCAATCCATTATCATTATGGTGGGATGTGGTTGAATGCAGTTGGACCTGGTACTGTAGAAGGAGATTTGATTCATATTTTTTGAGCCATAGTCAAGAGGAAGTAAACAGATACACTGCATGTGGTTTGAACATATATGAGACCTCAAACTCTGCCTCCACATTGGCCTACTTCATGCAACAAGATGACACCATCTCTAACAAGGCCAATCCTCCTAAGAAGACAACTCCCCATAACTTATGGTGGCAAATTATAGTCAAGATACCTTAGTAATCTAATGGTTTATATCAAGGCAAGAGAAGGACAGGGTTTGCTAGAGACATGTTTGCCATGTTTGGTCTGACAAGAGTCCCTTCAGAATCATTAAGTTGTATGTGCGTACATGTAACCTAACAAAAGAGATCATGAATATGGGGGTTATTTGGTTCATATGGGGTGAGTTGGAGGGAAAAAATAAGGAATGAAAGCTATATAAAGATAATTTTGATGTTTGAAAATGTAAAGCAATTAAATAAATATGCCCTTGGTTTTGTCATCATGGACAGTACGGAGTTGCTCCCCTTGGTATTATTCAATGAAGCCGAAACCTGGCAGTTTTCAAGACCTGACAAGCTGGTGAGAGACCTGCCTCCAGGCTGCACCACCACTCCTGCCACCCACTGAGTCCTGTCCCTCCAAGACACTCTTCATTACCAAACCCTAAGCACCTGACCATCCTCCCCATATACAGGCATTTCTCGTAATGCCAGTGGTCTGCTGTGGTTCAATCGTGTCGTACCCTGTAAAGACTGTGTCTTCTATTGGTTTAATAAAATGCTGATTGGCCAATGGCTTGGCAGGAATTATAAGCAATGTGACCAGATTAGGAGAATTCTGGGAGGAGGATATGCTCTGTCTGTAGTCATCACCCAGCAGAGGTTGCACGGAGAGAATATCTCACTTATAAATGGTAGCAAGCCATGTGGCTAACACAAATAAGAAGTATGTGTTAATATAAGTTAGAAGAATTAGTTAATAAGACATTCTGAACTACTAGGCTAATTAGTTTATTATTCAGGTATATATTTGTGTGTTTCTTTGGGACTGAACAGCTGTGGGATCAGGCATGACACAAAACCTCTGTCAACAACAGTCTATATCAACCTAGGTGCAAACCACACCCATCAAAAATAAACAGGTAAGTGACCAGGCTCCAAGTTGGACCATCTCAAAATTCAGAGCCTAATTAAAACTCCAGGCATATGTCATGCTTCTCCAAATCCCATTGCAGCACCAGCAAGGCACCTTGGCACTGCTCTAACTACTGGTGGAACTTCACTGCTTTGGTGCCTCCCTACCAGTTGACAAGCAGTTGAGAGACCAGACTCCGGGCTGCACCAAAACTCCTGTAACACGTTAGATTCTGTCCATCCAAGACCCACTCCACCACAACCCCCCACATCCCTGAACATCTTCCTTATGGCCAGCCTTCCTTTGAAAGGCCAGAACACTATATAGGCACAGCTAAAAGCCATATCTTTTGGAAAAAAAATCAGCTAGATGGCTGGACCCTGTCCCTAACACTGGTGGAACTTCACTGCTGTGGTGCAGTCCCCATCAGTTGACAAGCAGGTATTTGAACATCTACTCAATGGCCAGTAGTGTCCTGTATATCCAGAAGACTATAGAGAATCAAATGCAAACCACAGCATTTGGAAGAAGAGGCAAAGACACAAACTATACCAGTTGGAAGCACAGACTATTTAGGCACAGACAAAACCCACACATGTTAGAAGAAGAGATGAGCAAATGCCAGAACAAGAATTCTTTCAACAACTGAAAGTGCAATATTTGATCACCAGTGATCCTACAACATTAAGACCTGAACATGTCAATACAGCTGAAACACTAGAAAACAGTCTTAAGATAACACTATGAAGTTGATAAAGGCTCTCAAAGAGAAAATGAAAATTTCCCTTAAGAATTTGAAGAAAAGACAAACAAAAAAGTAGAAGTCAATAAATCCTAAAAGAGACAAAAAAAGGGAAAAAGCAATCAAACAGGTGAAGGAAACCATGCAAGACTTGAAAATTGAAATAGAAACAATAAAGAAAATACAGAGAAAGGGAATTCAGGAAACGGAAAATCTGGGTAAGTGAACAGAAACTACTGATTTAATAATCACCTAGAGGATACAAGGAATAGAAAAGAGAATCACAGACTTTTTAAAGACCCAGAGGAGGAAATGGATTCATAAGTCAAAGAAAATGTAAAATCCAATAAATTCCTAACACAAAACATCTAGGAAATCAGAGACAGCATGAAAAGATCAGTCCTAAGAAGAAGGAGAAGAATCCCAGCTCAAAGACAGAGAAAACATATTCATAGAAATATGGAAAATAAAATTATAGGAGGAAACATTCCCAAACTAAACATGGACATGACCATAAAAGTACAAGAAGCTTACAGAACATGAAATGAACTAGACCAAGAAAGTCCCCTAACCACATAATAACCAAACAGTACACAGAATAAAGAAGGAATTTTAAGCAATGGAAATGAAAAAGGCCAAGCAATATATGAATGCAGATCAATCAGAATTTCACCTGACTTCTCAATAGAGGCCCTAAAAGCCAGAGGTCCTAAACAGATGTTTTATGGAAATTAATAGACCACAGATGCCAGCCCAAACTGTTAAACCCAGGAAAAATTTCAATCTCCAAAGATGAAAAAGCAAGATATTTCATGAGAAAACCAGATTTAAATAATACCTATTTACAACTCCAACACTACAGAAAGTGCTAGAAGAGAAACTCCAACCCATGAAAGTTAGCTACAAGAAAACACAGGCAATATATATCTCACAATTAATAAAGCTCAAAGAAGGGAAATACACACACTACCTCCACTATTGCCACCACTAAAGCCAAAAAATAGCAAGAATTAATAATCACTGGTCATCAACATCTTTTAATTTCAATGGACTCAATTTGCCAATAAAAAGAAACAGGCTAAGAGAATGGATTTAAAAGTAGGATCCATCCTTCTGCTCCATACATGAAACACACCTAAACTTCAAAGATAGACATTACCTTGATGTCAAGGGTTGGGAAAAGTTTTTCCAATTAAATGGATGTCAGAAGCAAGCTGATATAAATATCCTAATATCTACCAAAATAGAATTCAAACTAAAATTAATTAAAAGATATAAAGAAAGACATTTCATATTTATCATAGGAAAAATCTATCAAGATGAAGAGTCATATCTCAACATCTATCCCCTAATTACTAGGGCACTGGTATTTGAAAAATAAACATTACTAAAGCTTAAATCACACATCAGATCCCACATGTTAATATTGGAAGACTTCAACACCCCATTCTCACCAATGGACTGTCACACAGAATCTTAACAGGGAAAGAAGGGAACTAACAGATGTTTTGACTAAAAAAAACTTAGTAAACTACTATGAAATATTTCACCAAAACACAAAAGAATATCCCTTCTCAGAACCCCATGAAATCTTTTCTAAAATTGACGCATTGTTGGTTGTGATAAAATCTCAACAGATACAAAGAAAGTGGAATAAACCTTGTATTATATCAGACCACTGTGGGGTAAAGTGAGAGTTCAACAGCAACACAAACTGAAAAATATATGTAGACACATGGAAATTGAACTACTTTCAACTGAACCACTGCTGGGTCAAGGAAGAAATAAAAAAGTTAAAGACTTTCTAGAATTCAATGAAAATGAATCCACAACATATTCAAACATATGGGACACTAAGAATGCAGCACTAAGAGGAAACATCACAGCACTTAGTGGCTACATAAAAACTTAAAATAATCTTTCACTATTAAATTAATAGTACACCTGATAATTATAGAACAAAATGAAGCAAACTCAAACAGAAAGAGTAGGTGACAGAAAATAATCAAATGTGGGGCTGAAATCAATAAAATTAAAAGAAAGAGAACAATATAAAGAATCAATGAAACAAAGAGTTTTTTCTTTGAGAAAATCAACAAGATAGACAAACCCTAATCCACACCAACCAAAAGGTAGAGATAGAATATCTACATTAACAAAGTCAGAAATGAAAATGGAGAATTATTAGATTATACTTCAAAAACCTAAACTGCAAAATATAGGAAAATCTAAAAGAAATAAAAAACCTTAGTTGATAGGTACTACATTCCAAAATTAAATCAAGACCACAAGAAAATAGCAACAGACATTATAAATCTCCCAACGCAAAACACCCCAAGGCCAGATGATTTCTATGCACAATTCTTTAAGAATCTCACCAAAAAGCTAATACCAATATTCTTCAAATTGTTATGCACAATACAAACAGAAGGACTTTTGCAAATTCTTTTTATTTGGCCATAGTTACCCTCATAACCAACCAAAGAAAGAGGCAACAAAGAAAGTGAATTAGAGATCATGCTTCCTTGTGAATACTGATGCAAAAATACTCAATAAATTACTGGCAAAATGTGTCCAAGAACACACAAAAGAAATCATCCACTGTGATCAAGTAGCCTTCATTCCAGAGATGTAGAGGTGGTTCAGCATGAAAATCTGAGCTGGGCGGTGGTGGTGCACACCTTTAATCCCAGCACTCGGGAGGCAGAGACAGGCAGATCTTTGTGAGTTCGAGACCAGCCTGGTCTACAAGAGCTAGGTCCAGGACAGGCTCCTAAGCCACAGAGAAACCCTGTCTCAAAAAAACCAAAAAAAAAAACCATTATATGAAAATCTGTCAAAGTAATCTACCATACAAACAGATGTAAAGAAAAAACCACATGATCACCTCGTTATGTACTAAAAAAGCCCTGTGATGAAATTCAATACTCTTTCATGATACACAATCTGGAGAGATCAGGTGTAGATATGTTCCTGTCCTGCCTGGTTCCATAGGGATTCAAAACACATAGAGGCTTATATGAATATAAATTGGTTGGTGTAGTAACTCATGTTTATTATCAAGTAGCTCTTACAACTTAAATTAACCCATAATTATTATCCATGTTTACCCATGTGGCTTGGTACCTAACTCAGTGAGGCATTCTCATCTTGCTTCTTCTGCTTGTGACTGGTAACGAGAGACTGAGCCTTTCCTCTTCCCAGAATTCTTCTAGTCTAGTTGCCCTGCCTATATATAGAGTCTGGCTACTGGCCAATCAGTATTTTATTATACCAATGCAATAGCAAATCTTTACAAGGTACATGAGCACACAGCAATCAGGGATACAAGGAACATACCTAAACATTAAAAATGCAATAAAATGAAGCTAAAGCCAACATCAAATTAAAAGAAGAGAATCTCAAAGTGATTTCACCAAAATAAGGAACAAGACAAGACTCGCCACTCTTTCTACATCTCTTCAATATAGTACTTGAGGCTCTAGCTACGGCAATAAGATAAGACAAGGAGCTCAAAGTGATAAAAATTGGAAAGGAAAAAGTCAAATTTTTCTATTTGCAGATGGTATGTTGGTATACACAAGTGACCACAAAAATTTTTATCATGGACCTCCTCCATCTGATAAGGGCTTAAGTAATATGACTGAATGCAAGGTTAACTAAAAAAAATAGTATTCTCTCTTTATTCAAATGATAAGTGGGCTGATAAATGAATCAGAGAAGAAAGACCTTTTACAATAGTCACAAATAATATAAAATATCTGGGGGCAGAAAGAGAAAATATTGAAAGATCTCCCATGTTAATGGATTGGTTATATTAACATAGTTATATTGGGAATTTTACAAAGAGAAATCTATAGAATCAATTCAATCTCCATCAAAATTCCCAACAAAATTCTTCACAGATTTTATAAGAACAATACTAGAATTCATATGGAACAACAGACCCTGGAAAGCTAAAGGAGCTTCTGGAGGTGTGATCATCCCTGATTTCAAAATCTACTTTAGAGATATAGTATCAACTGTTTGATATTAGCATAAAAACAGAAATGTGAATAAGTGGAATTGAGTCAAAAACCGTGACATGAATCCACACACCCATAAATGCCTGATTTTTAACAAAGAAGCCAAATCATACAGCATAAAGGACAGCATCATCAACAAGTATCACTGTTATAACTAGATATCGACATGTAGAAAAATGTAAATAGATACGTATCTATTTCACTGAAGAAAACTCAAGTCCAAGTCAATCAAAGACCTCAACATTAATACAATTACACTGAAGCTGATAGAAGAGAAAGTGGGATGTAGCCCTGAACACATGGGCACAGGACACTATTTCCTGAATATAACACTAGTAGCACAGACATTGAGATCACCAATTAACAAATGGGACCTCTTGAAACTGAAAAGCTTCTGTAAGCTAAGGACACTATCCGTAAGACAAAATTTCAGTGTACAGAATAGGAAAGATCTTTACCAACCCTACATGAAACAGAAGGCTAACCTATAAAATATATAAATGGTCAAGAAGCTAAACTTCAAAAGACCAAATAATCTCTTTTAAAAATAGGATGCAGATACAAACAGGATTTTCGGCAGAAGAATCTTAAATGCACAAGATACATTTAAGGGATTTTTCAACCTTCTTTGGTCATGTGGGATTTTTCTCTATTTGTTGTGAATGCATTTTGTTACCATTGGTTAATAAAGAGTTTGCTTGGGCCTATGACAGTGCATAATAGATCAAGGAGGAATTTCTAAGCAGAGATAGAGAAGAAAAGAAGACAGAGTCAGAGAGACACCATGTATCTGCTGAAGGAGACAGATGTCCAAGAACTTTACCAGTAAAACCATGAACCTTGTGGTAAAATATAAAATAGTAGAAGTGGGTTAATTTAAGATGTAAGTGTTAGCTAGAAATATGACTAAGCTATTGGCCAAATGGTATTGCAAATAATACAGTTTCTGTGTGATTATTTCTCTTCTGAGCATCCAGGAAATGAATGAGCAGTCTCCTTCTACAGATTGACGTCCAATATGAGGCTGACTACATTCATATAAAACATGAGCATGCTTTCAAAATGAGTTCTAGACTCAAAATAAAAAATGGATACTTCTAGTCACATTTTTTTTAGATGAGCTCTGTTTCCTTACAGCAGGCAGAAGCACCGTGGTTACTGTAAGAGAGATCTCCCTGACTCAGCAGTTGCAAGGAAGCCTTCATGGCTTCTTTAGGAGTAGGCTTCCTCTTTCTCCAGTATAAGCAGCTCTGACTCTTTTGGAAGTTCCAGCTATGGAACATTTAAATGAGGTTTGTGATCAGACTGCTACTTGCTTAATGGCAACATAGACCCCTTGTATGCCTGAAAATAGGGCTATGAGTCATGCTAAACAGACATCCACCATGGTGGACTGGGAAGAGTTAAAGAGAAAACATCCTTATTCATTGGCATTCTACATAGCATTTTATAATGTGATCCATCAGGATATTATTACAGTTATGCAATAAAGACAAATCCAGAAAACAAAACACCTCTAAATATGTGAAATCATTGGATGAGTGTATGTAGGCAAGAAAGAGAGAGAGCAAGAACGCGTGCGTGTGCACGAAAAAAGACTATAGACTGTTATAATAAATAAGAATACAGACAGTCGTAGATCAAAGGTGTAGGGATAATAAAATAAATAGTAAACTCCTAGAAAAAAGTAATAATGTAAGAAAAATAAGGCACATAAAAATGGAATATACACAGAGAGCCCAGATTATGCATATTATTGTATTTTATTTGAATGTTTGACTGTGAATGAGGTAAGTACAGAGACATTTCATTGTATGAGCTGCTATGCCAAGTTAACACATATATTTTAAAGATCTTTTACTTCAAAATTTGGGTCTAAAGCTATATTGCTTTGGAAAAGAGGTTCTGCTTTTGTTTTCACAGAGGATGAGAACCTGTGGAGTCCTTCCAGAGTAATGTGGTTTGATGGACCAAGACATCGTCATAGGTCTCCATAAACCATCAAAATTACTTTGCCCAACAAAAAGCAGGTAGGATGAAATTTGGAGAAAACCACACCCTAATTCCCTAAATGTTTGTTTACTTTTAAAGGGGATATGATATCGAGATGAATACTTTGCATTGGTATGGATCTTGGTTTATTGATACAAATTTAAGGTAAATTTTATTATATTTATTTCTGCTCTTGTTTAGAGTATCATATTTGTGCAGCTCATTTAAAAATGTAATATATAATTTAAAATATACCTTAATAGATAGTATCTATAATAGTCAAGCTTGTACTCATGTTAGTTAGGTTTTCTTGATATATAGAGATACATTTTATGTGAATAGGTATTCTCAATTTTCAAAGACCTATAGAATATAGCATTTAAATGTTTTAACAAACTTAGGACTTCTTTCAACCATGAGACACATCTGATTGTGGACACACCAATCTACTTCAAGAGGATTATGTGCATTGAAGAGACTACTTATGGAGTTGGTTTGCCACTTGGGCAAGAAACTGCTCTTGCCTGGATTGCTTGATGGTATGCTGTATGAACTGGCCTTGCAGGACTCACAGGAAAATGACTGATGAACCAACAAAAGGTGAGACAGTCCTTCAGTGGTCCTGCTTCATAGAAAAGACTGCCAGACATTTTACAGGACACAGAAAAAAGAAACTGATGAACTTTATCAATAGAAGGCATAAGAGGCATTTAAATTTTCTGCCTGATGGAAAAGTCTGCCAGATACTATGAGCCTGTAGGTTGAAAATCGATTTTGCACCGTTGGGTGACTGTCCAGGCAGCCAGTTATCTCTGTCAATTTTAGAGTTTTGAAAGTTGCTTACAATGCACTTCCTATTAATTTAGGTAATATTACTTCCTTTTGGGGTGTTTGATGAAGTTGTAGAATAGATAGTTATAATTATAGTTTTCCTTAGTTATCATAAAAGATAAGGTAGATATAAATATGGTAACTGTAATTTTTACTTGATACCTGTTTTATTATATGTAATTTTACTATGTTAAAGTTAAAACCTTTCTTTTTAGCTAGACAGAAAAGGGGAGGTGATATAGAATCCTGCTCTGTATACTGTAAATGTTTTGTTACCATTGCTTAATAAAGAGGCTTCTTTAGCCTATGACAGGGCAGAATAGAACAATATGGCAATTCCAAGCAGAGATAGTGGAGAAAAGAAGGCAAGGTAAATATAATGCCATGTAGCTGCCAAAGGAGATATACACCCTGGCACCTGACCAGAAAAATCATGAGCCTTGTAGTAAAATATAAACTAATAGAAATGGATTATTTTAAAATGTAAGGATTAGCTAGAAATAAGCTTAAGTTATTGCTCAAACAGTGTTGCAATTAATATAGTGTTTGTGTCATTATTTTGGGCCTGGGATGCTGAGAAACCAATAAGCACCCTCTCACTACACTTAGGTATCAGGGAAATGAAAATCAAAACAACTGTGTGATGCCATCTTTCACCTGTCAGAATGAATAAGATAAAAATGCGAATGACAATCTATGATGGAGAGAATGTGGAGTAAGGGGAACATCCTACCACTGCGTGTGTGTGTGTACAAATGTGTACAGCCACTGTGGATATTAGTCTGTTACTTTCTCAGAAAATTGAGAATCAGTCTACCTGCTGACACAATAATACCATCTTGGGCATATTCTCAAAGGAATCATGCCATAAGGATACTTGCTGAACTATTTTCATAGTAGCATTATTAATAATATCCGGAGCCTGAAAACAACCTAGATGGTCCTCATATCTGAAATAAGTAAAGAAAATATGGTACACTTACACAATGGAACATTATTTGGTGGTCAAAAAAAAAAAGAATGACATCATGAAATTTGCAGGCAAATGGATGGAACTAGAAAAAAAGTCATCCTGAGTAAGTTAACCTAGGTGCAGAAATGTAAGTACAGAATGTTCTCACTCATCAATGGATAGTAAATATAAAATAAACAATAATCAGGCAACAATTCACAGCCCCATAAAAGCTAGGCAACAAGGAGTACGCTAGTAGAAACACAGGGATCTCTGTGGGAATAAGAAGTAAATGGGATTTTCTGGGAAAACTGGGGAAGTGGGTAGAAGGGAGAGGATGATGGGATAGGAATATGGGGATCAAGATAGTCATATTTATGGACACAATGGAGAGAGGCTGTCATGAAAGAGATATCTTGTTAGAGGGGGCAACTATGGGGTTAGGGAGAAACCTGGTGTGAGTGAATCTCCCAGGAACCCAAAAAATTGATGCCAGCTAAAACTTCTAGAAATACTGGAGAGGGTGTCTGAACTGGCCTATAATTGTAACATTATTAAATGGGTGCTTTATATAAAAATATTGTTGTGGGACTCCTCATATGTTCTATATCATGTGTCAGTACTTATCAATATTTCCCTAGATTACAAATCACATTGATTCTCTGAAAAAGGGGTCTCTGGATATTGCTTAAAGTTGTCTTTCTTATATTTAACTATTTCTGATAATTGTCCAAGTAATTATCTGTTTTCATTAACTTTACAGAGGACTTGCAATTAGTTCCTATCACACCCACAACACAACAGAGTTCAGTGGATCTGATGACCTACTCTTATCCTTACTGATTCTTACATGAGCATGGTGCCTATAAATGTCTGTAGGGTCACACACATACATGGAAATAGGTTAAACAATCGCTAGAAAAGACCTTGTTTAGAATTTCCTCACTGTACAGTTTGATTACCAGAACTGTTTCTTTGAAAAACTGATATATGCCATGAGTTTTCCATGAATCAAAGATGCATGTAATAGCATATGGTGTGACTTAAAGGGACATTGACATTGATCACATTCTAATAAATCTAACTTACAAAAGTGATATATTTGATTGAGCAGCAGACTTTTAGACCCATAGATCACCTCCATGTATGTTAGAGTGGATGATCATGGTGAAGGATTTATCTTGGCAGCAAATACTCACTTGTCTCATTAGAAACTTCATTTTCTGGGCAGGGAATGCAATCAAAACAGCATTCTGCCATTCCCTGCTGTCTGAACTTTTTAAATCCTGGACCACAATCAGCACTGCACACAGTGGGCGGCATCTGAGGAAAATTAGAGACATACTGATATCAGTAGTGTTACCTATTTTTTCCATAACTATTTGAAATTACCATGTTAAAATAACAGTAAGCTATTCACTTGGCATTTAATAGAATGACAAATTATATAAATGTGTAGAAACAATTTAATATAAAGTTGAGTAGCTTCACAATGCTGAAAATTTAGGAGGAAGAATGAGTTGTTCACTCTGGACAAAAACTACAGAGCATGCAAACTGGTATTTCTATTTAATTTTTGTCATTGAACACACTCTTGTTTATGCCTATGACCCTAACATTAGGAGTTGTGCTGCTTTGATGTCTTCATTTTTTTTTCTCATTTGTTTCTGCATTGAAATTAGCACATTTGGGAGTATGGCACTAGTTGCATAGTTCATAACCTTCTGTATTCCTCCAGTGGATGTTTTCTTGATGCTCAAGTGAGGCTTGCTTCGAGCACATGTGAAATTTCACTACTGCTCTCTGAATGACTATGTATCTGAGTAGTTAAACCTTCAGATCAAATGTCCTTTTTCCTGAGAATGACTCTCTGCATCCCTCTGAGAAAGAATATTAACTGTAAATTTCATACTCCTTTGGCTACCTGAGATGTAACTTCAGATCAAGCTTGAAGTCTCCATTGAAGTTAACTCCTTTAAAATTCAAGCCACTTTGAAGTTGGGAAGTTTGAATTAGACACCTTAAACAACCCACAGGGGCATTCTTATCTATAACATTTCTAAAACCCATAATAGAACATATCATTCATCAATTCTCAAAACTCAATTTCTTTACTAACAATGTCTCCACTGTGGAGGCCCAAAAAATGTGAGTCTATTTCCATTGTCTGAAGGTCAGAAAGTTTGAGGTTGGTCAATATTGTTGGCAACACTTGGGGCCACAGTTGCTGATTTTGACTACACTACATACCTAGGGCATGAATACTTGGTTTTTGACTTTAATAAGGCTCATACAGTCGAATCCACTCCAGTGTGACCAATGGTCAGGATATTGAAGCATACTTCTGCTCCTTCTTTTGAAATAGAAAGTTTAACCTTAGGAGTGGCTGGGTGCCTTCAGGATACTTGTACTAGGGTGGGTCCACTGCCTAAACAACAGAATGGATTTCTCATGGATGAATTGTGTGATGGCTGAAAGTATTAAAGCAATCAACTGTTCTAATTGTCATTTGTATCGTGTTAAAGCAGTCTTTTTTTCTTTCCTTTGTTGTATTGGGGTATAAAACTGTAAGTAAAATTATATGCAGGGGGATTTCACTATTCACTGGGACTCCCTCTTGACATGTCTCTCTGTTTTCTGTTTTATTATTTTTACTCATGTGTTCATATTCATTACTTACTTTTCTGATCCCCAAGGTCCTATCTTTTTGAGTTTTTTTTTTGACAAAGCTGGTCTCTGACAAATGGTGCCAAGATATGGGGCAACAGGTGAAGCCTGAAATGCACACAAGTGTGGCCAGCATACATGGGAGTACATGAAGGACCCTGCATGAAGAAAATTGCACTACAGGTGGAGAGGTGAGTGATGAGCCCTCAGAAATAAGTAATAATAGATAATAAAGGAAGGGAACGTGGGGAAAATATTGGGAGTAAAATTTGTAAGTAATAATTGTATATATGGAACAAGAAAATTGTATTTAACTATCTGCACAGTTACTTGGTTATCTTTTGATAGCCAGAAGAGCTGGGGTAAAGCATAAATACATGCAGAGATTTTGCAGAGTTTGTAGATATTATAAACAATGCACTTCCTCTTCTCAGTTGGTGGATATCTTCCTCCACCTCTGATTTGCTCTGGGACATGAAGAGGCCAAAGTGTTGGCTCTCACTCACCTTCAGCAAATGACAATGCTGTGGTCAGGGAGCCCCTGCACCCAGTATTGTTGTGGTGAAAGACTACAAAGCGTGTGGGGCACAAGGCATGCCTTTGCCACCAAGGCAGTGCTGCAAAACTGTGCTTATTGAACCACAACCTCTGCAGCTGCTGAGCAGTAGGAAAAAATGAAGGGAATAGATGACGCATCCCAACAAAGACCTGGGTTACCCCTGAGATTCAGGCAATCCATGCACACACACACTATAACCAGCTGAGTCTGACCCACGCTTTCCTGTGTAATGGAGCCAGGATATGCATGAGACAGAAAATTCGAGGGGATATACCTCCAACAGTCAGTGTCAGAGGCTGGTCAGCAGAAAATACTAGAGGCTAATTGGCCCATGAGCCAAGGAGCCTATAGGCATAAATCTATGTCTTTTAACAGAGGAAGGGTTTCAGGACTATTCTCCTAATTTTAAAATAAAAAGGCCGAGGTAATTAAGAAATCTACATGGATATATCAGCCTAAGCATGTTATCTTCTTTGGCATTCTCAGAGCTGCTGCAATGGCAGGCATCGGAGAACCTGAGCTACATTTGCCAGCTGGCCACAGTCTGTGGCACGATCACTGAACATGGACTGTGCACCACCCAGACAAAAAAGCATATCATAGCCCAGCACCTTCTAGTAACATGTCAAAGTGGGACACAGTCAAGCAGCCCAGCTTCAACAGAACTCAGAATCTGGTGCTCACCCTGATAGCATAGCTACATCAAAAGTAGCTTCTGGGAGCTGCAACTTCAGGTCAGTCAAGTGTCTGTGAAAATGTAAATGGGAAAGTTTAGCCTGTCAGGTAGGCAGACTTGGAACTTGGAGTAGAAAGAAAGTTTACTACCCCTCGACTAAAGAATGGATGAGGAAAAGGTGGTACATTTACACAATGGAGTACTACACAGTAGAGACAAAGAATGACATTTTCAAATTTGCAGAAAAATTCCTGGAGCTAGAAAACATCACATTGAGTGAGGTAACCCAGACCCAGAAAGGCAATTATCACATGGACTCATTCATAAGTCATTGTAAAACATAAAGCCTATGAAACCAGCCCACAAATCACAATCCCAGAGAACCTAGACAATAATGAGGACTCTAAGAGAGACATTGCATAGATGTAATCTACAAGGGAAGTAGAAAAGGACAATTTCTCCTTAGTAAATTGGAAGCATGGGGACCCTGGGTGGGGGTTGAAGGAGAGTAGAGAAGTAGGGAGGGGAGCAGAAAAAAAAGTGCACCGCTCAATAATATCAATAAAAAATAAAGTGCCTCCATAGTAAAAGAAAGACAGTTTACAAAATTTTAGGATAACTTCCGATGGCTGAGACCTTCTTTAAAATATCCTATGGAAGACCTTGAATCACTAAGTGAAAGTTTTAAAGGGAACAGTGATCCAAATTCTACTAAATAGCTTATAGAACCTGCCAGAGAGGTCCACAAGCAGATAGAGTGTGCTATACAGAAACAGCAAGTACATTGTATTAATTATGCTAAACCTTGGCAAGACTGTTTCTTACCTACAAACATATCCAACAGAAGAATTATAGCAAGATAATCTGCTTTTAAGACTACACATTCCCATTTCACCAGGTAAGGTATTAAACCCTTTTTTTGAAGCAGTTGCTTTCTTAGCACAGAAGAGCAGGATAAGATCTAAGAGATATTTTAGCAGAGAACCTGCTATGATCAAGTTCCTTCTACTGAGAAACAGATTGATTGGTTATTCCAAAGTAGTGATGCTTGAACAATTTCGTTAGGTCAATTTGAATGCCAGATTAATCATATTTTCCCAGCTGATCCATTGCTGCAATTCACACAACTATATTCCTTTATTTTCCCTAATATTGTAGCAAAAGATCCCTTAAAGGATGCTATGTTAATTTGTACAGATGGTTCTTCCAATGGCAAAGTAGCATATGTTGCTTATGGAGAAGAACATGTAGTATGAAAAGAACTGGCCTTTACTCAAACACTTGAGCTGGGAGTTGTTGTTATAGCGTTTTAGCTATTTGGAGATAAGGCATTCAGTCTATAGACTGACAGTCAATATATACCAATGGTTCTTCAAGTCCTAGAAACCATACTATGTATTGGTACTAGCAATAAGCAAGTAAAAATACTAATCCACCAAATTCAAAATTCCGTACAACAAAGAAAATGGTCATGTTTTATAAGGAATATTAGAGTGTATTTACATCTTCCTGGTCTACTAGTTGAAGGTAATGTTTTAGACCATAAGTTTCCAAAAACAAAATCAATTTATCTCAGGTTGATCGTGCTGAACAATCATATGCTCTGCATTTTTAAAATAATTTAAGTTAAAGAAAACAATTTAGATTAACAAGAAAAGCTGCTTGCCAAATTGTTAAGTAATGTGGTATATGTTCTCAGGATTTCCCTGTATCTCATCAGGATGTAAATCTCTGAGTACTACTTCCTAATCATTTATGGCAAATGAATGTTATTCACATTGCAGAATTTAGCAAATTAAGGTTTGTTCTTGTGCAGACACTGAAAGAAACAGTTAATAATTGGGACCTCTTGAAACTGAAAATCTTTCGTAATGCAAAGGACATCATAAACAAGACAAAATAAAAGTCTACAGAATGGGAAAAGATCTTCACTAACCCCACATCAGACAGACGGGTCTGATCCTCTCCCTGCCTCAGGTATCTAAGACATGGGCATGCATGATTGTAAGCATGTACTGAAGACGGGTAAGTCTGGAAAAAGGGAAAGCATTCACCTAAGGTAGACATAGTCATTTGTCCAATAGCAGAAGCTTAGGCTTTATTAAAATTAGTAAATCGGGAGGAATTGTGGAAACCCAGACATGTGAGCCCATTTCCACCTTGTCTGAATGTCAGAGAATTTGAAGGTCAAAATGGTTGACAACAACCAGGGCAACACATCCTGACCTAGGCTGTGGTTCCTTGGTACTTTGTCATTAAGGTGGCTGATAGAGTTGGATTCACTCCACCCTGACCAATGATCAGGATATTCAAGCATACTTCTGCTCCTTCTTTTGAAACATGAGGTTTGGACCTTGGGAATGACTGCCATCAGTATATTTGGTCTAGGGTGGTTTCACTGCTTAACAACAGAATATTTTTCTCATGAATCAATTGCTTGATGGTTCAAAATATTGAAGCCAGTAACTGTTCTACCTGTTCTTTGTATCATGTTAAAGCAGTCTTTCCTCTTCTTCCCTCTATTGTACTGTGGCATAAAATTGTATAGAAAATTAAATGCAGGGGAATTTCAGTACTCAATGGAACTCCCTCCCAATACTATCCTCTGTTTTCTGCTCTATTACTTTTTCTCGAGTCTTCATATTATTTACTAACTCTTTTGATCCCCAAAGCCCTACCCTGGAAGTGGTATTCTTGTTGAAGCTGGTCTCTGACACCCTACCCACACAGATAAGGAAACTAGATACACACTTGTTTGCATGAAGGAACTGTGAAAGAATTAATTGTACCAAGCAATGTTCCTCTAGTGAGCAATTTCTTTTTCAGGGTAAACATCAGGGCTAGAAGAAATGACACAGTCATCCATAAAATTTTCTCTTCATGAATAGGCTCAAGCATGACTTCTAGTCCTCCTGTGTGGCACAATGCTGTGTCCAGTTTTCCAAATCATTGTCCTGACATGCATATGTACCAAACATTCCAGTACTGCATGGAAATACATGCAGACAAACACTCATACCCACAGAAAAGAAAAAAGAAAGAATGAAAAAACAAGGTTACAATTCATAAGGTTTTTAAATGGGTCAAAAATGTTATGTCAATGAATTGGCAATTTAGAACCCGTTGAAAAAATGCTTAAAGCAAATTAAATAATTAAAATGAATGATTTGTATATGTTTACTTTACTCCTGCCTTACAATTAGTCTCAGTCTTTCAGCTTCTGTTTCAGAGAGTCAGTAGAAAAGAGGACAATCACTGTGTAGTAATTAGAAATGGACCAACACAATATTTCTGAATTGCGGGAAAGAAGATTAAATAGTGATAACCATCAGTTGTATATTTATTTTAAAGGCTAGAAACATGTTCTAGCATGATAAAAATCACAGTATTCATGTCTAAAATCCTGAAAAAATTAATACAATGTCACATCAAAAAAATGAAAGGATCATTGTGTCCCCAATCTCTTCAACACCTTTATCATAAAGGGATGTTGAATTTTGTCAAAAGCTTTTTCAGCATCTAATGAAATGATCATATGGTTTTGTTTCTTTCAGTATATTTATATGATGGATTACATTGATAGATTTGCATATTTTGAACCAGCCCTGCATCTTTGGGATGAAGCCTACTTGATAATGATGGATAATTTTTCTAATGTGTTTCTGGATTCGGTTTGCCAGTATTTTGTTGAGAAGTTTTTCGTCGATGTTCATGAGTGAGATTGGCCTGTAATTCTCTTTCTTGGTTTTGTCTTTATGTGGTTTTGATATTAGGGCAACTGTAGCTTCATAAAAAGAATTTGGCAATTGATGGAGGAGGGTTATCTGTCTATTGTGTTATTTTCATTGGTCAATAAAGAGACTGCCTTGGCCCTTTGATAGGACAGAAAATTAGGTAAGCGGAGTAAACAGAACAGAATGCTGGGAAGAGGGCAATGGGGCAGACGCCATGGAGCCAACCACCAGGTCAGACATGCTAAATCTTTCCCGGTAAGCCACACCTTGTGATGCTATACAGATGATTAGAAATGGGTTAATCAAGATGTGAGAGTTAGTCAATAACTAACTCTCTAGAGATAATGGCCAGACAGTATTTAAATAAATACAACTTATATGTTATTATTTCTGGGGCTAAGCTAGCCATGCGGGAGCTGGGCAGGATGAAAAGCAGGTCTGACCGCAACTCCTCACTCCAGGCAATGACTCTTCTGTTTCTATATTGTGAAATACATTAAGGGGTATAGGTATTAGCACTTTTTGGAAGTTCTGGTAGAATTCTGCATTGAAACCATCTGTTCCTAGGCTTTTTTTGGTCGAGAGGTTTTTGATAACAGCTTCTACTTCTTCGCTACTAACAGGTCTATTTAGATTGTTCACCTGTTCTTGATTTAACTTTGGTAAATGGTACTTATCTAAAAACCAGTCCATTTCTTGTACATTTTCCAGCTTTGTGGCATATAAGCTTTTGTAGTAAGATCTAATGATTCTCCAAATTTCCTCTGTGTCTGTGGTTATGTCCCCCTTTTCATTTCTGATCTTATTAATTGGCATGTTCTCTCTCTGCCGTTTGATTAGTTTGTCTAGGGGTTTGTCAATCTTGTTGATTTTCTCCAAGAACCAGCTTTTTGTTTCAACACTTAAGGTCATGCTCAACCTCCTTAGCGATCAGGGAAAGGCAAATCAAAACCACTTTGAGATACCATCTTACACCTGTCAGAATAGCTAAAGTCAAAAACACCAATGATAGCCTATGCTGGAGAGGATGTGGAGTGAGGGGAACACTCATCCATTGTTGGTGGGAATGCAAACTTGTGCAGCCACTGTGGAAATCAGTGTGGCAGTTTCTCAGGAAACTGGGAGTCAACCTCCCTCAGGACCCAGCAATTCCACTCTTGGGAATGTACCCAAGAGATGCTCTATCATACTACAAAAGCATTTGTTCCACTATGTGCATAGCTGCACTATTTGTAATAGCCAGAACCTGGAAACAATCTAGGTGTCCCTCAACAGAAGAATGGTTAAAGAAGATGTGGAACATACATACATTAGAGTTTTACATAGCGGTAAAAAACAATGACATCTTGAATTTTGCATGCAAATGGATGGAAATAGAAAACGCTTTACTGAGTGAGGTAACCCAGGCCCCAAAAGAGGAATATGATATGTACTCATTCATAAGTGGATTCTAGCCATAATTAAAGGTCTTTGAGCCTATTATTCGTGATCCTAGAGAAGCTAAATAAGAAGGTAAACCTGAAGAAAATCATATAGTTATCCTCCTGGAGATTGGAAGTAGACAAGAGTGCCAGGCAAACTTGGGTGCACGCAGGCGTGAGTGGATGGATGGGGAGAGGGTTATAGAAAAGGGAGTAGGGGAGGATCGGGGAAAGCTTGGTTGATTGGGATGGGGGGATGGAGGAAGAATGGATATGGGAGCAGGGAAGTATATATCTCAACTAAGGGAGCCATTTTAGGGTTTACAAGAGACTTGATTCTAGAGGGGTTCCCAGGTCCAAGGAGAGATCCCCAGATTTTTCCCTGGACAGCAGAGGAGAGGGTGCCTGAACTGGCCTTGTCCCATAACCATACTGCTGAATATTTTGCATATCACCATAGAACCTTCATCTGGCGATGGATGGAGATAGAGACAGAGACCCACATTGGAACACTGGACTTAACTCCCTATGTCCAAATGAGAAGCAGAAGCAGGGAGAATGTGAACAAGGAAGGCAGGACTGTGAGGAGTGCGTTCACCCACTGATACAAGGGGACTGATCTAATGAGAGCTCACCAAGGCCAGCTGGAGTGAAACTGAACGAGCACGTGATCAAACCACATTCTCTGAATGTGGCTGGCATTGGGACTGTCTGAGAAGCCATTGATAATGGCATTGGGACTTGTTTCCTCTACATGTACTGGATTTTTGGGATCCTAGTCAGTTTGGATGCTCACCTTCCTAGACCTGGAGAGAGGAGGGAGGAACTTGAACTTCCTACAGGGCAGGAAGCACTGACTGCTCTTAGGGCTGGAGAGGGAGTAGGAGAGGGAGTGAGGGGAATGGGAGGGTACTGGGAGGAGGGGCAGAAGTGGAAATTTATAAATTAAAAAATAAATAAATAAATAAATAAAAAGTAATCACAGAGAAGGATTCAAAAAAATGAAAAGACGAAACAGTATAGGCGGCCAGAAAATGGCTCCTAAATTGACAATCTATTTTTACTAAGTTACATGGAAGCACAGGTGAACCCACGTGACAGTGTTACTGGTGTGTAATGTAAATCAGTTCATCAGGTCAGACCTACCTGTCTACTTCCTGTGGTCCACTCTATAATGTCTTCATATAAATGGAGCTGTTGATCGTGTGGAAAATATGGGCTAAACATTCCTATCTTCACCTTAAGTCCAAGACCATTTGGGAAATTCCAAATCTGGAAAATGTCATATTCTGGCTGCAGTTTTTCTTTCTGGTTCATATTCACTCTGTCCCCAACTGGATTAGTGAAGTGGATCTTCCTAAGTAAGGAATACCCCTGAAAGACAGGCAACATTCTTTATTGAATGTGCCCTTCCATGAAGTCAGAAAATATATTCTGATTTCATCTTCAATGCAACTTTCTTGAAGGTGCCCAGGTGAGATATCTCAATGAAAGCAAGTAGATAAATGGTAATATAATAACAGCCCTTGAATTTTATTTCTATCAGAGGAACTATCAAACATAAGCACAGACATACATGAAAACACCAGTTGTAGTATTAAATATTCACAAACACATACACACACATACTCATATTAATACATAGATAGATACATAAAACAGGGACATACTATTTCCATATACATACACCTGAAGCCAAGAAGGAATATGAACATACAGACACACACAGTCCGGCTTACGTACTAGGAACAGAGGAAGAGAAACCCACAAAAATGTATACAAGCACACACACACATGTTAACAAATTCATGGATGAATATGCACAAGGAGACATACACAGATATAAACAGTCAGGCAGGGAGACATTGACACAGACTAATTTATCCTCAAATGCAAAGACAGATACACATACAGAGGAACAGAAACACATATATACATATGTACAACACATTCACTAAAACTCTCACATACACAGAAGCACAGATATGCATAAGTGGAAGCACAACCACAAAAACAAACAAATCAAACACATGGGAACATAGGCACATGCACTGACAAGTACATATAGGGAGAGACACACAAAAGCACACCCATAGAGAAAGATATTGACACAAGATCAATTAATTCTCACTTAAACAGACAGGTAGATATACAGATAGATAGAAACAAATAGTTCACATCAAAACAGATATACCCAGAAATACAGAGAAACACACAAATATCTACCCTTACACAATAAGAACCATCCATTCACACACATATGTGTTTTCTGAAGCCCAGAGTTGTGGCAGAATCAGTTTAGAACAAATGTGCAAACTATCCTCTACTCGGATTACCACATATTTGACAGTTAAGGAACAAAAGTTCATCTATTTATCATGGAGAGGATTAATGAAGAAGACTCTTATGCTTCCAGCATTAGAGCAGGGGTGATGATATTCAGGTCCTCTGTAACAGAATCACTGATTTCCATTGATAAGTTGTGTCTCCCACTCCACAACCTTTACATTTGAGATTTTTACAAATTTCTAAATTTATTTCCTCAAAGGAAAAAGGTTCAAAAATCTTTCTATTTGAAGAAATAAATCCTAACAAACAAGAATGGGACAGCTGAGACTCTAATAAAGACTGATATAGAAAATAATGAAGGATTACATTGATAGATTTGTGTATGTTGAACCAGCCCTGCATCTCCGGGAGGAAGCCTACTTGATCATAATGGATAATTTTCTAATGTGTTCTTGGATTCGGTTTGCCAGTATTTTGTTGAGAATTTTTGCGTCGAAGTTCATGAATGAGATTGGCCTGTAATTCTCTTTCTTGGTTGTGTCTTTGTGTGATTTTGGTATCAAGGTAACTGTAGCTTCATAAAAAGAATTTGGCAATGACTCTTCTGTTTCTATATTGTGAAATACATTAAGGAGTATAGGTATCAGCTCTTCTTGGAAGTTCTGGTAGAATTCTGCATTGAAACCATCTGTTCCTAGGCTTTTTTTGTTTGGGAGGTGTTTGATAACAGCTTCTATTTCTTCGCTACTAACAGGTCTATTTAGATTGTTCACCTGTTCTTGATTTAACTTTGGTAAATGGTACTTATCTAAAAACCAGTCCATTTCTTGTACATTTTCCAGCTTTGTGGCATATAAGCTTTTGTAGTAAGATCTAATGATTCTCCAAATTTCCTCTGTGTCTGTGGTTATGTCCCCCTTTTCATTTCTGATCTTATTAATTGGCATGTTCTCTCTCTGCCATTTGATTAGTTTGTCTAGGGGTTTGTCAATCTTGTTGATTTTCTCCAAGAACCAGCTTTTTGTTTCAACACTTAAGGTCATGCTCAACCTCCTTAGCGATCAGGGAAAGGCAAATCAAAACCACTTTGAGATACCATCTTACACCTGTCAGAATAGCTAAAGTCAAAAACACCAATGATAGCCTATGCTGGAGAGGATGTGGAGTGAGGGGAACACTCATCCATTGTTGGTGGGAATGCAAACTTGTGCAGCCACTGTGGAAATCAGTATGGCAGTTTCTTAGGAAACTGGGAGTCAACCTCCCTCAGGACCCAGCAATTCCACTCTTGGGAATATATCCAAGAGATGCCCTATCATACCACAAAAGCATTTGTTCCACTATATTCATAGCAGCACTATTTGTAATAGCCAGAACCTGGAAACAACCTAGGTGCCCCTCAATAGAAGAATGGTTAAAGAAGGTGTGGAACATATACACATTAGTTTTACTCAGCAGTAAAAAACAATGACATCTTGAATTTTGCATGCAAATGGATGGAAATAGAAAACGCTCTACTGAGTGAGGTAAGCCAGACCCAAAAAGAGGAATATGGTATGTACTCATTCATAAGTGGATTCTAGCCATAATTAAAGGTCTTTGAGCCTATAATTCGTGATCCTAGGGAAGCTAAATCAGAAGGTAAACCTGAAGAAAATCATATAGTTATCCTCCTGGATATTGGAAGTAGAGAGATTGCCAGCAAACGTGGGTTCACGGGGGGTGGGTGGGTGGAAGTAAGGGGAGATGATTAGAGAGAAGGAAGAATGGGAAGATTGGGGATCTCTTGGGGGAATAGAATAGGGGGAGTGAGGAAGGATGGATATGAGAGCAGGGAAGTATATATCTCAACTAAGGGAGTCATTTTAGGGTTTGAAAGAGACTTGATTCTAGAGGGGTTCCCAGGTCCAAGGAGAGGTCCCCAGATTGTTCCTTGCACAGCAGAATAGAGGGTGCCTGAACTGACCTTGTCCCATAACCGTACTGCTGAATATTTTGCATATTACCATAGAACCATCATCTGGTGATGAATGGAAATACCCACATTGAGTACCCACAATTGGAGCACTGGACTTAACTCCCTATGTCCAAATGAGAAGCAGAAGCAGGGAGAACGTGAGCAAGGAAGGCAGGATCAGAGGGAACCTTCATCCGAAGATGGATGGAGATAGAGTTGGAAACCCACATTGGAGCACTAGCCTTAGCCCCCGAGGTCCAAATGAGTAGCAGAAGAGGGGAGAACATGAACAAGGAAGTCAAGACTGCGAGGGGTATGTTCACCCACTGATACAACGGGACTGATCTAATGAGAGCTCACCAAGGCCAGTTGGACTGGAACTGAACAAGCATGTGATCAAATCAGATTCTCTGAATGTGGCTGACATGGGGGCTGTCTGAGAAGCCATTGATAATGACACTGGGACTTGTTTTGTCTGCATGTACTGGCTTTTGTGGATCCAAGTCTGCTAGGATCTAACCTTCCTAGACCTGGAGGGAGGAGGGAGGAACTTGAACTTCCCACAGGGCAGGAAACCTTGACTGCTCTTAGGACTGGAGAGAGAGGAGGAGAGGGAGTGTGGGAAATGGCAGGGTCTTGGGAGGAGGGGAGGAAGTGGAAATTTTTATAAATAAATAAAAAAATTTAAAAAAGAAAATAATGAATATCATCAAATAAAAATATCACCTTCAAGCAGTTAGAATGTTGTACTTCCTGATTGCCCATTGGCTTAAGAAATATCTCATGGAAGACATGGGATGTAATATACACAGCATTGTATATGTCATAAAGATGATCGCTAAAAGCCATGTCCAATGTCTGTGCAATCAGCCATTCCAATGAGATGTTGGATGAGCAGTTCCTCAGTGACTTACACATAGAAGCCAAGATTGCACAGTTAAAGTTCATCCATTCCAGCCCTGCCAGGTGTTCATCTGAGTATTTAAGAGGGTCCACACTCTGGACAAATTTTTTAAAACCAGAAATGTCAGCATGATGGCGTGCAAATGCCAGAGTCCCATGGAACAATTCAGGTGAGACATCGCTCTTACTTGTAATGACATCCCATTGTGAGGTGGTGACCCACATTCTCTGTATGCCTCGAGATTTCCACATTCTATAGCTGACAGCTAGAGTACTATCTATATCACCATAAATGATAACAACATTTGAGGATGATGTCAAGATTTGGTTATAATACACTTTAGCTCTTGACACGTACAAATGCATGTTGAGCGGAATCATGTTCACAAAGGCAAAGCAGAATACGTTTTTTTCCATCTCTGTTCTCAAATATGAGAGAAATTGGATACCCTGATCATTGTCTGAGATGGTCAGCCCAATCCAGTTCCAGCCGAAGTGAAGTATGAGGGAGACCATGGCCAGGGGTAGAGATGTGTCCTCAGGGGTCATTTGATACAGAAAAGGAAATTGTTCACGATCACTCAGGGTGGGATGGAAGGGTCCAAAGGTAAGTTGAAGGAACTAGGAAACAGGGAGCAGTGTGAGGTAGCATGCACTTCTAAGAACTTGTTAAACACACTCTTTCTGCAAAGAATTCTGAAACAACCTCTTCCTGTTACTCCTTTCCTTGTGACTATTTCAAAAAAATCAATACAAAAGGCCCCCAAAGTATCTGAATAGTACCCATGGACTACACAGTTTGACATAAGTGTAAGTCCAGTCTCCTCCTCACACTTTTCTTAGCACTGAGAATGGCACCAATGGAGACAGGATTTTTTGCAAACTCACACCACACAAAGCCTTACCTGGTAATAAGCGTAGAAGTCCATGTCTTTTGACTCTTTAGACGATACTACCCAGTTTGGTCCTGAAATTACAACATAACATGCCTTCCATGTTTGACATTTATAATTAGGAGACATATTATGAGCCGTGAAAGAACTTTGAAAGCAATTTTCTGATTGTGACACATTCTTACAATGACTTGCCTGAGTGTAGAATACTAATGACATATTTGTTAAAAGATTATGGTCCCTGTTGACTTCATCCAAGGAAAAACTTAAGGCCAATGCAAACTGATAGTTTTCCGCTGGTTGTCTGCAAAGTGATAAAGTGTTTAATAGGACAGAGATCTACAGAAAATCGTATACAGTCAGTACCGGACTATCTGTACTGAATGGTATTCCCAACCACTACTACCCCAATGTTTGAAAGGTATCTTCTGTGTTGTGATGTTCAGATGACATGAGAAGCTGGACGTTTGAACAAACTTTAAAATTTTATGACAATGCATCTCCAAAAAGAAGTTGTGCCATCATCATCTTTTAAAAGACTCTTATGCACCTCTGGTTTTTGAGTGCTTGCTCAGAAGGTAAAGATAAGGCCACAGGCTTTGGCAAAAGAGTAAACCTGGTCATGATTTCACTCTTAAAAATTGAACAATAAAAATGCATGTGATGTGTGAACCATTGAATTTACTGAATTTTCTGTGAAATTAACTCAATTGGCTAAGGCAGTCAAAATGTCTGATGTGTGTAAAATAGTATGGGCAATATTTGTCTCTTCTAGTTATAATTATTTATAATCAGTGGGAACTATACTTAACATATCCAATTCTATACATCTTCTTCTTTTTATTTTTTGTTTCTTGATTATCTTTTTCAGGCATTAAACCATTTTTAAGATATATATTTAAATGCATTCAAATACCAGAGATGTATTTTGTAAATATGTATGTCTGTATGCATCTGTGTACATAGACAGTATTAATGCACATTTAGCCCATAAATAATAAATGGATTCCATTGTTTTGAATGATTCTTTTTGTTGTAGACTAGACTCACCTCAAAGGCATGGGGCTATAGTTGCTCCAAGTCCTGAGTGAAGAAATTCAGGGCTTGTAATTCCTCCCTATTATTGCTCACCTATTTTATGTTTAAACCGGTATACCATATATTCACACTGAGTGTATCCCACCAGCATACATTTTCTTCTGGAAAATATCCTTCCAGATATCTTTCCAGTTAACCTAATACAACATTGGTATCCTACTGGGATTTGTATGTGCCAGTATTAGATGTTTGCCAAATAGAAGACCTTAGTTGTAAACCGTATGGAAAATATTTATGGAGTTTTATGTGATAAAATGGGGTAACAAGTCATTTGGAAGAGAATGATTCCAATTTGTGTTTCTGTGTATGGGAAGAATAAAAATGGCTGTTTCCTCCTAACTCTGCCTATCATCTGACTATTAAACATCAAACATACATTTTCAATTTCAATAATTCATTCAAAATTAAATACTATCACTTTACCACTTAGAAACTGTACCACTGTGGTGTTTTTATGTATGAAAATAGACATTTATCTGTATATTTTGAAAATAAAAATTTTAGAATATTCTTTATTACCACACAGAAAATATATCATTGAAAATTTCAGTAACTTGAAACAGGAATCTGAGATTAAAACTTGTGAATCTCAAACACTAACTCCTGTAAACTAAGAATTAAGAAACTTAGTTTTGATTTGAGCTACTAGAGTGGCCTAGTAGATTAAAGTTCTGTTAACAATTGATCAAATGTTAACAATTGATAAAATAAAAGTATGTATATTTCTAAAGTTGGTAAAATGACTTACAGAAAAACATGACAGTTAAATGTGATTTGAGGGTCAGAAAACAAACAACTTAGAGATGGAAAGAAAATACATATGACTCTTAAATAGTGCCAACTATCAAATTCCACAGCTGTCATTAAAGCAAGTGATGGCAGAACGGAGCAGTCACCACTATTAGTGACAGCTTCACTTTTAAAGAATGCAAACCTATCATTTCCATTCTGTACATTCCGTCTTTACACTAACGTTTGATTGAAGAAAGAGACATTGAAATTAATGGACAGTGGTTGTGCATGCATATATGTGAACAATGGAGAAAGTGGAGCTTATAGGAAGTTCAGAGTGGACAGGTCTTCCATTCTTGATGCATCTTTAAAAGGTTTAGTGTGACCACATGTAGAGCATCTGAGAGGGTAATTAAATATCTGTATGAAAGCTCTCCACAGATAGCTGTATCCCAAATGTTAGTTGTCCTAGCAATGAACATAGGAGCTACACATTGATGGTATGTCTGTTAGGTGATTCTTTGGCCATTTACTTGTACCCACTTTGGATTGAATTCATTGAAATGGAATGGGGTGTCTTTAGATTAGGCATCACCTGCTACTGTGCTGTGGAAACAGTGACGAGGCAGGATATATGTGATGGAATAGGTATAGAGTACTTCTTCACACAGCACCCAGTCTGGTAATTTGGAGGGTAACCTGGAGAAAAATAGAACATTCTCTGGAAAAATAAAAAGTAGAAAAATATGTAGTCTCTAAAAGAATGTACTGTTGTTTATTGGTGTGTAGGTTGGGAGAACAGGGCAGATGATTCAAGGCATTGTTCATATGTTCACCCTCTTGACCCCTCATGGAATATCCATGATGAAATTTACATAGAAAATACAAAGGCACTTACATTGCATGCAAAATGTCTTCCCAAAACTCAGCAGCATATGTTTTATGTGCTGGGACAATAAGAAAGGTATAATGTGTTCGCGATTCTCTATCATATTCTTCCTTCTGCTTCATTCTCCAAAAGCACCTGGGATGGATGAAACTGGCCTCCTGAGACAAAATGTCCCGTAGAAAGAAGAAGAAAACCAAAGTAAGCATGTTTTTCTGCTTTAAGCCTGGGCAGTTGAATTATGACAGGCCATCTGGATCAGCACATGAACTTGGCACCTGGGTATGGCCACCTGTTTTTATTTCTCTGGCCAAATGGGAAGCTACTTAAGCATTCACGAATCCTTTTTTTAAAAAATGTTGGCAGATGTTTTCTTATCCATTGAGAAAACATTGACATTCTCTTCCCTGGGGTTCTGCATCTGATTTCCAAAAAACACATGATGAAATTTTGTCTCTAAAGATATACAAGGACAGTTATGCTAGTTTTTATGACATCACTCATTTTTTGTGGAAATTATGTCCCTAGGAAGATGCCAATTTTGAAAATTAGGTTGCATGACAGCCTTACAAATGTATTTTTGTTAACACCTTTAGAAATGATGTCAGGAATTGGAAAGGAAGAAGTCAAACTCTCACTGCTTGCTGATGATATGATAGTTTATATAAGCAATCCCATAAATTTTACTAAGAAACTTCTACAACTTATAAACACTTTCATTAATGTAGCAGGATACAAGATTACTTAAAAAAATCAGTAGCTCTCTTGTACATAGATGATAGAAGGTCTGGAGAATAAATCAGAGAATCAACACCCTTCATAATAGCTACAAATAACATAAAATATCTCAGAATAACTAACCAAGGAAGTGGAAGACCTGTATGACAAGAAATTTTAATATTTGAAGAAGAAATTGTAGAAGATACCAGAAAGTAGAAAGATCTCCCATGCTCTTCGGTAGGCAGAATTAACATAGTAAATATTGCAATCTTACCATTAACAATCTACAGATTCAATGCAATACCCATCAAAATCTGAGCAAAATTTTTTACAGACCTTTGGTGTAGGAGGTCCTTCTGTATTTGTGTTGTTTTCTTTGGTTATCAAAAAACTACCTTGGCCTAGTTGATAGTATGGAACTCAGGTATGTGGGGAATACTGAACAGAATTCTGGGAAGAAGAGCAGAGTGGCAGACACCATGTCTCTCCTGCCAGAGACAGATGCTGGTTAGACTCATGCCAGTAAGCCACAGTCAAGTAGCAATATACATTAAAGGAGATGGGTTAAACTAATATGTGAGAGTTAGCCAATAAGAGGCTAGAGGCACTGGCCAGATAGTGATTTAATTAATACAATTTGTGTGTGGGTATTTCAGGGTTAAGCTAGCTGGGTGGGACAGAACAAAGAGCCCTCTCTCCTTCATCAGAACTTGAAGGAATGTTACTCAATTTCATATGGAAAAGTAAAAAAAAAAAGTTTAGCCAAAACAATACTGTACAATAAAAGAAATTCTGGAGGGATCACAATCCCTGACTTCAAATTCTACAACAGAACTACAGTGCTGAAAGCAGCCTGGTATCTGCTTTCAGATAGGAGGACCAATGAAACTGATTAAAAGACCCGATTATCAATCTACACATCCTTGAACACCTGATTTTTGACAAAGAAGTAAAAAATACCAAATGGAAAAAAGAAAGCCTATTTAACTAGTGGTGCTGCCATAACTGGATTTCAACTTGTATAAAAATGAAAATAGACCCATATCTATCACCATGCACAAAACTCATGTCCAAATGGATCAAAGACCTCAACATAAAGCCAGCCACACTGAACCTAATAAAAGAGAAAGTTAGAAGTACACTTGAACACATTGGCACAGGAAACCACTTTTGAAATATCACACCAGTAGCCTAGACACTGAGAAAAACAATTAATAACTGGGACCTCATGAAACTGAAAAGCTTCTGGATAGCAAAGGGCACTGTCAACAAGACAAAACAGCAGCGTACAGAAAGGGAAAAGATCTTCACTAACCCCACATCAGACAGAGGTCTGATATTCAAAATATACAAAGAACTCAAGAAATTGGTCACCAAAAAAAAATAATCCAATAAAAAAATGGAGTACAGACCTAAACAGAGAACTCTCAAGAGAGGAATCTAAAATGTCTGAAAGACACTTAAGGAAATGCTTAACATCCTTAGTCATCAGGGAAATGCAAAACAAAACAACTCTGAGGTTTCATATTGCACTTGTAAGAATGGCCAAGATCAAAAACACTGATGACAACTTATGCTGGATAGGTTGTGGGGAAAGTGGAATATTTCTGCATTGTTGGTGGGAATGCAAGCTGGTATAACCCCTTTGGATGTCAGCAACTTCTCAGAAAATTAGAAAACAACCTTCCTCAAGACTGACTAATACCACTTTTGGGTACACATCCAAAGAATGCTCAATCGTGCCACAATAACATGTGCTCAACTATGCTCATAGCAGCTTTGTTTGTCATAGTCAGAATTTGGAAACAAACTAAATGCCCCTTGACTGAAGAATCGATAAAGAAAATTTACACAATGGAGTACTACACAGCAGATAAAAATAATGACATCTTTAATTTTGCATGCACTTGGATGGAACTAGATAACATTATTTGAGTGAGATAACCCAGACACAGAAAGACAATTATCACATGTACACACACATAGGTGGTTTTAACTATAAAGCAAAGAAAACCAGTCTAACAACCACAATCCCAAAGAACTTAGAAACAATGAGGACACTAAGAGAGACTTACATAGATCTAATTTACATGGGAAGTAGAAAAAGACAAGATCTCCTGAGTAAATTGAGAGCATGGGGACCTTGGGGGAGGATTGAAAGGGAGAGGAGAGAGGCAACGAGGGGAGCAGAAAAATATGTTAGAGCTCAATAAAAATAAATAAATAAATGATGTTGGTGGATTTCATTAGATGATTCACAGTGAAACATGAATCATTGGATCAGGAGGACTCAGAAAATCAGAATTCATTGTTCCACACGGGGAACTGTATCACAAAGTCCATGTCAGGAAAAAGCAGTTTCATGTTTAGAGCAATTGAGCACCACACAGCACACAGAGTGCGGCCTATTCTATATAAGTGACAGGTCCAAAGTATCTAACCAAAGCCTTTGCTACCATTGTCTTGAAAACAAATAATAAAGCCAAACCCAGAAATTTTCTGAATTATACTGCTAAATAGTCACCCCCTTCATCACAGAACCACAGTTTATTTCCATACTGAATGTTGATATTTAAGTATTCAAAAGATTCGGAGAGAAAGCCAGAGCTTTTAGTGGAAATGTACCACAGAGAAAGAGGACAAATTTAGGGCAAGTGTTTTGCTGTGGGTGATGATGTGACTTATTTAGTATTTGAGATGAGGTAAACAGGACTAGTGTACTCCTCAGACCTTATTGCATAATTTAAAAATAAACATGGGCCAGGCAGTGGTGGTGCACACCTTTAATCCCAGTGCTTGAGTGGCAGAGGCAGTTGGATCTCTGTAGGTTTGAGGCCAGCCTGGTCTACAAGAGCTAGTTCTGTGACAGTCCCCAAGCTATAGAGAAATCTTGCCTTGAAACACCAAAAACAAACAAAAAAATAAAAATAAAAAATAAAAATAAACATGTGAAAATTTTGTGATCTGGGCTGTCCAACTGGGAGGCTGGTCACTTACTTGTAGAAGAAAAAATATTTATCAGATTCCCTCAGTATCACCCAGTATGAATAAATGGAATTCTGGTGTAAATATAAAATAGGTGAACAATATTGAGGAGGTAGTACTTGCCTTGATTCTCCATACTAAGGACCTTGAGCAGATGTGTCCCTATGCTATTTAGGCGAGTCTAGTCTACAGAAAACGATCATTCAAAATCATGGGATCCATTCTCTATTAATGCCATTAATGAGCATCAAAACAGTCCAACTTTCATTAACTGCAGATATATATTAGTCACCCAAAAAAATTCTACCACGGAAGTTCCACAGATGATAAACACCTTCAGAAATGTGGAGGAATGCAAGATTAACTAAAAATATCAGTAACCCTCCTAGACACAAAGAAGAAAGAAGAGGATGGAAATCAGAGAAACATCACCTTTTATAATAGTCACAAACAGCATAAAATATTTTGGGGTAACTCTATCCAAGGAAGTGAAAGATCTATTTGACAAGAACTTTAAGTCTTTGAAGAAAGAAATTGAAGAAATCAGAAAATGGAAAGATCTTCCATGCTCTTCAATAGGTAAGATCAACATAATAATAATGGCCATCTTACCACAGATTCAAGGCAATTCCCATTATATTCCCTAGGCAATTCTTCAAAACAATCCTGTACGAGAAAGGAAGTTTCAGGGACATTGCCATCCCTGACTTCAAACTCAACAACAGAGCTGTAGTAATTTGTATTTTGTTTTTTAGGACGAGGTTTCTCTGTAACATTTGAGCTTATCATAGAACTAGCTCTTGTAAACCAGGCTAGCCTCGAATTCATAGAGATCTGCCTGCCTCTGCCTCCTGAGTGCTGGAATTAAAGGCTTGTGCCACCACCATTTGGCTGATAAAACAGTTTTGTATTGACATAAAAACAGATGTAGGGACCAATGTCATTGAATCAAATTCCCTGATATTAACCCTTACACCTATGAACACCTAATTTTTGATAAAGAAGCCAAAGTTTTGCAATGAAAAGGAGAAAGCTTCTTCCACAAATTGTGCTGGCATAACTGGATATTGACATAAAAAAGATTGCAATCAGATTCATAACTATTGCCATGCACAAAACTCAAGTGGGCATATCCAGTTACACTGACCGTATAGAAGAAAAAGTGGGAATGAACCATGAATGCATTGGCACAAGAGACTACTTCCTAAATATAACACCAAGAACACAGAAACTGAGAGTAAAAAACAATAAATGGAACCTTCTGAAATGGAAAATCTTCTCTAAGCTAAAGGACATAGTAAATAAAAAATCCTATAGAATGGGAAAATATTTTCACCAATACCAAATCTGAAGAGGAATGATCTCCAAATATATGAAGATCTCAAGAAATTAGATGTCAAAATGCAAAATAATCCAATTAAAATGAGTCCAGATCTAAACAGAGCATGCTCAACAGAAGAATCTCAGACAGCCAAAAAACATTAAAGGGATTGGTCAACATCCTTAAATCAGAGAAATCCAAATCAAAATGACTCTGAGATACCATCTTACACCTGTCAAAGTGACTGAGATCAGAAGTGCTAAGGATAGGGGTAGACTTACAAATAAATATCCTCTGGTGGGATGGAGAAGAGCAACTGAATCCCACAGCCAGAAAAGAGAGCAGATGCACAGTTTATATTGGTATAAATAGTAAAGAGGCATCACCCCAGTGAATGGGTAACTTAAGGGCTATTTCCTGTATGATTTCAACAGCACCTCCCCTTTTTGTTTAAATAAGATTGTTCATCATGCAGTGGTGGCACATGCCTTTAATCCCAGCTCTTGTGAGGCAGAGGCAGGTGGATCTCTGTGAGTTCGAGGCCAGTCTGCCCTAAAAGAGCTAGTTCCAGGACAGACTCAAAAGCCACAGAGAAACCCTGTCTCGAAAACCCAACCAACCAACCAACCAACCAACCAACCAAACAAACAAACAAACAAATAAGAGAGTTCTAAGCCAAATACAGAATTATATACAATAAGAACAAATATATTCAATAAATATCCTATCCTAATGAGTTTAAGTCATGTATAATAAATAACGTGGCCAAGTCACGAGAGGAAAGTAACTACAACTATCTAGTCTTCAACCCCATCGGAGATCTGAGAAGGAAAATAATAGTACTTGAGTCAGCAGGAAATGCAATCAAGCAAATTCCAAAATGTGCAACAAATGACAGAGATAACTGGCTACCTTGGCATTCACCCAAAGTCTCATTTGCAACATTGAAGCAATCATCTTTGGCTAAGGCCTAGAGTAAATGACAGACCATTTTGAGTCAGAAAGTTATTCAAAACCATCTTATCCTGTCTTGGCAAGATTTGACAGTCCTGATTATCCATTTCCAAATTCCATGTACCTTGTCAGTGGTTGAGGCATGGGCAGTTCCTTGCCCAAAGTCCAGTTCTGTCAAGAAGGAAACAAGCTCCAAGTGGAGTGTCTTTGGTTCTCAATATTCTCTCAGTAATAGATCACTGCTGCCAGGAGCAATCATGTATCATTTCAACAGAACCCTGTGTTGTTAAAAGGCCATATTCAACAGCTCTTTGAAGTGGTCGAAGATTACTCATATATGCAGATAAGACTCCTATGTATCTGAAGAACCTGGTTAGTCTAATTATAAGTATGACAAACATAGATGACTTTTGATCTAAAATTCTTTTTATTATTTATTTATTTATTAAAATATTCCACCTCCTCTCTGCCTCCCTTTTCCCTCCCCCTCCCCACATCACCCTCCCTCTCTAGTTCTACATATGTAACTTAAAGACTAAGACTTTGCTGGGCAGTGGTGGTGCATGCCTTTAATTTCACTTGGGAGGCAGAGGCAGGTGGATCTCTGTGAGTTCAAGGCCAGCCTGGTCTACAAGAACAAGTTCCAGGACAGGCTCTAAAACTACAGTGAAACCCTGTCTCAAAAAAACAAAAAAAGACTAAGATTTCATATTAGAATATTATACAATAAACAACTATGCAACAAATGAGGACAATGACCTCAAAATGTAAACTATCTGTAAGTATTTTCATCACAGGTAGAAATGTTCATTGCAATACGTAATTATATCCTAAAATTGTATCAATATACAAAAATGTTTAAAACAGAAGTAGAAGCATACATGCATACAATACAATAAAATAATTTCGCCTAGATATAGAAATATAGTGGATGAAAATACAAACATATCCAATACATTTAAGTTTGTATCAATATACATGAATCGATACCAATGTAAATTATCTATAAATAATAGCTCACAAATATTAACTCTATCAAACACTATTATTATTAGTGTGAGTAAGCATATACTAATCTATTATCCCATCCAATTTTTCCTTTTTTCTCCAAAGAGATCCCTGAGTCTATAAAATTTCCCCCCAACCTCCAACCCTATACCAATTATAATCAACCCCTAAATGATGTCCCTAACCCTGAGGAAAACTTTTCTGGGAGAAGAGATGTTGTCTTCTAGAATTACTTCCAGTTGTCATTGGGGCAATGCTCTTTCTATGGGACACTGTGAAAGTAAAATGATGGTTAAGTTCCAAGATTACTGTCTGGTATAATTGCAAATTGTCGCTGAAAATTTGGTAGGGTTTTTCTGAGGTTCCTATTTGGAGGTCTAGCGAGAACGCTGTAAAAATTTCAGCTACCCAAGTTGGAGACATCTTGAACAGTTGGTACCCAAAACAGGTTTTGTAGGAGTTCTCTCAGCATCATGATGTCATATCAACCAGGTGGAGTTGTTGTTGTAGGGCCCCATCTTCTTCCTGGAAACTTCAAAGGTGGAAAATCTATTATTCATTGTGGAAAATTTAAACATAATTCATATAGTTGTATAAGATATATATATATATATATATATATTCAATGAAAGGTATGATAGAGACAAAAATAGATATGAAGAAAAGTAAATTTTTTAGTAAATTCTTTTTGCTTTATGTTCCATACAAAATAGCACTTGGCATGAGACAGAAACTCTAAATTTTTCATTTAACAACATGCTTTGATTTAGAGAAGGACAGCACTGTTGTTCAACTCCAAAACCAGCTCTATATATTCATAAATATAAAAATACACATATAGATATATGTTTAAATACATGTGTATCAATTACCTGAATTCAAAAATTGTGATCCCTTTTCTGAATGATCCTTAGTAGATAGTTTTTGTTCAATCTGACAGCATTCAAACATCCAGGGTCTCTTGAATTTTTAAGTTGATTATTTTCCTGCAGAGACAAGAACATAAGCCTGCCCCAACCCTTATGAGGTTTTCTTATCATCTGTATGGTTTCACCATTATGGATGAGCTGTCATTTCTCTTTATCAAGAGTGGTGTAGGGAGTTTTTGTTCACGTATTGCTTCTATTGGTTAATAAATAAAGAAATTTCTTTGGGCCTGATAGGTAGGCAGAGAAGACAGAACTGAATGCCAGGAGGAAGAAAGCAGAGTCACAGAGAAGCCATGGAGCCTCTGCCTTAGATTGATGCCAGTTAGAATCTTGCTGGTAAGCCAAGGCCATGTGGCAATACACAGATTAATGGAGATGGGTTAAACTAAGATGTAAGAGTTAGTCAATAAGAAGTTATAGCTAATGGCCAAGCAGTGTTTTAATTAATACAGTTTCTGTGTGATTATTTTTGGTATAAGCCTGCCGGGTGGCCAGGATAAACAAGTGGCCCTTCCCTCCAACAATTGGCGGCCCAAAAAAATCAACTAACTCCACTTAAAACTGGAGGGGGCTTGAAAAAGGAATTCTAGAAGATAAAATAGAGAGAGAATTTAACACAGCTTTTTGCTATTTGCTGGCAGTGTGCCACAGTGAGATTTTCCTGACTCAGCAGCCACAGCAGGGAAAAAAGTGGCAGTATTAAAATGCCAGCTTTCTGGCCTGTGTTGCTAGTGTGACTGCTGGCTCTTGCAGGAGACAAAGCATTTGGATGGTGCTGTGAGCAGGAGAGAAGTGAAGCCAACATCTAGAGCAGTTTCAACCAAGCAGCTTACCATTTTAAAAGCTCTTCAGGACAGTAGAGAATAACAGACAATGCAGTAAGAAAAGATGCAAACATAAATTTGCCAGTGTTGAATAAATGTACATAGGTTTGGGAGAGAGATGAAAAAGAGTATATAAGACATAAAGTAATGCCTTAAGAAGAGGTAAAGTCTTTAAGGAGTCAGAGTACAGACAATCATAGATTAAAGGAAGTAAAGAAAAATAAGCCACATAAAAATGGAAAAATCAAAGAGAGTCTGGCTTATGTATTTTTTTGTGTTATCTTTGAATTTTTTGACTATGGAGGAGCTATACATAGAGACATTTCATTGTATGGGATCCTAAGCTAAACCAGCATGTATATTATAAAGATATCTTGACTTCAGAATTTGGTTCTAAGGATGTGGTTCTTTGAAAAGGAGGTTCTTCTTTTGTTTTCACAGAAGATGAGAATCTGTAGATTGCTTCTACACCAATATGGTTTCATGGACCAACGCCTCCTGAAATGTTGCCATGAACACCCGCAAATAGTTACTTTACCCATTTGTGACTGATTGAATGTAGCACATAGGATATACCATGAAAGACCTGATTAACAGCACCTCCACACAGCAGGAAGTAGTTTAGAGGGAAATAACTATTCCCATATTCCCAAATATTGTTTATAGCTCTTTGTTTACATTAAAAGGGTGATATGATATAGATATGAATAATTTGCATTAGTATGGATTTTGGATTATTGATACAAATTTAAGGTCAAATTTTTATATGTATATTTCTGCTCTTGATTAAGGTATTGCAATTGTATACTTCATTTAAAAATGTAATGTATAATAAAGAAATATAGGTTAGTAGAATATCCTTTATAATAGTCAAGTTTGTAGTCATGTTAGTTAGATTTTTCTGAATGTACAGAAAAGTACTTCAGATGAACAGGGATTCTTCAAATCTTTCAGAGACCTTCAGAATATGGCATTTAAATATTTTAAAAATTTAGTACTTTTCATGATAATGAGACACATCTGCTCCCGGCTGCACCAAGCTACTTCCTGAAGAAGATGGACATCAAAGAGGCTCCTTATGCAGTTGCTTAGCCATTTGGGCAAGAAATTGCTCTTGCCTGGACTGTTGCATAAACTGGACATGAAGAACCCACAGAGAGATGACTGCTGAACTTGCCAAAAGTGAGATGATCCTTCGAGGTTCCTGATTCATGAAAGAGCCTGTGAGACCTTGTGCAGGATACAGAAAAGAGTGACTGAACTGTCTTTGAATTTTCCTGCTTCATGGAAAAGTCTGCTGGATACTATTGGTCTGTAGGCTGAAGATGGATGCCCCAACGGTACAGAAGAACTTTGTTTGACCATAGAGGCAGCAAGATATCTCTGTCAATTCTAGAGTTTTATAAGTTGCTTACAATGCACTTCCTGTTTATTTAGGCAATATTATATCCTTCTGGAGTCTTTGATGGATATGAAAAATAAATAGAGACTTATAGTTACAGTTTTCCTTTGTTATGGTAAAAGATAAAGTATATATAAATATTGTAACTGTAATTTTTGATTAATTACTGTTTTGCTATATGTAATTTTACTATGTTAAACTTAAAGCTGTCCTTTTTGTTTAAACAGAAGAGGGGAAATGGTGTAGAAGGTTTTTCTGTTCTTGTACTGCTTTCATTGGTTAATGAATAAAGAAAATGCTTTGGGCCTGATAGGGCAGAGCTTAGGTAGGCAGAGACGACAGAACTGAATGCTGTGAGGAAGAAAGCAGAGTCACAGAGAAGCTATGTATCCTCCAAGTCAGATGAATGCCAGTTAGAATCTTGCTGGTATGCCGTAGCTATGTGGTGATACACAGATTAATGGGGATGGGTTAAACTGAGATGGAAGAGTTAGCCAATAAGAAGTTAGAGCTAATGGGCAAACAGTATTGTAATTAATACAGTTTCTATGTTGTTATTTCAGGTGTAAGCTTGCTAGGCAGCCAGGATAAACAAGCAGCCACTCCCTCCAACATAAGAGGTTTCTCCTTTTGAAACCAAATCTTTCTCAATTTTGTTGGTACCCATACTTTTTCTTCTCTTGTGGAAACAAGAGCAAAGCTCCTTCCCCAGTGTAGCACATCTCCTGGCTTCCACTGTGAAGTCAACACATCCTTGAAATAAACTGGTTGATTTAATTCAAACTTCTCTATTATCCAATGTCTCTCTGTTGCTATTGTCCCTTTCTCATTAGCATTAAGAAAATTCAAGGTTAATAAAGCATTATGTAATCTATTTCTGGGGATAATTCCCACCGTTTTCTGTTTGTGTTACATATCCTTTTTATTTGGTTTTCCGAGACATGGTTTCACTGTAGCTTTGGAGCCTGTCCTGGACCTAGCTCTTGTAGAACAGGCTGGTCTCCAACTCACCGAGATCTGCCTGCCTCTGCCTCCCGAGTGCTGGGATTAAGGTGTGCACCACCACTGCCCGGTTTATTTAACATATCCTTTATAGTTCAATTTGACCTTTCTATAACTGCTTGACCTGTAGGATTGTGTGGTATACCAGCAATATGCTTAATATAATAAGCCTTAAACTGTTTCATTTTTTTAGAGACATATGCTGGAACATTACCTGTCTTTATTTGTGCAGGTATACCCATGATGGCAATAACTTCTAATAAATGTGTGATTACTGAATCAGCCTTTCCTAGATTAAAGCAGTTGCCCACTGAAAACCAAAATAAGTGTCAATGAAAGGTTGTACATATTTTAAATTTCCATATTCTGAAAAGTGGAACACATCCATATGCCAGAACTCATTTATTTGAGTAGCTTTTGGGTTAGTCCCTGAAGGTAGCAGTGTTTGGATATAGAAAGAGCAAGTAATACTTTTCTATTGACATGATATTTTTTATGAAATTCGGAGGTCTGCAATACTCTTCCAATCAATAATTGAACAATTTCTGCATTACCTTGTGCTAGAGGACCAGGCAGACTTGTATGGATTTGGATGTGTGCTATGTATATAGGACAAAGCCTATTCCTGATTATGTGTTGCACCTGGGTAAATAATGAAATCAATTCCATATCATCTGGTATAAATTCAGCAGTTTCAATACGCAAGACAACTCTTTCTGCATATTGTGAATCAGTAAGTATATTAAGAGGTTCTTTAAAATCCCTTATCACCATGAGAATAGCATATAGTATTTAGGAGTCACACATCTTGAATCCCGACACTAGGGAGGTGGAGACAGGTAGGGATATGACTGGATGGGGAGAGGAATATAAGGCAGGAGGAAACAGGAGCTCAAGGCATTCAGTCTGAGGACTTGTTGAGAACATATTTGGTCTGAGGATTTCCTAGAGGTAAGAATTAGTGGTTTGCTCCTCTGCTTCTCTGATCTTTCAGCTTTCACCCCTAATATCTAACTCTCTCTCATTTTTCTCTTTAATTAAGACCAAATAGAATTTGTACTCCATCTATCAACCACATGCTGCCCAGAATATCGTTTAGCTCACAGAGATCTTTTGACCTTTGTCTTCCAAGTGCTCAGCCTGGCTTTGGGTTCAAAAGCTTTTTGGCATAATAGAAACTGTATCCATTTCACAGATCCTCCCAACAAGTACCATTGATTAAATTCAAATCATAGTTTGGGTGAGAGACCTTGAACATTGCACTTGAGGATTGTGAGAGGCATTTGAAGATGGTTGCCTGCAAAAGTGTCTGGTTCATGTTTGACTCTCCTCTTTCTCTTGGTCTACTGAAGTGTAGTATGATTCAGGGGAGTATGATTGGGCAGGATAACCAGGATCATTTGTTCTAATGTGTGCTCATGTCCATGAGGCCTTTGAGGGAATGAGGGCTATGAAAAGGACAGACAGTGAGTGATAGGAAATCTAAGGTTCCCAAACACTTCAGGTGAGTGACTGTGTCCCTGCATAGTTTACATGATGAAGGAGCAAAACGTGGCTTGATAAGGTGTTTCCTCTGAAAGGCTTTATTCCTCTTCTTCTTTCCTTAGCATCTGCCTGCTTGCATGTCAGGGTGAGCTCCCCATACACACTCCAGAGGCTGGCCAGAAAAAGTCTGCTAAAGAATGAAGCCTTGGCCAACGCTTCTCTGAAGAAACTGCCCAAGACTATATTCCCACCACTGTTCAAAGACACCTTCATTGGCAAACAGACAAACATCGTAAGGGCAATGGTGGCAGCCTGGCCCTTCCCATGCCTTCCTGTTGGATCTCTGATGAAGACTCCCAACCTGAAGACCCTGAAGGCTGTGCTGGGGGGCCTGGATTTGCTGATTAACCAGAAGGATCGACCTAGGTAAATGAGAACCAGGTATCATGGAAAGGAAGGCACTGGGTGGAGGGAAGTGACCACAGACTTCAGAATGTGGTCCAAGTGGAATCAGATCTTAGAGAAGTGAATAAGTGCAAAAGTACAGTGGTGTGTGGAGAACACTGAGAAGAGATGTGGTCAATACAAAATGACTCTCCCCCTTCTTGTTCTGTCAGTCAATAGAAATGAAAACACTCTGTGTCCAAGGAATGGATTTCAGGGAAGTGGAGGAGTGGGGTCAAAGCAAAGTATAAACAGATGATCAAATTGTCATTTGAATCTCCTTCTCCTTTGACCAACAGCAGTTGGATACTACAAGACCAAGATTTGCAGGATGCCCAAAATAACTTCTGGAACTTTTGGGTTGGAACAGAAGATGGTGGCTTGATGTGGGAGAGTTGTCTTTATTCTCTCAATCATATTTTAATAAAACACTGATTGGCCAGGCAGGCAGTATAGGCGGGAAAGCCAGACAGGAAGTAGAGGTGGAGCAAAGAGAACAGGAGTATTCTAGGAAGCAGGAAGCTCCCTCTCCATTCCTGTCCAGATCACCGAAGAGGCAACATGTGAGCTGACAGCTTAATAAGGTCCCAAGCCATATGGCTAACGTAGATAAGGATAATGGAGTAACAAAAGTTATAAGAGCTAATAGGTTGCCTGACCTAATGGGCCAATCAGCTTTATAATTTATAGAGATCTCTGTGTGATTGATTTTTATTGGGGCTTGCCGGATGTGGGGTACTGGGCGGGATGGATACCCCAACAAGCCGGCCCCATCATGTTACAGTGGCTGCTCTCCAGATGTCATCAGTGAGACCCGACCAGTGGTGCATGGTCCCAAATGAAGGGAACAACAGGTTGTGACTGTGTGAATGAACCTTTCCCTCGAGACCAGCCATCTCAGTAAATAGTTAAAATACTTCTATTGGTGGGCCATGCAGAGAAAAGATGTGGTGCAGGTGATGTGTCCAAAGCTGGAGTTTGGAGCCACCCCTCTCTACAACCCCCTAATGCTGCTGGAGGTATTTGAGCCAAGCTCTATAGAGGAATTCGCAGTGAATGCACGTTGGACCCTGAGAACCCTTGTGATGATAGCTCCTGGCCTGGGCCAGATGAAAAACTTCAGAAAATCCTTTTCAATGGAATCTTCACACCTTTGGAGTGTATTGGAAACCGAGAGAGGAGAGAATGGTGTTTTACACAGATCCTTTCCCGGGTATCAGAACTCAAGAAGATCCAGCATCTCCAACTAAATCATGTCTGCTTCCTGAAAGAACGACTGGATCAAGTAATCAGGTAAGGAAGGATAGAGTTCTTGCTCCACAGGCCAGGGAAAAGTCTTGCAGTGTTCCATGAAACCACAGTGCTCACCTGTGGCATCCCGACCACTCCTGAATGCAGGAGTCCTGTGACTTAGAATAATTGACCTCATTGTCTTTCTGCTGCTCTAGCAATCATAATCTAGGAACTGTCTTTGCTAGGGAACCAGATGAAGGAAAAACATAGCCACAAAGTGGATGAGGTCTTAAGCCACATGCTGCCCCATGTCAGCTCTCTCCTCAGAATTGTTAAGTTTAAACACTTCTCTCTCTGTCTCTGTCTCTGTCTCTCTCTCTCTCTCGAATTCTATCTCTCTATCTCTCTGTCTCTCTTACACACACGTACACACATTTGCCAAGTTCAAGTATTTTTTGAACAGAGGAAGGCCCTGTAAATGGGAAATGATTGACAGTGTATAAGACAAGAGGGCACCACTTCGAGATGCCATCTTATGCCTGTCAGAATAGCTAAACTCAAAAATACCAATGATAGCCTATGCTGGAGAGGATGTGGGGTGAGGGGAACACTCATCCATTGTTGGTGGGAATGCAAACTTGTGCAGCCACTGTGGAAATCAGTGTGGCGGTTTCTCAGGAAACTGGGAGTCAACCTCCCTCAGGACCCAGCAATTTCACTCTTGGGAATATACCCAAGAGATGCCTTATCATGCTACAAAAGTGTTTGTTCAACTATGTTCATAGCAGCACTATTTGTAATAGCCAGAACATGGAAACAGCCTAGGTGCCCCTCAATAGAAGAATGGTTAAAAAAGGTGTGGAACATATACACATTAGTTTTACTCAGCGGTAAAAAACAATGACATCTTGAATTTTGCCTGCAAATGGATGGAAATAGAAAATGCTTTACTGAGTGAGGTAACCCAGACCCAAAAAGAGGAATATGGTATGTACTCACTCATAAGTGGATTCTAGCCATAGTTAAAGGTCTTTGAGTCTATAATTCATGATCCTAGAGAAGCTAAATAAGAAGGTGAACCTGAAGAAAATCATATAGTTATCCTCCTGGATATTAGAAGTAGACAAGATTGCCAGGCAAACTTGGGTGCACGGGGGGGGGGGTGGAAGTAAGGGGAGATGGTTAGGGAGAGAGGAGAGGGGGAGGATTGGGGATGGCTTGGGGGAATGGGAGCGGGGAGGGAGGAAGGATGGCTATGGGAGCAGGGAAGTTTATACCTCAACTAAGGGATCCATTTTAGGGTTTGCAAGAGACTTGATTCTAGAGGGGTTCCCAGGCCCAAGGAGAGGTCCCCAGATTGTTCCCCGGGCAACAGAGGAGAGGGTACCTGAACTGGCCTGGGCCCATAACCATACTGATGAATATTTTGCAAGTCACCACAGAACCTTCATATGGCGATGGATGGAGATAGAGACAGAGACACATATTTTGACACTGGACTTAACTCCCTAGGTCCAAATGAGAAGCAGAGGGAGGGAGATCGTGAGCAAAGAAAACAGAACCAGAGGGAACCTTCATATGGCGATGGATGGAGATAGAGACGGAGACCCCTATTGGAGCACTGGACTGAGCCCCCAAGGTCCAAATGAAGAGCAGAAGGAAAGAGAACATGAAAAAGGAAGTCAAGACCGCGAAGTGTGCTTTCACCCACTGATACAAGAGGACTGATGGAATGAGAGCGCAAGATCAAACTGGATTCTCTGAATGTGGCTGAAATGGGGGCTGACTGAGAAGCCATTGACAATGGCACTGGGTCTTGATTCGTTTGCATGGACTGACTTTTTGGGATCCTGGTCTGTTTGGATGCTCACCTTCCTGGTCCTGGAGGGAGGGGGGAAGAATGTGGATTTCCCACAGGGCAGGAAACCCTGACTGCTCTTGGGAATGGGGAGGGAGGAGGAGAGGGAATGGGGGAGCGGGAGCGGGAGGGTATTGGGAGGAGGGGAGGAAGTGGAAATTCTTTAAATAAATAAATGAAAAAAAAAAAGACAAGAGGGAAGGCCTGTGAGCAGGACAGAGGCTGTGCTAGAAAAGTGAGACCATTATTGGCACACACAGCTGCTGGGTTCTCTGGCAGAAAGAGCAAATGCATGGTTATTGGGAGCGAGCTGTAACTACCAGATTCTCCCTGGGACTCAGGGGGATGGTTAGTATTGAATGAGCCAGCTTTTCTCCCCAGTTGGCCAAGGGGGGAAAACACACCCACTGAATTGTGAGTTTGTCAGAGCAGGTTCTCATTTAATGGTATCAGGCAGGACCTTATATGGGATGGTGATGGGGCTGGAACAGCTTGGGATGGGTTGACGTAGAGTAAGGAATATGTGCCAATAATATTCTGCCACACTTGAGGAGAGGTTGCTGGGCAGAGGCAGGTCAAGGTAAGCTAGCCAGAGACAGGATTCCAAACTCTTGCTAGACTCAGGAAATTACACCAGGCCTATACCAACTCAAGTTAGTCTCAGGCCTCATCAAACACTAGTTAGGTTTACAAAGTTACACTGGGCCTCATACCCAGATATGGCGGTAAGTATCCTCTTGTTGGTCCTTCTTGGTCTCCTGCTGTTACAAACTGTCAGATGGTTCTCTGCTCGACTGTGCAGAGGGAACAGATTTGGGTACAGAAACTGTCATAGTGATTTTGAATGTGTTGTTAACTCTGCATCAGGGAGTACCCTGGTCTTGATCTTCATGATGCTCTCAGAATGAACTTAGGCCTAACTGACCTCTGTACATTGAAGTATCATCCTTTCTTTACCATTATTAGACTTTACTGAGATAAACTCCTCTGTCTCTCTCTGTATGTGCATGGAGAGTCCCTTGGAGACCCTTGCAATCACTTGATGCTCACTGTCAAATGCAGACCTGAGTTATCTGTCCCAGTGTCCAAGCATCCACAAGCATCAAACATCTGGGCCTGAGTAGTGTAAACTTTTTAAATTTAGACCATCTACTTCTAGGAAGCCTGCTAGAAAGACTGACAGCTACTCTGCAGACTTTGCAATTGAAGGGTTGTATAATCATGGATTTCCAAATTAGTGCCCTCTTGCCTGCCCTGAGTCAGTGCACTCAGCTCATTGAGGTCAATTTTCTGAAGAACTTCCTGTCTGTGGACAGCCTGAAGAAGCTGCTGCTGCAGCACACGGCAAAACTGACTCTGCTCACCCGGGAGATATACCCCACCCCTGATGAGGTCTATGATGACATTTGTGATGTCCAGCCAGACTGGTTCAGCCAACACTGCTGTGAGTTCATGGAAACTCTGAGGGCTCTAAGACAGCCGAAAGAGGTCCACTTTGTGAGTCAGAGATGTCTAAACTGTCGGAAATTCTGTGTCTATAACATGGGGATCGCACTCTGTTCATGTTGGCAATAAATGAGGAGGGATCACTGCTGGGCTCTGAGAAATGAAAGCCTAGAATCAAAAGACTCATTGGAGACACAAAACCTGGATTCAAGCATTTTTGGATGTACTGGAGAAAGAAGATTGCTTCACTTGTTGTTCAAATTTGAAGAAGAAAAATTGACAGAGAATTGGATGCACATGATCTGTCAACAGTACAGCCCTGCCCTAGTGCATCCAAAGAGAGCTGTAAATTGAGGGGACTCCATTCTGGCACTTTCATGGTATGACCGACCATAGGTACAAGGGAGGGGTTAAAATGAAAGGGAATTCCAAAGAGCAGAGGGGACTGGGTGAGGAGGGTCTCACAGTGTTCTGTTGATGGAAGGAATCCATCATCTGGTTGTCTATCTCACATAAGAATCGGCAGCATATCTGCTATATGAAATATCTGGTTGACTGAACCATTGGACCTAGTGCATTAGCAGCGTTCTGCTGTGATTTGTCCTTTCCTTGCTCGGGTAGAAAAACAAGGCTAATATTATCTCACCACTGTTGTTGGCATTACGATTTCCAATCATTTTCAATAAAGCAATTTTGAATGAGAGCACACTGTATCCTTTAAATCTACTGAGTGAATTCTTTCATGTTCTTACACCTATGTACCGGGCATTCTGCCTACACTGTTTCCATACCCTTCTGTCTCTCTGTCTCAGTCCATTTCTCCTAGATCTTTCAGAGGAAATAATGACCCAATATGCCTGTCTCTTAGAGATTTTATACCCTTCACCTTCATGACACGAGCCCAACATGCTATATAAATTCTCTTAGTGATGTGTAGATATGGCTCAGTATTTGAGAGGGCTTCGTGTTCTTCCTGAGGACCAGCATCTGATTCCCAGCATCCACAAACATCTGTGACCCCAGGAACTCATCATCTAATATTTTCTTTTAATCTCTGGAAACACTTGAGTCATTGGCACACATATACACACACAAATAAACATGTATATGCACACTGTTACATATACATAATTAAAAATAAATAAAGCCTAGGATAAATCCAGGGTCTCCGACTCAGTTAAAATGGGTCTTTGCCATTGAGGCATCAATAGCCCAGTTTCACTTCCCTCCATTCCATTTCCATCAACCTCTGCCTCATTCCACCTGTGTCTGTGGGCCTGACAGGGAGAGGCCTATTCCTCAGTGGCTATGTCTACTCTTGGGTCCTCCACATTTGCCATTGTATAACTAGATTGAGTACCCCCTGTAGCCAGTTGTTCCTTCTCTGCACTTGCAGAGCCCTCCTCATCCAATCTGAGTCCTGCTTGCTTCCCTGGGATGAACCTTCACTGTAATCAACACATTTAGTCCATCAAGCAGAGCTTTCAAAGTCTCCAGTGGGGGATCCTTCATCAGGGATCCTACAAGAAAGCATTGGAACAGCCAGGCAGGAACCATGGCTCTCAGGATGTTTGTATGTCTGTCAAAGAAGGCATCTTTAATGAATGCATTTGAACACATTGTTGGGAGCGGCCCCACAGGCAAGTCCTCCAGAGAAGAAATGAACAAGCCACCTCCATCAGTGGCCTCTGTTTGGCTAGCTGCATGAACGTAGGTGGGGCCTGGTCACCCTTCTGACTGGTTTTCATGAAGAATGATCCTGAGGAAGTATGGAAGCAAAGACACGATTTAGAAAACCTAGGAAGTCTTTCTTCTTCTTATGTAAGGACTTCTCTTGGCAAGATCACCTCTGTGTTGATTACAGAAAACATTAAAGGGCCTGCCTTGAAGACGTTCACTTGGGGTTCAAGATTAGAAAACACAATAAACATAAAAACTGAAGTCTGATGGCTGTAGAAAAACAATCCTCACTCATGTCGTCTTTCCATTCGTGTGAACTTTATTTTTTTCTTCCTAATCCTTTACAATTTGTTTCCTCATATTCTTTGTCTCGTTTCTAATTCCAATTCTCTATTGAAATACTCTGTTACAATTCAGTCTTATTCTAATTACTCTACATTCTTTTCCTTCTTTTCTATCTAATTCATCCCAATCTATGTCTTCTGCAGTTAGATATTCCCAAGTATATAATAAATAAAATTATATATATATATATATATATATATATATATACATTCACTAGCAACTTAATGATAACTTAGTAGTAAAAAAATACTACAAAGGAAATTCCCAGGGACACAGGCATTCGTTGAATCTATGTAACAAAACTTATCACCTAGTTTGTAGCTAACCACACCTGTTAACTGTGAAGAGTTCCTTGCTGTGTTTTAAACGGAGAAAACTGAACTGTTGGCAGATCGACAAAAAGGACAAAGGATATGTGCACTATTTTACAGTTCTTAAGTGTGATTAATAATTATCTTGAAATGGTTAGTTAATTAGGTGCTACTGGTTTCTTTAAAGACTATGGTAGAATAAGGACAGATACCTGAAATATTGCTATTATTCATCATAAATCCTTTGAAGGAAGCCAGGTGATGGTAACACACCTTTAATCCCAGCACTCAAGAGGCAGAATGGAAGATCTCAGTGAGTTTAAGCCAACCTGGTTGACAAGAGCTAGTTCCAGGACAGGACCCTAAAGCCATAGAGAAACCCTGTCTTGAAAAACCAAAATGAAAGAAAAAAAGAAAAAGAAAGAAAGAAAGAAAAAAAAGAAAGAAAATTTCTTTGAAGGGCTTAGTGCCTACAAGGCCATAGACATGTGATTTCATCAGTAAGTCAGTGAAAACAATCCTGTGTGATCTGTCCAGAAGGACTCATGTCTGGCCAACTTGCTCAGTCAGGAAGGTTAATGATAGGAACATACTTCCAAGTTCCTCACCATAATGTGGAGAATATCGTGTATATTCATCTGTTGACCATCCAGAAATACTGTGTGCCCATATTTGTGTACCATTGTTTTACTCCTAATTTGAGATTTCATTCTCTTTGTTGTTAGTTGTCTTCCATTAGTTCCTGGAGACATCAGGTCGGATGTTCTAAAGCTCTAAAAGTAATCAACTATTGCATTGAACTAGTGAGTTTCCTGACTGTAGCATGTCAATTATCATCTCCATCCCATAGTCTTGTCTTTTCCAATGGTATAGTGTTGCAGACCACGCCAATGATACTGAAGCCTCTATTAAGTGTTTCTTTCCCACCCTGTCCAGCTCTGGAACACAGAGCACAAGCATGCAGCCCTCTTGTCTCTTTCCCTGAAACATCAGTACAAGTGATAACTGGTAATCAAAGTCAGTAACTAATGATGCCCATTTCACAGATGCTCTCAATTGTTTCAGGGAGAATCAGCTAGGTGAATGGAGGCTCAGAAGATTGGGACCTGGGAGTTTCCTTTACTTTATTTGAGGACATGGATTACCACCTTTGCTTCCTGCTCACTGCCTCTCAGTGGGAATTGATTTACCTGCACTGTGATTAGAATTGGATAGGTATTTGGGAAAGAGCATGTTTTGACAGGCTTCCCGCCCCAAACAGAAGGATGACTTTATTTTTTTTCTATTTTTTTTAGAAAGTAATTTTATTAAATTATAAAAGTTTCCATTTCTGCCCTTCCTCCAACCACCCTACCACTCCCCCCACTCCTTCTCCTCCTCCCTCTCCATCCCTAAGAGCAGTCAGGGTTTCCTGCCCTGTGGGAAGTTCAAGTTCCTCCCTCCTCCCTCCAGGTCCAGGAAGGTGAGTGTCCAGACAGACTGGATCCGCAAAATCCAGTATATGCAGGGGAAACAAGTCCCAGTGTCATTGTCAATGGCTTTTCAGAAAGACTCCTGGCCAGCCACATTCAGAGAATCTGGCCACATTCAGAGAATCTGGTTGGATCGCGTCCTCGTTCAGTCCCAGTCGAACTGGCCTTGGAAAACTCTCATTAGATCAGTCCCCTTGTATCAGTGGGTGATCGCATCCCTTGCAGTCCTTATTTCCTTTTTCATTTTCTTCCTCTTTCTGCTCCTCATTTGGACCTTGGGGGGCTCAGTCCGGTGCTCCAATGTGGGTCTCCGTCTGTATCGCCATCCATTGTCGGATGAAGGTTCCCTCTGGTCTTGCCTTCTTTGCTCACGTTCTCTTTCCTTGTGCTTCTTGTTTGGACCTAGGGAGTCAAGTCCAGTGTTCCGATGTGGGTCTCTGTCTCTGTCTCCATCCATCGCCAGATGAAGGTTCTAAGATAAGCAAAATATTCATCAGTATGGTTATGGGCCAAGGCCGTTTCAGGCACCGTCTCTTCTGTCCAGAGAACAATCTGGGGATCTCTCCTTGGACCTGGGATCCCATTTATAATCAAGTCTCCTGTAAGCCCTAAAATGACTCCCTTAGTTGAAATATATACTTCCCTGATCCCATATCCATCCTTCCTCCCTCCCCCCCATCCCAGTCCACTGAGCTTTCCCCATTCCTCCCCTACTCCCTTCTCTCTAACCCTCTCCCCTTCCAACCACCCTCCCATCCCCCATGCCCCCGAGGTTACCTGGGACTCTTGTCTATTTCCAATCTCCAGGCGGATAGCTACATGATTTTCATCAGGTTCACCTTCTTATTTAGCTTCTCTAGGATCACGAATAATAGGCTCAAAGACCTTTAATTATGGTTAGAATCCACATATGAGTGAATACATACCATATTCCTCTTTTTGGGTCTGACTTACCTCACTCAGTAAAGCGTTTTCTATTTCCATCCATTTGCAGGCAAAATTCAAGATGTCCTTGTTTTTTACCGCTGAGTAAAACTCTAATGTGTCTATGTTCCACAACTTTTTAAATCATTCTTCTATTGAGGGGCACCTAGGTTGTTTCCAGGCTCTGGCTATTACAAATAGTGCTGCTATGAACATAGTTGAACAAATGCTTTTGTAGTATGTTAGGGCATCTCTTGGGTATATTCCCAAGGATGGAATTGGTGGGTCCTGAGGGAGGTTGACTCCCAGTTTCCTGAGAAACCGCCACACTGATTTCCACAGTGGCTGCACAAGTTTGCATTCCCACCAACAATGGATGAGTGTTCCCCTCATTCCACAAATATTACTTATTTTTGCTCTAGAGCTTTCAGGTGTACTGTTAAGTTGATAGTGTGAGATTTTTCAAAATTTTTTATGTAGCCACTAAGTGCTATGAAGTTTCCTCTTAGCAATGTGTTTTTAGTGTCCCATAAGTTTGGGTTTGTTGTGAATTCATTTTCATTGAATTATAGAAAGTCTTTTACTTTTCATTTCTTCCTTGACCCAGTAGTGGTTCAATTCCCATGAATCTGTTTTTTTTGTTTTTTTCGGTTTGTGTTGCTGTTGAACTCTAACTTTACCCCATAATGGTCTGATATAATAAGGGGTTATTCCAATTTCTTTCTATCTGTTGAGATTTTATTTAATATCAAATATGTGTCAATTTTTAAAAAGGTTTCATGAGGTTCTGAGAAGGTATATTCTTTTATGTTTTGGTGAAATGTTCTATAGTAGTCTACTAATTCCATTTTAGTCAAAACATCTGTTAGTTTCCTTCTTTCTTTGTTAAGTTTCTGTGTGACAGAAATGACCATTGGTGAGAATGAGGTGTTGAAGTATCCCACTATCAATATGTGGGGTCTGATGTGTGATTTAAGATTTAGTAATGTTCTTTTACAAATGTTGATGCCCTTGTATTTAGATGATAGATGTTCAGATTTGAGACTTTATCTTGATGGATTTTTCCTGTGATGAATATGAAATGTTCTTCTCCTTCTCTTTTGATTAATTTTACTTTGAAGTCTATTTTGTTAGTTATTAAGATAGTTTCATCAGCTTGCTTCTGAGATCCATTTGATTAGAAATCCTTTTACCAACCCTTTATTCTGAGGTAATGTCTGTCTTTGAAGTTGAGGTGTGTTTCATGTATGCAGCAGAAAGACAGATCTGGTTTTTGTATACATTCTGTTAGACTGTCTCTTTAATTAGCAAATTGAGTCCATTGATAATAAAATACATTGATAACCAGTGATTACTAATTCTTATTATTTTTTATTTTTGGTGGTGGTTGTAGAGTATGTGTTACCCTTCTTTGGGTTTTATTATTGTAAGTATCTATTGCCTGTGTTTTCATGTAGCTAACTTTCATGGGTTGGAGTTTTTCTTCCAGCACTTTCTGTAGTGTTGGATTTGTAAATAGGAATTATTTATTTCTGGTTTTGTCATTAAATATCTTGTTTTCTTCGTCTATAGTGATTGAAAGTTTTGCTGGATATAGCAATCTGGGTTGGAATTTATGGTCTATTAATTTCTGTAAGACATCTGTTTAGGACCTTCTGGCTTTTAGGGTTTCCATTGAGAAGTCAGGTGTAATTCTGATAAATCTGCATTTATATATTGGTCATCCTTTTTCATTTTCATCTCTTAAAATTCTTTCTTTATTCTGTATGCCCTTTGGTTATTATGTGGTGAGGGAACTTTTGTTTGGTCTACTTTATTTCATGTTCTGTAAGCTTCTTGTACCTTTATAGTCATGTCCTTATTTATCTTGGGAAAGTTTTCTACTATGATTTTATTTTCTATATTTCTATGAATATAGAAATATTTCTGTGTCTTTAAGCTGGGATTCTACTCCTCCTTCTATCCCTATTATTCTTAGGATTGGTGTTTTCATGGTATCTCAGATTTCCTGGATGTTTTATGTTAAGAGTTTATTGGATTTAAAATTTTCTTTGACTTATGAGTCTTTTTATCAAATATTTATTTATTTATTTATATTACTTTTTAAATAATACCAATCAAAATTTCCACTTCCTCTCCTCTTCCTCCTCCCGTCTTAAGAGAGGGCAGGGTACCCTGCCTTGTGGGAAGTCCAAGGCCCTCCCCCCTCCATCCAGGCTTAGGAAGGTACGAATTCAAATAGAATAGGATCCCCAAAAGCCAGTACATTCAGTATAGACAAATCCCAGTGCCATTATCATTGGCTTTTCAGTCTGCCCCAATTGTCAGCCACATTCATAGTGTCCAGTTTGATCCCATGCTCATTCAGTCCCAGTCTAGCTGGATTTGGTGAACTCCCATTAGCTCAGGCACACTGTCTCAGTGGGACAAACCACTCATGATCCTGACTTCCTTGCTCGTCTTCTCCCTCCTTCTGCTATTCAACTGGACCTTGGGAGTGCAGTCCAGTGCTCCGATGTGGGTCACTGTCTCTCTCTTCATCCATCACAGGACACTATGTTAATATTCAAGATACTCAAGAGATGACTACAGGACAAGGCCAGTTCAGGAAACATAGTAAAAATGGTAATTCTACTAAAGGCAATCTGTAGATTCAGTGCAATCCCCATCAAAATCCCAACAAAATTCTTCACAGACCTTGAGAGAACAATAATCAACTTTATATGGAAAAACAGAAAACTCAAGATAGCCAAAACAATGCTATACAATAAAGGAACTTCCGGAAGCATTCCCATCCCTGACATCAAACTCTATTACAGAACTACAGTATGAAAACAGCTTTGTGTTGGCGTAAAAACAGAGATGTTGATCAAAAGAATCAAATTGAAGACCTGGATATTAATTCTCAAACCTATGAACACCTGATTTTTGACAAAGAAGCTAAAATAGACAGTGGAAGAAAGAGAGCATATTTAACAAACTGCTGGTATAACTGGATGTCAACCTGTAGAGGAATGAAAATAGATCCATATCTATCACCATGCACAAAAATCAAGTCAAAATGGACTAAAGACCTCAGTATAAATCTGACCACACTGAACCTGATAGAAGAGAAGGTGAGAAGTAGCCTGTAATACATGGGCACAGGAGACCACTTCCGACATATAACCCCAGTAACACAGACAATAAGAACAGCAATGAATAAATGGGATCTCCTGAAACTGAGAAGCTTCTGTAAAGCAAAGGACACTGTCAGTAAGACAAAAAGGCAACCTACTGATCGGGAGAAGATCTTCACCAACCCTGCATCAGACAAAGGTCTGATCTCCAAAATATATAAAGAACTCAAGAAACTAGACATTAAAATTCTAAATAACCCAATTTTAAAAATGGGGTACTTAACTGAACAGAGAATTCTCAACAGAAGAAGTTCAAATGGCCAAAAGATACTTAAGGACATGTCCAACTTCCTTAGTGATCAGGGAAAGGCAAATCAAAACAATGCTGAGATACCATCTTACACCTGTCAGAATGGTTAAAATCAAAAACACCAATGATAGTTTATGCTGGAGAGGATGTGGAGTAAGGCAGGGGAATACTCAGTCATTGCTAGTGGGAATGCAAACTCGTGCAGCCACTTTGGAAATCAGTGTAGCAGTTTCTCAGAAAACTGGGAGTCAACCTACCTCAGGATCCAGCAATACCACTCTTGGGAATATACCCAAGAGATGTCCAATCATACTACAAAAGCATTTGTTCAATTCTGTTTACTTATGAATCATTTTCCTCAACTGTGTCTTCAAAGTTTAATTTTCTCTTCCATTTCTTGCATTCTGTCAGTGATTCTTGAATCAGTAGTTTCTGTTCACTTACCCATATATTTTTATTTCCTGAATTCTCTCAATTTGTATTTTTTTTACTGTTTCTGTTTCAATTTTTAGGTCTTGAGCCATTTCCTTCACCTGTTTGTTTTTTCCTTGATTTTCTTTTTTTCTTAAACAGATTTATTGATTTCTCCTAATTTTTTGTTTACCTTTTCTTCGATTTCTTAAGATAATTTTTCATTCCCTTTTTGAGAGCCTTTATCATCTTTATAGTGTTATATTTAGGCTGCTTTCTAGTGTTTCAGCTGTATTGACATGTTCAGGTCTTACTGTTGAAGGATCACTGGTGATCCCATATTGCTCTTTTAGTTGTTGAATGAATTCTTATCCTGGCATTTGCCCATCTGTTCTTCCAAAAGGTGTGGGTTGTGCCTGTGCCTAAATAGTCTGTTCTTCTAACTGGTATAGTTTTTGTCTCTCCCTGTTCTTCCAAATGGTGTGGTTTGCACTTGTGTCTATATAGTCTTCTAGGTTTACAGGACACTGCTGGCCATTGAGAGGATATTCAGGTGCCAGCTTGTCAACTGATGGGGACTGCACTACAGCAGTGAAGTTACATCAGTTTTAGGGACAGGATCCAGCTGTCTTGCTGGTGCTTTTTTCCAATTGATGTGTCTTGTGGCTGTGCCTATGTAATCTGCTGGGCTTGCAGAGGAGGGCTGGCCACAAGTAGGATGTTCAGGGAATTGGGGTTTTGTGGTGAAGTGGGTCTTGGAGGGACAGAATCTAGTGTGTAACAAGAGTTGTGGTGCAGCCTGGAGGCTGGTCTCGCACCTGCTTGTCAGCTGGTAGGGAGGCAAAAGAATTGTGGAGTTCCACCAGAGGTTGGGGCAGTGCACAGCTGCTTTGCTGGTAATGGAGTGGAATGTGGAGACTCATGAGATATGCCTTGAGGTTTGATTAGGCTCTGAATTTTGTGATGGTCCAGCTGGAAGGCTGCTTGCTCACCTGTTTTTTCCAACTAGTGTGATTTGCACCCATGTTGATGTAGATTACTGTTGACAGAGGTTTTCTGTTATGTCTGGTCCCACAGCTGTGAAGTCCCAAAAATATACAGAAATCTACATTAATTATAAATTCATTGGCCTAGTAGATCAGGCTTTCTTATTAACTAATTCTTCCAACTTATGTTAACTCATTATTATTGTCTGTTAGCCATGTGGCTTGGTACCTTTTATCACTGAGGTATTCTCATCTTGCATCCTCTGCTGGGTGATGGCTATAGACTGAGCATATCCCCTTTCCAGAGTTCTCCTATTCTGGTTGCCCTGTCTGTAATTCCTGCCTGGTTACTGGCCAATCACGATTTTATTAAACCAATACAAGTGACAAATCTTTATAAGGTACAAGATTATTGTACCACTGCATACTACCAGCATTATGAGGAAGGGCTGTCCATGGGGAGGATTGTCAGGTGCATGGGGTTTAGTAGTGGAATGTGGCGTGGAGGGACTGGATTCAGTGGGTGGCAGGGGGGTGGTGCAGCCTGGAGAAAGGTCTCTCACCTACTTGTCAGAGCTTGACAACGGGCAGGTTTAAACTTCTTATGAATAATACTCAGGAGAGAAACATCCTTACTATCAGATGAGGATGAAACCAAAAGCACAATTATTTAATTGCTTTATATATTCAAACATTAAAATTACCTTTACAAGCTTTGATTTCTTATTTCCCCCTCCAACTTACTCCATATAAGCCAATTACCCTCAAATTCATGAGCTCCTTTTTTAGGTGACATGTACACACATACAACTTAATGATTCTGAAGTGATTCTAGCCAGCCCAAGTATGGCAAACACATCTCTAGCAAACCCTGTCCTTCTCTTGCAATTCTTTTGTCTTGCTGTAAACCATTAGATTATTATGGTACCTCAAATATATTTTGCCTTCATAAGTTCACAGGGAGTAGTACTATTAGGAGATGTGGCCTTGCTGGAGATGGTGTGGTCTTGTTACATGAAGCGTCTCAATGTGGAGGCAGAGTTTGAAGTCTCATATATGCTCAAACCACATGCAGTGTGTCTGTTTACTTCCTGTTGACTATGACTCAAAAAATATGAAATCAAATCTCCTTCTCCAGTACCAGGTCCAACTGCCTACCACCACATCCCACCATGATGATAATGGATTGAACATCTGCATTGTAAGACATCCAATTGGATGACTTTCATTAAAGAGCTGCCATGGTTATCGTTTCTCTTCAAAGCAATGTAAAACCTAAGAATCCTAAGAAATTACATTCTTAAAGCTAGCCACCAAGTTCTATTTCCTTATTTAGTTACTTCCTTCTCCTGAGGCTGATTATCATGGTCCAGCTATCAATGTGTGAAATTAAGTAAGCAATAACCCACTTGGGGCTGTCCCAATTTACCTGATAATCAAATTAAACACTTCACACTAAAATGGGGTAACCTGTTTAAGTTATAAATTGCCATTTTAATACACATTATCCCTGTTTCTTCTCTGTCCATATGAGGATCTTAGCCCTCCCTGCACACCTGCACAAATATCTCTTTCACCTCTCCTTTGTTCCTTGTCTTCTCCCTCATCCTTTTTCTCCTGTATTTCTACTACTAATAGTTGTGCTTTCCTGTAACATGAAAAATAGCATAATTAACAAGCATTTAGTAGACAATATTATGGTTGTTTGGTTTCATTTCACTAAAAATAATGAATGAGTACTGTGAAATGGAAGAGTTCCTATGCTGCAAAATCTTTCGGATACATCCTGAAAAAAAGGTGCAGACACTGCAATGTTTTTAAACACACATTTTTAAAATGTCCTGTCAAGAAAAGATTTCAAACTGCACTAATCATAGTTTCCTTTCTTCACCAGATGTGGATCAGTGTGTAAAGTATCCAGAGGACCAGTATGCCAATGTAGAACAGATCCATTGCATTGACAAAGCTGTGAGATTTTTGAGCTATGAAGACCCCTTGGGGATGGCTTTGACCTTGATAGCATTGTGCTTCTCTGCATTCACATCTGTGGTTCTTGGAATCTTCATAAAGCACCATGACACTCCACTTGTGAAGGCCAATAACCAGAATCTCAGCTACACCTTGCTCATCTCACTCATCTTTTGTTTCCTATGTCCCTTGCTTTTTACTGGTTATCCCAATACAGCTGCATGCATCCTACAGCAAATCACATTTGAAATGGTATTCACTGTAGCTGTTTCCACTGTGTTGGCCAAAACAGTTACTGTGCTTCTGGCTTTCAAAGTCACAACTCCCGGAAGAAGGATGAGGTACTACTTGATTTCAGGGGCAACCAACTTTATCATTGTCATCTGTACCCTTATCCAAATTATTATCTGCGCAATTTGGCTGGGAGTTTCTCCTCCGTCTATTGACATTGATGCCAAGAATTACCATGGCCACATCATCATTGTTTGTAACAAGGGCTCAATTATTGCATTCTACTGTGTCTTGGGATTCCATGGCTCCCTTGCATTAGGGAGCTTCATTGTGGCTTTCTTGGCCAGGAATCTCCCTGACACATTCAAGGAAGCCAAGTTGCTGACATTCGGCATGCTGGTGTTCTGCAGTGTCTGGGTCACCTTTCTTCCTGTCTACCATAGCACCAAGGGTAAGGTCATGGTGGCTGTGGAGGTCTTCTACATCTTGGCCTCTGGTGCAGGCTTGCTGGGCTGTATCTTTATCCCCAGTGCTACATAATTTTGTTAAGACCAGAGAGAAATTCCATTCAAAAGTTAAAGGAGAAACCATCTTACTGATGTACTGTTTCTGAAATTAAAAGGGACAGTTGTAGTTTTGGTTCTAAACCACCTGCTATGATGCAATGAAAGATTTATGCATGAACTAGTGACTCTCACTGTTTCTTCTAATAAGGATGTCTAGAAGTGACATACACACTACTTTTATGTGTACGTACGTTGTCTCTTGTAAATTTCAACTCAACCAATTAAGTTACAATACCTGGCTATTGGACATTACTGTCGAGTCGAAGACTTGTTTTCTCTAATATACAATAAGATTTAAAATAAGCTCAAAATCCTTCTATTGATATATGAGTGAATGTGTGACTTCGACAATCATTGAATGCTGAGATTAATGACACACCTACCCCATCACTTAACTTTCTCCCAAATAATAGAGGTAATTCTTCTATTATCCTTTAGAATAATAGAAATGAAGGACTCAAAGAGACAACCACCATACAGGGAAGAAGTATAGAGTGAGACAAGGCAAAAGAACATCTCATTAAGTGTTTCTCAGCAGTTTGAATTTTCCCTTTTGAGAATTTTCCCTTTAGTTCTGAACCCCATATTATAACTGTATTATTTATTTCTTGACACATAGTCTCTTGATTTCTTTATATATTTTTGGATATTTTTCCTCTGTCACATTTGCAGTTAGTAAAAACATTTCCCATTATGTAGTTTGTCTTAAAGGAGCTTTTAAGTTTTGTGAGTCTTTATTTATTAATTGTTGGCCTTATTCTGTACACTACCGAAGTTCTTTTCAGAAATTATTCTTCCAATTCAATAATTCTGAGGGTCTTCCCCATATTCTTTACTACTAGGTTAAATATATCTTGTTTTATACTGAGGCTTTTGATAAATCTGGGCTTGAGTTTTGTGCAGGATGATCAATATGGATCTATTTGTTTTATTCTATATGCAGAGACAACCAGTTAGGCCAGCACCATTTGTTGAAGATACCATAGTTTTCAACTCTGCATTTTTGTCTTCTTTATCAAAACTAGGTGTGCAAAGCTGTGTGAATTTAAACCTAGGAGTTCAATTCAATTCCATTCTATGACTTGTCTCTTTTTATACCAATATCGTGGTTTTAATACTATGAGAATTTAGTACAACATTCAATAAGGAATGATGAATCTTCTAAAAGTTATTTTATTGTTCACAATTATTTAAGCTATTCTGGTTTTGTTCTTCTTTATTAATATGAAGCTGAATATTTTCCTTTGAAGAGTTGTGAAAAATTCAGTTGGAATGGAGCATTCTGATAGTGAAGCTTAGCTCTGTTGTTCTTGTACAAGTTCCAAAATTTTTGCCTTCCTAATATCCTTCACTTTGGATTCTTTTTCTGATTATTTCCTTCATTTACATTTATAGGTCTTAGAATGTTTCTTTAATTTTCTTCCCCTCTTTTACTTGCTTTCTGGTTTTCTTTTTTACCTTATTAATTTTGTCATATACATCTCATTCCGACTTTAGCATTCTCCCTCCCTATTCTCTCCCTGTCCCCAATATACACACCTCCTTTATCCTCTAGATCATTTGCCTCTCCTTTTCCATTCTTAAAAGAAAAGGCCATCCAGAGATAATTACCAAACATATCTTAACACATAAAAAAATAAATCTTGGCATAAACACTCATATCAAGGCTGGATGCCACAACGTATTATGGGGAAATATGCCAAATTCAGGCAAACGAGTGAGAGGCAAACATCTCCCACTCTTAGGAATCCCACAAGCACCCCATGCTACACAACCATCACTGCCTCGATGAATAGGGTACCGAGCCATGTGGCTAGCATAGACAAGAATATTGAGCTAATATAAGTTATAAGAATTAGTAAGTAGTCTAAGCTACTAGGTCAATCAATTTATAATCAATGTACACATCTATGTGATTACTTTGAGCCTTAATGGTTGTGGGAACAGGCAGGACAGAAACCCCGACAACAAATGGTGCCCAACATGTGGACGACTGCATCCACATAAAGCCTGACAGAGTTTGGGAAGTAATTCTAGGCAACAAAGAATAGAGTTAAGCACACACAGCTTATTAATAGCATCATTTTCTCAGGTGGGCTCTGCTTGCTAGAGGCAAGTGCTCTCATTCAAGTGAGGTTTCCTGACTCAGCATTTGCTGAAAAACCTTCCAGCTCTTTAAAGAGGTCCTGCCACAAAGCACTTAAATGGTGTTGATGAAAAGCTGACCCCATGCTTTCTGTTGGTGGCAGGGATCTTGAAATACCATAGAGTTATGGCAATGAACACAGTTCAGGCCAATACCTTTGCCATAAGACTGTAATCTCAGAAGGCTAAGGAAGGGGCTGGATTCACCCATCAAAGCCACAGCTTTAATCCTCTCCATATTGCTTATCAAATTAAAGTTTCATGCGGTCAGAAAAAGAGAGAGATATAGTAAATCAAGAGGCAAAATTAAAGAAAACCTCTTAATGATTTACAGTGTGTTTAAAAATATATGTAGGCTTGGGATAGAAAAGAGAAAGTTTAAAGTCCTTAAAATAAAAAAAGAGAGTAGTTGGGTGTGGGGGCATATGACATTAATCCTAACACTTGGGAGACAAAGGCAGACAGATCTCTGTGAGGTCAAAGAGAGGTGGGACACAGCTTTAATCGGAGCACTTGGGAGGCAGAGACAGGCAGATCTCTATAAGTTCAAGGACAGCCTGGTATACAGAGTAAATTGACCAGGACAAAGATACACAGAGAAATTCTGTCTCAAAGCCAAAAATTAAAAATAAAAATAAAAGAAATAGAGGTTAAAATAAAGCCACATAACGATGAAAAATACACAGAGAGTCTTGATACTGTATGTTATTATGTTCTCTTTAAATTTTGAATGCTGAGGAAGGAGCAACAGCTTCTGAAAAATATTTGTTTATAAATGCTGCTGAATTAAACCAAGATAGGTATTTTATAAATGGAAGGTACTAAAAAAAATTCTTCTCAATGATATCAGACCCAGAAAGACAGACATGGTATGTGTTCACTCATAGGTGATTATTAGGAGTAAAGGATAGGATAACCAAGCTATAATCCACAGCCCCAGAGAGTCTAGATACCAAGGTGAGTCCAAAGAAGGATGGATTTTAATGGGAAGGGGAAGTAAAAATGGTCTCCTGGATAAACTGGGGCCTGGGTGTTAGACGATCAAGGAATGGAAAGTACAGGGAGTTGGTTGGGCAAGCTGGATATGTGAGATAGGTTAGAGGCAGGTTGGAGGGGAACAATAATGATAGATATATCTTGATAGAAAGGGGCATTATGGGTTTGGGGAGAGCCATGTTGCCAGGTTAATCTTCAGGAACCAACAAAATGGCCCCAACTAAGACTTCTAGCAATAGTAGACAGTGTACATGAATTGAATACCTACTGTAATTAGACACGTGACTACCCTAATTGCTATTAGAAACACTCTCCCTATTATCTGATGAAAGCAGATGCAGAGATCCACAGTCTAACACTATGCTAAGTTTGAGAGTCTTACAGAAGATAGGGAGAAGAGACTGCATGAGCTGAGTCAGATTTATCATGATGGGGAGAACCCACAGAGACAGCTGACCTGAATTCATGGAGGCTCATGAATGCTGTACCAGCAGTGAAGGGGTGAGGTTGATTGGTAGTTAAAAATTAACCAGACTAGCTTAATATATACCCTAGAGATTCCCTAACATACTACAAAAGCATTTGTTCTATTTTGTTCATAGCAGCACTATTTGTAATAGCCAGAACCTGGAAACAACCTAGGTGCCCCTCAGTAGAAGAATGGTTAAAAAAGGTGTGGAACATATACACATTAGAGTTTTACTCAGCGGTAAAAAACAATGACATCTTGAATTTTGCATGCAAATGGATGGAAATAGAAAATGCTTCACTGAGTGAGGTAAGCCAGACCCAAAAAGAGGAACACGGTATGTATTCACTCATAAGTGGATTCTAACCATAATTAAAGGTCTTTGAGCCTATTATTCGTGATCCTAGAGAAGCATTTAATGTTTTAATAACTTAGAGTGTTTTATGATATTGAAACACGTCTGCTCTTGGCAGCACCAGCTACTTCAAGAGGAAGATGGGCATCAAAGAGGCTCCTTAAGGAGTTTGATAGCCATTTGGGCAAGAAACTGCTCTTGCCTGGACTGTTGTATAAACTGGACACAAAGAACCTGCAGAGAGAGGACTGCTGAACTTGCCTAAAAGTGAGATGGTCTTTCAGGGTTCCTGATTCATGAAAGAGTCTGTGAGACATTCTGCAGGACACAGCAGATAGTGACTGAACTGCCTTTGAAATTTCCTGCTTCATGGAAATGTCTGCTGGATACTATGGGCCTGTAGGCTGAAGATGGATGCCCCAATGGTACAAAAGAACTTTGGGTGACTGTCCAGGCAGTGAGATGTCTCTGTCATTTCTAGAGTTTGGAAGTTGCGTATTTCTTGTTTACTTAGGTAATAGTAAATCCTTCTGAAGTCTTTGATGGAGTTAAAGAATGGTTAGTTACAGTTATAGTTTTCCTTACTTATGATAAAAGATAAAGTAGATTTAAATATTTTAACTATAATTCTGTTTTTTTAATTTTTTGAGACAGGGTTCTTTGTGGCTTTGGAGCCTAACCTAGAACTAACTGTTGTAGAGCAGGCTTGCCTTGAGCTGACAGAGATCCATAGTTCTTATATATTAAATTAACACATTTCTATCGATCTGTATAACACCACAAGGCTGTGGACTACTGGTAGGTGTCTTTCTCTTTTAGCAGCTACGTGGTTTCTTCTTGACTCTGCCTGCTCTCTCTTTATATCTCTTTCAGCTTGTCTATATTTTGCCCTTCCATAGGTCAAAGCAGCTTTATTCATTAACCAATAAAGGCAACAGATATACAAAAAGACATCCCACATCATCACCCTTTTGCTGCCTAATTGAAAAGGATGGTTTTAACTTTTACATAGTAAAATTATATATACAAAACAGTTATGAAACAAGAATTATAGTTACAATATTTAGTTCATTTACATTTGGCAAATTAAGGAAAACACTCTATCATCTATTCTATTTTGTGAGTCTAAAGTTTTATAACTAATTTATATTTTATCATAACTAAGGAAAACTATTACTATCTGTCTTCAAGTCTTCAAAGACTTTAGAAAGGCATTATATTACCTCAGTAAACAGGAGTTGCAACGTCAACAACTTCTAAAACTCTAGAATTGACAGAGACATCTCACTGTCTGGACAGTCACCAAAGTTCTTCTGCAATGTTGGGGCATTCCTCTTTGGCATACAGGCCCATACTATCTGGCAAACTTTTCAGTGAAGCAGGAAATTTGAAGTTCTGTTCTGCCTAGTGTTGTCAAAGTACATCAATTGTCTTTTTCTGTGTACTGTACAAAGCCTGATCATTTCTTATGTGAATCAGGAACCCTAAAGGACCATCTTTCCTCTGGAAATTTCAGTAGTCACTTACCTGTGTGCCCTGCATGTCCAATTCACTGCATATGATCAATCAGTTCATGCATGAACAGATTTTTGACCAAATAGTTAGTTTTGTCACACTAAAGTCAAATTCCATAATGAGTTTCTTCAAATTCCATCAACCTCTCTGAAGTAATTGGTACTGCCAGAGACAGGCATGTCTCACTGTCAAGAAAAGTCTAAGTTCTTAAAACATTTAAAATGTCATTTCTGTAGGTCTTTGAAGAGTGGAAGATTATCTACCTAACAGAAATATATCTCTATATATCTTGAAAACTTAAGTAACATGACTACAAGCTTGACTATTATAAATTACTCTCTATTAATCTTCTTTTCTTAATTATACATTACATTTTTAAATGACCTGACAAGCACAAACTACCTTAAACAAGACAGAAATGCATATGCACAGTGTACCAAAATTGACCTTAAATCTGTATCAATAGACAAAGATCCATACCAATATAAAGTATTCATGTCTCTATCATATGCTCCTGTATTTTTCATTTATTTTTTTTTATTTTGGAAAATGACTGTGACCATTTTAGCATTTATGCTCAATCCCTTTTAAATAAAAACAAACATTTATAAACATAGCCTTTTTAGGAATTTGAACATTGATTTCTCCAAACTGCTTCCTGTTGTCTGTTGGTTGAAGATGAATGTTAAAAAGAAATACCACACAAGCTCAGAACTGAGCATAATAAAGAATTATTTATTTAGGGTTAGACTCACAGATCACAGTCCTCTGCACAAAATGGAGAAACAGGAACTAAACTCAACAGCTGGAAGAGAGAGAGCAGTGCAAGCTTTACATTAGCATTTAGAGTATAAAAGGCCACACCCAAGTAGGCTGGTAACTTAAAGGCTAATGGCTGAATAATTTCCTACTGCACCTCCCCTTTTTGTTTAAATAAGAGAGTTCTAAGCCTAATACAAAATTATATAAGTAATATTGGAAGGAGGTGCTGAAATTTTCCTGGTAGGCCAAAACCTCATGGTGATACACAGATGAATAGAAATGGTTGAATTAAGATGTAAGAGTTAATCAATAAGATGGTAGAGCTAATGGGCCAAGCAGTGATTTAATGAATACAGTTTCTGTGTGATCATTTTGGTTCTGGCTGACTGGGATGAATAAGTTACTCCCTGCAAATATTAGCACCCATGTGGTCAATGAAAATCCATCTAAAACCCTGATAAATTTTAAAAATTAATTCTCCACACAAAAGAACAGAGTTAAGCATGGTTTCCTAGCATCATTTTTTTGGATGGGCTCTGTTTGCTAGAAGCAAGCAGAGGCATGGCTCCTTTAAGAGATGATTTTCTGATTCAGCCATAGCAGGAAAAAAGCTATGTGGTTTTAAAAATGTGGCTTCTTTGGCTGTGCTGCCAGCGCGAGCTCTGGCTATGAAGCATTTCAATGGCAATTATGTGCCTGAGTGTTTGTGTGCCACTTGGGGTTGGGAGAAAAGTAGCTAAAACCATGCCCATGGCTCAGGGTTCCCTGCCTGGACAGGTGGTGTGATTGGGTCTACTAGACATGAACATACAGGAGGGCATGGCAGATTCCTGCTACCATACACAGAGATATTTCCAGCCCGCACAGTGTGCTGCATGGCAGATTTAGCTACTACACAGATAAAAAGGGTTTATGTACTGCACACTCCTTCTTGGAGTTGAAGTGTTGGGCATGGCTCCTGCCTGGCTGCCCCAGAGCTAACAATGGCCATGCTCCCACCATTTTAAAATTGGAGAAGGGTGGAGCCAGTATTCAGAGCAGCTGCAACCAACCTGCTTACCATTTTAAAAGCTCTTCAACACAACAGAGAATTACAGAAAATGCAACAAGGACAAATTCAGACATAAAAGTACTCTAAATGGGTCACAGTGTTGGATAAATGTATATAAACTTGGGAGAGGGAAAAAAGCATAGAGAGTTGAAAAAGAACTAAAAAGGGTCTTTAAAGAGACAGAGTACAGACAGTCATAGGATAAAAGGAGTAAGGAAAAATAAGCCACATAAAGATGGAAAATTCACTAAGAGTCTGAATTATGTATATTATTGTGTTATCTTTGAATTTTTTGACTGTGTAAGAACCAAGGACCGAGAGATTTCATTGTATGGACTGCTAAGTTAAACCAGCATAAAGGTATCCTGATTCCAAAATTTGAGTCTGAGGTGTGTCACCTCAGCCCCTTGGCACCCTTTTATCCAAGGAGTCCGGGATGTTTGGTTGGAACGCCCCCTCATTAGGAGTTGCTCCAGTTCAGACTCCGCCTCCAAGACAGCCTGCCAAATGGTGACACCTCCCCAGAGAGGGTCAAGACCACTCCCACAAGATAGTCAAACTGCCCCCTCCCAGAGAATGAACATGTGGTGTTTCCATTTCTCCTTCCCCCTCTCCATGTGTTTCCGGAGGGCCACCAGGGAGCACTGGCATCCATTATATCTGGGCATTTTTTTAAATTTGGTTTAATTTGGTCTGATTTGGGTTATTGTATCAGTGGAGAGGCTTATCAGACTAGAAAACATAGAGATTAAAGGTGTGTTCCATCAACAAACTTTCTGATTCTCTGATTCTTCCAATATTTTTACCCCTCTTTTCTGCAGTGCTCCCTGAGTTGTCTATTGGGAGCAGGTTTTTTTGTTGTTAAGATTTATTTATTCATTATGTATACAATGTTCTGTTTGCATATATGTATGCACACCAGAAGAGGACACCAGATCTCCTTATGGATGGTTGTGAGCCACCATGTGGTTGCTGGGAATTGAACTCAGAACCTCAGGAAGAGCAGTCAGTGCTCTTTTTTACTTTTATTTATTTATTTTTATTGATTTATTGAACTCTACATTTTTCTCTACTCCCTTTCCTGCCTCTTCTCTCCCATCTAACCCTCTCTCAAGGTCCCCATGCTCACAATTAACTCAGGAGATTTTGTCTTCTTCTACTTCCCAAGTTGACTAGATCCATTTATGTCTCTCTCTTAGGGTCCTCATTGTTATCTAGGTTCTCTAGGATTGCGATTTGTAGGCTGGTTTTCTTTGCTTTATACTTAAAAACCACTTATGAGTGATAATTGTTTTCCTGGGTCTGGGTAACCTCACTCAAAATGATGTTTTCTAGCTACATCAATTTTCCTGCAAAATTCAAGATGTTGTTATTTTTTCTGCTGCATATTACTCCATTGTGTAAATGTACTACATTTCCCGTATCCATTCTTTAGTCGAAGGGCATTTAGGTTGTTTCAGGTTCTAGATATGACAAATAATGCTGCTACGAACATAGTTGAGCACAAGTCATTGTGGCATGGTTGAGAATCTTTTGGATATATACCCAAAAGTGGTATAACTGGGTTTTTAGTAAGGTTGTTTCCTAATTTTCTGAATAATCGCCTCACTGATATCTAAAGGGAATGTACCAGATTTCACTCCCACCATTAATGCAAGAGTGTTCCCTTTTCCCCACAACCTTTCCAGCATAAGTTGTCATCACTGTTTTTGATCTTGGCCACTCTTACAGGTGTAAGGTAGAATCTCAGAGTTGTTTTGATTTGTATTTCTCTGATGACTAAGGATGTTGAGTATTTCCTTAAGTGTCTCTCAGCCATTTTAGATTTCTCTGTTGAGAGTTCTTTGTTTAGCTCTGCATTCCACTTTTTTACTGGATAATTTGTTCCCAATTTCTTGAGTTTTTTTGTATATTTTGGAGATCAGACTACTGTCTGATGTGAGGTTGGTGAAAATCTCTTCCCGTTCTGTAGGCTGTCATTTTTGTCTTGTTGACCATGTCCTTTGCTCTACAGAAGCTTTTCAGTTTTAGGAGGTCCCATTTATTAATTATTTCTCTCAGTGTCTGTGGTACTGGAGTTATATTTAGGAAGTGGTCTCCTGTGCCAATGTGTTCAAGTGTACTTCCCACTTTCTCTTCTATGAGGTTCTGTGTGGCAGCCAGTGCTCGTAACCTCTGAATCATCTCTTGAAGCCGCAAGGCAATCAGTAATGAAAAATCCCCAGACTATCTTAATACAAAATATACAGTGTTAATAAACAGAAGTAAGACTTACACCAGCTTACACCAGAATTTGTTTAGTCCATATTGGTTTCTCAGTCAACCTTTTTAGAGGCATGGCTATTGGTACCTCTGAAAGGCCATCAATTGTGTTATGTTCTTGTATAGTTCTAATGGCTGGTTTCCGTCATCTGTAATATCTTGTAATATTTTCCTCAGGAATATAGGCTCTAGAAGCAGCAGGAATGTTAATTTGGGTATTCCATTGCTGCAATAGGTCACAGCCCCATAAATTCACTGCAATTTTGCTACATATGGCCTTAGTTTTCCTATTTGTTCATCTGGACCTATACAATTGACCCATCTGGTGCTTTGTCTTACTCGAGATAGGGTTCCAATTCCTAGGAACTGAATATCTACCTCCTGAAGAGGCCAATGCGAATACCAAGATTCTGGATTAATGAATGATACTTACATCGCACCTGTGTCCAGTAAGCCAGCAATAAATTTGTCATTTACACACACTCTTAGCTTTGGTCTTTCTTCATTTATAGAAGTCTGCCAGAATATTCGTTTACTTTGTCCTATTAGATTTCTTGATTCATTCACCACATTTAACTCAACCTTCAGGCCATTATTGCTTTAAACAGCAGGCATGGAGCATTCTAATTTCCCTGAAGAGGCAAGTTCTCTGCAGTGATCGGAAATGACTAGACCACATTTGCCATGGGGGCCTGCTTGAGGCCCCCCATTGAGTTTTCCAATGGCAACAGGTTGCCCTGTTTATCTCTTGTTGACCTATACTCATTAGTCCAATGCCTGCCCTTTCCACATCTCCTACAAAAACCTGAAAGCTGAGTCCTCCTATTCCTGTTATTCCTAGAAGAGGCATTATTCCTGGAATTCCATTGTCTGCAGTCCCTTTTCGTGTGTCCCATTTTGCCACAATGAAAGCATTTTGTAATCTGATGTCTCCTTTTACCTTTGGAAATTGCTTCTTGCACCCATGTTTCATTGCTATAATCAAATGTATCAACATTCATTGTATGTAAAAACCCATTCATCCAAAGGCGCTGATCTGATCTTTAAAGGCCCCAGGATCCTTTTGCATTCTATGTTGGCATTCTCATAAGCCAAAGACTCACTTACTATATTTCTTGCTTCTGGATCAGGTATCCCTATTTATACAGCCTTAGTTAGTCTTTGTAAAACGTCACTAAAGGGTTCTCTCTGACCCTGTTTTACCCTGATATATGATTCTACTCTCTGATTTGAGTCTTGAACCCTGTCCCAGGCCCTTAGAGCTGCTGTGGCACATATGGATCAAATGTTTTCATCATAAAGAGCTTCTTCCTGAGGATCAGAGTAAAGTCCTTCACCTAGAATTTGATCTAGAGAAACCTCAATTCCTTTCGCTGATTCTTGTTGTTGTAAAAGTCTGGCCTCTTGCTTGAATAGGCATTTGAAATGCCACAAAGGTCCGTTCTCCAAGACAGCTGACGTGAGCTGGTTCCAATCTTGAGGGGTGGCCCTGCTGCTGAGAGCCCAGGATTTTAACATCTCTCTAACAAAGGATGAATGTAGTCCATAATTCACAATTGCTTGTTTAAATTCTTTCAGGTCATTCATATGTATAGGCTCCCATGTATGTTCTTTAATGATTTTAGGGTTTTTGGAGCCAGTCATCTTTTCTGATGTTATTACTGGAAAGGCAGGTATAACTCTGTGTAGACTCAGAGTTTTCAGAGGTAAATGTTGCCTTTCTACCTTTTGCTCCTGTTCATCAGTCTATGATTTCCTCAATCTTATTAAATCTGCTCACCATTGCTTTCTGTAAGTCCTGAATCTCCTGTCCAGTATTATGCTCCAAAGCCTTCATTAATGATTCTAAGGCATGGAGCTTGTCTGTCAGAGACACCATTTCCTCCCTGGACACTATCGCCTTCATTGATAATTCTAAGGCATGGAGCTTGTCCCTTAGAGATACCATATCCTCCTTGGACATAATCCTCATGGCATGTACTGTGCCTACTTGTATGGAAATCCTGTCAATTAATCTATCAAACCCTTTTGATAAAGTCCAATTTTCACATTCAATGGTTTTAACCCTCTCAGCTAATGTTTCAGCACTTACAGTCATGGACTGGAGGTTACGAGTCATTTTGGTTGTCCCCTCCTTGAGAACTCCAAACTCTGATCTAGTCTCCTCCTTGAAAACTCCAACCTCTTTTTTGAGGAGGTTGGTGTCAGTCTGAACTGTTCTTAAGGTTTTAATCTCTGCCCTCAACATTGCGGATTCAATCTGGAAGGACTGCATCGTCCTTATAAAATATCCAAACACCAGAAAAGCGACATGTCCCAAAAATAACCAAGTAAGAGGAATATCAGAAACCTCATGGAGGATATCCTCCAGGGCACAATTAAAAAGGCCATTGAACTTTTGGATAGTAATATTTTCTGACATGTTCAATCAAAAGAAATTGTTCTTGTATGTATGTATGTTATGTATGTATGTATGTATTTTCAACTGTAAAGAAAAATCTTACATGTAATGACCGTTGCCTGCCAGTAGGTGGCGTGGGCGCACCTGAATCCACGTGGCAATGTGAACCAACAAGCAAACTCTAAAATATATACACTCAAATCCAGAGGTTAAATTCACAGATCGAGCGCTGGGGAAAGACATTGCCCAATGGGGGTAGCAAAAGCCAAGGAAGTTAGTTGCGTGGCCCCACAAATGCTTGGAGATGGCTAGTCAGGGTAAAGGCCGTGGGGCTGCAAATAGACCCAGGTGCGGTGAGCGCTCAGGCTGCTAGGCCCACGCCAGGAGGGGGGAAAAGGCCCACGTTTGGGCGCCAGATGAAGCTGCAGGGCGATTGGTAATGAAAAATCCCCAGACTATCTTAATACAAAATATACAGCTTTAATAAACAGAAGTAAGACTTACACCAACTTACACCAGAATCCATATCTGGATGCAGGAGCCAGGCAAGAGAGAGCTAGTGGAAACACACTTGCCAGGTTTATAGACAAGCTTTAGCCTAAGGGCAACACGACCCACAAACAGAAAGTGTTTGGCCGAACTCCCCTATCAATCTCTCCAATCCTGAATGGAGTGTTTTGTAGAAGCATTAAGTGGGACAGAGTGCCATGACTCTGCATTTTGATTTGTGTATTTTTTTGTGGTGTTTGTATATTTCAAAGAAGTTTCCTTGATGAAGTTTAAGAATACACTTATAAAGACAAATAGATAAAAGGCCAATGTTTATAGAGTGTTGTTAGGAATTGTACCCACTTAGCAAATTAGTGGCTATTGATTCTCCTAAATAGTCAACCGTGACAGCATCAACACAGGTAACATTATATTGATTAAACAGGTTTTATTTATGAATATATGTGCAAATGCATTAACAATTAGTGAGAGAAAAGGACATGAACTTGATGGGAGGGCTTGATGGGATGAAAGGAAAGGGTCAAATGATATAATTAAATTATAATCTTACAAAAAGAGAAGAAAATTACTGACCTAGTTAAGCATATTTGACCATTAACAATAGATGCAGGAAGACAAGCAGTTTTTTCATAAAATCCCAGGTTATATCCTGGGTTCTAATTATACAGTATTCATAGCACTATTCCTAAATACCCTCTTCCTACAAAATCAAAGGTATGCACCTGAATAGCTAGAGTGTCTGGCTAGTGTGCAGAAGCACTAGATTAGATCTCAGATCCATATGATTTTGGGCATCGTAGTAAATTCCTATAAACTCACCTCTTTGACAGAGAGACAGAGAAACAGAAGTTCAAGAACATCCTTCCTCAATAACTATGCTATATGAAAATTGCCTTGGCCAGGTTTGATGGCAATTGCCTTTATTCCTGCACTCAAGAGGCAGAAGCAAGCACATCTTTATGAGTCTTAGTCCAGTCTGGTCTACACAGTGAGTTACAGAACAAGGTCAATCAAAGTTCTCTATGAGGAGCATGTATCAAAAAATTTTAAAAAAGAGAGAAACAAAAGAGAAGTAAAGAAATGAAGCAGGGCAGTGGAAGCATACACTTTTAATCCCAGAACTCTAGGGTAGTGGTAAGTAGATCTTTGTGAGATCAAAATCAGCCTGTTCTACAGACCAAGTTCTGGGACAGACAGGGGCTACACAGTGAAACCCTGTCTTCAAAACCAAAAAGGGAAAAATGAAGCCTAAAAACAAAACAAACAAACAAATAAACAAAAAACCGAGAGACAGAGAAAAAGATACACAAAGAGACTTGCCTAAAACAGATAAGAAACTGAAAAGCAAAAAGGCTAATTTTTATATACAAGATACATACTCTAAATGTAAACTTAGAATGATATTAATTTTTTAATTTAAAATTCTGCTTTTGCTTATTTTCAAATTTTATAATAGATTTCAGTTTTCAATTAAACATGGGATTGTGCATATGCGTGCTGGCTCCTATAGAGATGAGAAGAGATGATCCAGCCCTTACAACTTCGAGTTACTAGCTCTGCAGGTAGAGTTTTCAGTCTCGCCAGTCCACTGTAAAATAACCACACAGAGACTTCGTACTAATTATAATTCTCAGGTGATTGGACCAGGACATATGTAACTGGGCCTTCCATCTGGACAGCCCAGTTTCTAGGCCCTAGGCCCTAGGCCCTAGGCCCTAGATCAAACACCATTCCCATCCTCCATCCATCTCAGTCCATTTGCCAGTCATCAGTATGGCTCCTATGGGGAGGCTGCTCCAACACCTCCCATATGTGACCATGTCATCTACAAATCCCATTTTAGGGTTTACAGGAGACTTGATTATATATGGGATCCCAGGTCCAAGGAGAGATCCCCAGATTGTTCTCTGGACAGAGGAGAGGGTGCCTGAACCGGCCTTGGCCCATAACCATACTGATGAATATTTTGCTTATCACCATAGATCCTTCATCTGGTGAAGGACGGCGATACAGACGGAGACCCACATTGGAACACCGGACTGAGCCCCCCATGGTCCAAATGAGGAGCAGAAGGAGGAAGAAAATGAAAAAACAAATCAGGACTGCGAGGGATGCTATCACCCACTGATACAAGGGGAAGGATCTAATGAGAGTTTACCAAGGCCAGTTGGACTGGGACTGAATGAGGACATGATCTAACCATATTATGTTATGTTGATCTAACCAGATTATGCTGGCCCAGAGTCTTTCTGAAAAGCCATTGACTATGACACTGAGACTTGTTTCCTCTGTATATACTGGATTTTGGGATTCCAGTCTGTTTGAATACTCACCTTGATGGACCTGGAGGGAGGGGGGAGGAACTTGAACTTCCCACAGGGCAGGAAACCCTGACTGCTCTTAGGGATGGAGAGGGAGGAGGAGAGGGAGTGGGGGGAGTGGGAGGGTGTTGGGAGGAGGGGCGGAAATAGAAACTTTTATAATTTAATAAAATTAAAAAAAATAAAAAAAATAAATATTTTACAAACAAACAAAAAAAAAGAAATTTCTTAAAGAAATCTCTTAAAGAAATCTTAAATCTTTACCTTAAATCTTAAAGAAATTTCTTAAAGAAATCTTTTAAAGAAAGCCAAGAAAACCATGAAAACACAATCAAATAACCAGATAAACAATTTAAATAGACCTAAAACCCCTAAAGAAATGTGTAAATGTTTAGGTTTGTGATTCCTTTAAGACTGCTTATCAGATTACCTTTCAAGGTAGGTAATAAAGTGTTTGGTTCTTTCTTGTAACCACAATACACAGCCTGCCAGTGAAGAATACTTTACTTAGATGCTGTTACTCTCTAACCCCATAACTGTGGGTCCAGCATCCTGGAACTTCCGTGAGCTCAGGTCAGCTGTCTCTGTGGGTTCCCCATTATGACTCCCCTGGCTCATAGAGTCTTTCCTCCTTCCTTCTACAAAACTCTCCAGCTCAGCACAGTGCTTGTCTATGGATCTCTGCATCTGCCTCCCTGTTACTGGATAGTGTGACTCTGATAGCAACTAGGGTAGTCACCAGTCAGATTAGAGTAGATAGCCAGTTCAGGAGCACTCTCTACTATTGCTAGGAGTTCTGCTTGGGGCCATTTTTGTAGGTTCCTGATGATTACCCTGACCTCAGGGTTCTTCCCCGACCTCAGGGTTCTTCTCAACCCCATAATGGCCCCTGCTATCAATAATTCTCTTTTCTTACTCTCACCCTCTATACTGCCCCTATCCTACCTAACACAACCAGCCCACCCATCCACTCTCTCCACTTCTAATCCCTCTCCCCGCCCCAAAGCCCTCAGTTTACCCAAGAGATCTTGTCTACTTCCTCTCCCCAGTAAAATCTATGAGTCTCTCTTTCGACCTACCTTGTTATCTACATTTTCTGGGTCTGTGGATTGTAGTTTGGTTGTCCCATATCTTACTCCTAATAACCACCAATGAGTGAGAACATACTATATTTGTCTTTCTGAGTTTGGGTTATCACTCTCAGGATGATTTTTTTTTAAGTTTTATCCATTTGCCTGAAAATTTAATGATTTCCCTGCTCCTCTGCTGGTTGGAGTGCAAACTTGTGCAGCCATTTTGTAAATCAGTATGACAGTTTCTTAGAAAACTGATAAACAATCTACCACAAGACACAGTTATACCAGTTTTGGGCATATTCCCAAAGGATGCAAAATCATACCACAAAGACATTTGCTTACCTATGTTCATAGTAATATTATGCACAATAGCTAGAATCTAGAAACAATCTAGATGCCTCCCAATAGAAGAATGGATGAGGAAAATGTGGTCCATCTATACAAAATGGTACTACTCAGTGGTAAAAAAAAATTAGAACAACCTTAACAATTGAAGTTAACACACAATCTGATGAATTTCATTATGGCATTCTCACACATACACATAATTTACTCTGCTCTTATTCTTTGACCTCCCCAACTTCCATTCCTCTGTTTCTTTCCTGCTCTCCTACAATGCTGAGAGCTTCATTATGCACTCCCTATTGATTTTGCACTTACACATATCTAAATGTCCAAATCAAGAAGATTCCCTCTACCCAACAGTCACCCTGCTCACCTACATTCACTGGACAAAGATACACAACAAGAACTTACCCGCAAGTCTCTGATGTGGGAATCCCCTATGTCTGCTGTGATTGCTGTTAATGAATTAGACTGGGCAGACAAACAAGCACTGTGGTATTACCTGTAATAATGGTGCAGCTTAAGTTTTAAGAAGCACTTAGCATTTTAAAAAGTGCTCCAGGACAGTAAAGGATTACAGATATGCAATAAAAACAAATTCATAGAAAAAAGACCTATAATGGATGTTGAATAAATGTATGTATCCTTGTGATTGAGAAGAAAAGGAGTATAGAGAGTTATAAAAAGAAGTAAATGGTTTAAAAAAAACAGGTAAAGTCTTTAAAGAGATAGAGTACAGATAATCATAGATTAAAAGGAGTAAAAGAAAATAAGCCACATAAAAATGAAAAGTTCACAGAGAGTCTATTTTGTGAATTATGTATATTATTGTGTTTTCCCTGAATTTTTTGACTGTGAAGGAACTAAGTACAGAGAGACATTTTATTGTATGTTCTGCTAAGCTAAATCAGCATGTATATTATAAATGTATCAAGACTTCCAAATTTGGGTCTAAGGATATGTTGTTTAGGAATAAAGGTGCTTCTCTTGTTTCGACAGAGGATGAGAACCTGTGAATTGCTTCCAGACTTGCTAGAGTATGATCCCCTGAAAGGTTGTAAACACACTCAAAAAATTACTTTGCCCAACTGCTGACTGAGATGAATCTAGCACACAAGATACACCATGAAAGACCTGATTAATAGTGCCCCGAAACAGCAAGAATCAATATGGACAAGTCTGTGTCCATATTCCCAAATATTGTTTGTAAATGTTTCTTTACATTTAAATGTGGATATACTATAGAGATTTGCATTAATATGGATCTTGGTTATTGATACAAATTTAAGGTCAATTTTGTTATACTTTGTATATATATTTGAATTCCATGTATACAAATGAAGCTCAGTGCAACCTTGGGAGTCAGCACTCTTCTTCCATCTGGTGGGTGTTGCAGATCCAACTCAGGTCATCAGACTTGGCTCTAAAGACCCTTGTTTATTTGGTGGACCCTTACCCATCTCACCAATCCTACACTGTCCCAGGGATTGGATTTAGGGTCTCACATGTGGGTCAAATGCTCTACCATTGAGCTATGATCCCAGAAACCCTTTCTGTTTAAATTCTAGACAAGATCTCATTAAGTTCCCTGAGATGGCATTGAAGGTTTATATCCTGACTCAGTCTCCAGAGTATCTGTGATCACAGACTTGCACTAGCAGATGCAGCTCTTCTTTTTATGGAATACCGGCATGCAAAATCTCTGTTTTGCCACTGCTACACATCAGTCTCTTAGCATATCTTTCTTATTTAATTCATCATTTTTTTTCTATTTATTTTACATACCAATCAGTTTTCCCTCCCACTTCTCTTTCTATTTCCTTTCCCAAACCTCCCTACTATCCCCCAACATCCACTCTTCCTCTGTCTCCTTTTAGAAAGGGTAAATCCTCCCATGGGAATCAACAAAGCATGCCATATCAGGTGGAGGCAGGACCAAGCTCCATTTCCCTGCACCCCCCATTAAGAATGAACAAGGCAGGGCTGGAGAGATGTCTCAAAGGTTAAGAAAATTGACTGTTCTTCCAGAAATCCTTAGTTCAATTCAAAGAAACTTACATGAATGCTCACAACCACCTACAATGAGATCTGGTGCCTTCTTCTGGCCTGTAGGCAAACATGGAGGCAGAATACTGTGTATATCATAAATTATATATATTCATACACATATTCACACACACACACATATATTTATGCACACACACACACACACACACACACACACATATATATATATATATATATATATGTATATATATATATATATATATATTCCACCATAGGGGATAGGTTCTAAAGAGCCAGTTTATCTATCCAGGACAGGTCATGGCCTCACTGCTAGGAGTCCTACAAAAGACCAAGGTACACAAATGTCAGCCAAATTCAGAAGGCCTAGGTAGGTCCCATGCTGTCTCCTAACGGTTCATTCAGAATCTGTGAGCTCCCAGAAGCTCAAGTCAGCTGTCTCTGTGGGTTTCCCCATCATTATCTGCCCCCCCCCACCTTGGTCATAATCTCTACACCCTCTCTTGAACTGGGCTCCTGGAAGTCGGATCAGTGAAATAAGTTATTGTTTATTTATTTATTTATTATTTATTTATTGTTTTTTGAGACAGGATTTCTCTGTTGCTTTGGAGCCTAGAACTTGCTCTGTAGCCCTTGCTGGTCTCAAACTCAGAGGGATCTCTCTGTGTCTGTCTCCCAAGGTCTAGAATTAAAGGCAAACACTACCACCAACTGGCTACATTAAAAAAATATTTTAGTTTTATTTTATGTGCGTTGTTGTTTTGCCTGCATGTATGACTGTGTGAGGTTGTCAGATCTTAGAGTTACAGACAGTTGTGAGCTGCAATGTGGGTGCTAGGAATTGAACCCAGGTCCTCTGGAAGAACAGTTAGTGGTCCTAACCACTAACCCATCTCACCAGCACATAATGTATCTCTTTTTAAGTGGGAGATTTTACCATCCCCCTGCCCCAGCCTCATAAGCACTTTACAAAAACGTGCCACAGCTGGACTTCCTTATTTTATCTTAAAGCCCTGTTCCCCATGGACCAGATCTACACAGACATTTATCAGCCCTTATGTTTTTGCCTTTTTTTTTCTTTTGTCCCCTCTTGGTTTTTCAAGAGAGGGTTTCTCTGTGGAACAGCCCTAGCTGTTCTGGAAATAGTTGTGTGGACCAGGCTAGCCTCAAACTCACAGATATCCACCTGCCTCAGCTTTCCAAGTGCTGGAATTAAAGGTGTGTGCCACCACTGCTTGGTGAATTTGACCAATTCAGGGTCAAATCAGGGGCACCCTGATGTGATATTTAATCCTTAAATTGGACTTTGATCATCTGCGCAGGGGGAAGAAGTGGCCAAATAAGGGAATAGACCTTGGGGTTTAGCTTTAGGAGTGTAATCAAAGAATTATTAGCAAGGCAGAGGGCATTGTGGAGAAGGGCAAGGCCTGCCAGAGCCACATGCTTGAGTGGGCTAGTGTTCCCTCAATATAGTTTCTTTTTCTTCTTTTTTCCTTTCTTTCTTTCTTTCTTTCTGTCTGTCTGTCTGTCTGTCTGTCTGTCTGTCTGTCTGTCTGTCTTTCTTTCTTTCTTTCTTTCTTTCTTTCTTTGTTTTGTTTTCTTGTTTTTTGAGACAAGGTTTCTTTGTAGCTTTGGAGCCTGCCCTAGATCTAGCTCATGTAGACCAGGCTTGCCTTGAAATCAAGAAATCTACCTGCCTCTGCCTCCTAAGTGTTTGGAATTAAAGGCATTTGCACTACCACCTGGCTCATAAAATCTGTTTCTTATTTTGCTTTTTTACCCCCCTGAGAAAGACTGTTCTGGAATCCAGGCCTAGGCACATACTAGGTTGCTGTGCTGAAGACCTTTAAGTCCCAATTCATGCCTATACTTAATGATCAAGTTCTAAAGCAGTCTGGGTTACCTGATGCTGTGAAAGGGAATTACAGAGGAATTAAATCAAACAGGACACAGGGAGCACCATTTGGTGGAGCCTGGTCAGCACAGTACAGCAGTCTGAGGAGCCCCAAATAGTGACCTACTGTCTTTTCAACTGGTTCATTGATGTGGGCTCTTAAAGGGAGTTTAAGAAAAGTAAAAATAGGAGGTCCACAGTACGACAGGCATTTAATTCTAGCACCTGAAAGGTAGAGGCAGATGGATCTTTCAGGGTATGAGGCCAGCCCTACCTACAAAGCAAGTTCCAGAACAGCCAGCACTAAGACACAAGAAACCCTGTCTTGAAAAAAAAAAAGGAAAAAGAAAAGTCAGAATGAAGCAAAGGCAGGGAGTTTATGAAGATTAGCAAGAGCATACACGCATGACCTTGATTGATTGATTTTATGTGTATGAGTGTTTTACCTGCATGGATGTGTAAAAAACGTGGGGCCCAGTCTGTCCCTACATGAGGTGCAGGCTACACTATGGCCATGGCAGCCAACATAGGAACCTGTAAAAGCCATAAGCTAACGCCACCCAGGGAGGGCCAATATCTAAAGGGAAATGCCTGCCTTTCCAACCATTAGCTGAGCAAAGACCACCAGATGTGCTCAAGTCCAGGACTCACTTATTCTCCTTTACCAAGACCCCCTAGATAAATGTCAGCCAATCAGAATCCTGAATCCTGGAAATCCCGCCACCTCAGCCTCTACTGTGATAAAAATCATACCCTGACTGCACTTGGCACTCTCGGCTCTTAAATGCTGCTTCAGACAGAAGAGAGTCCAAGCTTCAGCTTGAATAAAGGCTCTTTGCTTTGATACACAGAACTCAGTCTCCTAGTCAGCTTTTGGGGGACTCTGTGATCTGGGCATAACATAAACCATGTGTGTGCCAGGTACCCGCAGAAACATTGGATTCACCACAACTAGCATTGGAGATGATTATGAGCCACCATGTCGTTGTTGGGAGTGGAACTCTGTAAGAGCAGCAAGTGTTCCTACCACTGAGGGCTCTCTCCAGGCCCTAGTGTAGATATTTTTACAGTCGCTGTGTGAGCCTAAGGCTTTTCTTAGTGTCATTCAATGTTCAAAGGGTTGATTTAAGACAAAGTGAAAATATTAAGCAAAGTATCCAAATACATTTGGGCTCAGCATGGTGGCACATGCCTTTAACCCCACCACTTACTTGGGAGGCAGAGGCAGGCAGATGCTTCTGAGTTCAAGGCCAACCTGGGCTACACAGTGAGCAAAAAATTGTGTTGGCCCGATAAAGCTCTTTACTTATGCAAATCAGACCAAGTCAAATTGAATTAGAAAACGCTCAGATTTAATGGATACCAGCACTTCCAGGTGGCATTCCAGCCCACAGAGAGGAAACCACATGTTCCTTCTCTGGGTTGCAGTTTAAATACCCTGTGGGGGTGGTCTTGAGCATCTCAGGGAGGGGTCATTGTTTGGCAGGCTTTCTAGGAGGTGTAGTCTAGACTGAGGCAACTCAAGGGGATGGGGCTTGGCATTCTAGACTCTTTGGATATACGGATGTCAGGGGCTGAGGTGAAGTTTTAACCCAAACATTGAGTTCCAGGAAAGCCAGAGATAAACAGTGAGACTGCATTTCAAAAAACAATGAAATTTAAGTTTGAACTGGAAGATGACTCATAATCTAAGGGTTCTTGCTACACTTGCAGAAGACTTCAGTTCAGGTCCCAGCACTCACATAAGGTAGCTCATAACCACCTGCAACTCCGGCTCCAGTGCTTCAAGGCCTCTTCCGTCTTCTGTGGACACCTGTACATATATACACACAAACATACACACATATACATAAAATATTTTTTTAAAAAATGAATAAATATATAAAGTCAAGTAAAAATGAGGTGACACCATGTGGGGGGCTGAGCTGCAGAAATAACAGACTCAAGCCTCCCACCAAGGAAGTGAAGTTCATGCCCTTTTCCCACATCTGAGTTAGATATTATAGCATTCAAGCATCTAGGGCACTGGAGCTGCTAGGGACCACTATCTCTGAAGTGTGTGTCCAAACTCAAGGCCAATGAACATCAATCACAGTCTCAGCTCAGCCACAAACATTTGTTCCTTTTCTCCCTGCAGGGATGGTCACTGCACTAGCTCCAAGCTCCTGCCACCTCAGCTCTGTGCTCCTGTTGCCAGCAGGAGAATAATCTAGAGCTTTGTCCTTGAGAAGATGCTTGTGCCAATGTCCTTGTAGACAGATGCAGACAATGTTGTGGCTCACAGGACCTGTGCAGCAGTATTTCTAGTTCCATTCATTTGCCTGCACACTTAATGATTTGACTGTTTCCCTTCTGATCAGAGTGCTAACTTGTGCAGCCACTTTGGAAATTGGTACAGCAGTTTCTTAAAACATACAGAAACAATCTACCTCAAGACCAAGCTATACATTTTGGGTGTACATCTGAAAAAGAATTTCGCAGACTCCTAGGGGAAAAAAACAATTTATTAAAACAAAACCAGAAATCAATAAAATCGTTCATAATTGTGGCCCAGCCTGAAAGCCAGCTATCAGAGCCGTGGAAAGACAGTGGCAGAGATGACTTCTAGATGACATTGGGTCTGAGAATGAAGGGGACCTTCGTGCCAGGAAGCTGAAGTCACCCCCTTCCCAGTAGACTGGAAATGATGACAAGGGTGGTCCTGATGGGGGCCCAGGCTTGAGCAAGAGCCAGGAGCTGGATAGCAGGGTTGGCCATTCTGATGAGAGTACCTGGAATGAAGAAAGCTCTGAACATGACCTGCTGGGGGATGAGCCTGCAGCATCACCAACACCATGGGAAGCCGACTCAAGTTTTGCTTGCAAGGGGATCCCCTGCTAAGCAGGTACATCCAGTTCAGCATGGACTCTCTGCTGGTTGACGGGTCAGGACTGGGAGGGGCTGACTTGCCTGGGCTCACTGAGGAGGAATATGAACGCTACCGGGAACTGCTGGAGACCAAGTGCCACCTGGAGAATGGTAACCAGCTAGGCTTCTTCTTCTCCCCGGCCTCCAGTGGCAACAATGCACTGGACATCAACCGCAGTGAGAGACTAGGCCATGAGATGGCCATGCTGGAGGAGGAGCTTCTGCACCTAGAGTTCAAATGCCATAACATTTTGTGGGCACAGAAGAAGAAACAGTTGTGTGAATTCTGTATGAAGGCTTGGCTGCTAGAGGAGGTGAACCTCTATGACCTGGCAGCCAGTGAGCCCCCAAAGCACGAACTGTCTGATATCTCTGAACTTCCAGAGACATCAGACAAGGATAGCACAACACTGGGAAAGCTGCCGGAGCACTCAGCTGCTCATGGAGCCTTTGTCCGAGATCCCCCTGAAGTGATCTGCTGCTGGTAATTTCAATTTGAACCTGACCCATTCTGGTCCTCCTGTCACCGCCCACCCCAAAGGGACTCCTTCACCTGGAAGCCCTGCCGTGGACCGGCTCAGGTGAGCCACTCAGACCGTGGGGGAACAGGACGACGGGACAGGAGATTTCAGAATACGGCGAAGGAAATGACAGACAGACCACCCTCCATGTATTTGAGAATGCTGCTGTGTTTTTTTCAGTGCAAGGCTTTAATATTTTTACAAACAAAGAACTTGGCAAAGGCATACATCATCAGATCATAAAATAGAAAACAACAGCATAAAACAGTTTTACAAAGAGAATCTTTAATGTTGCTTTGGCATGAGTACAAGGACTTTTGCTCCCTCACATTCTGTAAAGTCAGCCTTTTTTCTTGTTTTTAGAGAGGCCACTGTTCTAAAGTTAGGCCATCTTTATCAGCTTATACCAGGTGGCTGGCTGGGTTTAGCTAAGTGACATTGTGTGTCTGGGTGAGAAAGAAGAAGGCTACTATCTTCCTGGGAAAACTTTCTGCTAGGAAACTTTAAAGACATGATCTTAAACTTTTCTGAAACTCATCTCATACCATTAATCTCAACTCCCTTCCCTTCCCAACTCTCAGGGTCAGATGTTGTATTTAGCCTAGATTTTCTGGCCATAAGGAAGGCTGCATAGGCCTCCTGTTAAATCGCACGTATTTTCCCAGGTAAATGCCTAATACTGTTTTCCTGTAGAAGGTTTCTAAGGTTTTTCCTAGTAAAATTAACTCCTTTTGTTCCACATCATCAAGGAATTATCCTAATGATGACCCTGCCAATTCCCAGAACTGGCTACTTCTTTTAAGGCTTTAATGAATGGTGGGGCAGAGCTCAAAATGTCCTCAGCAGTCTTGTTTGTATCTGCAACTGCCTGGAATAGTCTGATCTGTTAGCAATATTCAAGGATCACAAAGAATACACAGACAAGGGTAAAGACAGACACATGTAGCTCCAAGGACAGCGAAGTCGAGTCAGTACAAACTGCGACTCAGATGGCATTATACCACAACTGATTGCCAAGGGACCACCTGGAACACAGCTCCGAGAAGCACAGATCCCAATCCTCCAGCAACACCTGCCCGTCCAGTCAGCATTTCTGCTACACTGGCGTGACAGCAGTGGATGTAGCAAAGCCCTGCCAAGTTCTGATTACTCTCTCGGGTTCTCAGGTGGGCTGGAGACAGCACACAGAGAAGCATGTCTGACTCAGCACCAAGACAGGTGTTGCTCTAGAAGCCACAGTTACTTGTAGACAAAGGCAACCCTGAATTTTGTGGTTTGTCTCATTTTCTGTGCTGTCCAATAGATGTTTTCATTTTTGTGGACCTGCTCTGGGGGTTGGCAGATCCTTCAGGCAGCCTGATAAAAGTGGACCCCACCGAAAGCTGGCTGGGAAGAAGGTTGGGTAAGGAAAAAAGGAAGGGTTGTTTGGGAGAGAAAGGAAGGAGATAGGGAAGAATAGGAAGCAGCTGTCATGGTGGTGTCTACTCTGAGGAATGTCAGGGAGGATCTGTGTTAGCTTTCTGGGTGCACCCGTGGGCCTACCTCTTTCCCAGTGAGTGAGATTGAAATCACAGGAATTGTGGGCACAGTAACCATCCAAAAAGAATTTGTTGATGCCTGGCCTATGCCACCTGGAGCAGAGACACTTTTAGTGACCTGAGCAAGGAGCTTAGATGTTCAGGGTTTTGAGAAGCCAAACCCAATGGGCAGCAGGGTAGTCTAGAGATCTGGTAGGAGTTGGGAGGCCTGGACCCAGTGAGAAAGGAAGATGGGCTGAGTGAGAGATGCCTAGACTCTCTTCCAGTGATGCAACTTTCAAATATGACACTTGTTTGGTTTCTCAGTCTTGGTGAAGCTCATGTTGGGAGGCTCCAGGAAACCCCTGTTCCCCACCTACATTCCAAGAATAAAGCAAGCTGCCTGTTTATTACGTTTAATAAAAAAAATCCAGATCCACTTAACCTAGTAGTACAGAAAGTGGGAAAGATTTGCTAAATCATTGGACTGGGAGAAAAATTTCTGAAAAGAACATTGGTAGTGTACAGACTAATGATGGAGGAGGGTTATCTGTCTATTGTGTTATTCTCATTGGTCAATAAAGAGACTGCCTTGGGCCCTTGATAGGACAGAAAATTAGGTAGGCGGAGTAAACAGAACAAAATGCTGGGAAGAGGGCTATGAGCCAGACGCCATGGAGCCAACCACCAGGTCAGACATGCTGAATCTTTTCCGGTAAGCCACCACCTCATGGTTCTACAGATTATTAGAAATGGGTTAATATCAAGATATGAGAGTTAGTCAGTAACTAACTCTCTAGAGATAATGGGCCAGGCAGTGCTTAAATGAATACAATTTGTGTGTTGTTATTTCTGGGACTAAGCTAACTGCGGGAGCTGGGCAGGATGAAAAGCAGGCCTGCCCGCAGCTCCTCACTACAAATGGCCGCCCAACGTGGATAACTGAATCCACAGAAAGCCTGAGAAAGCTTGGGAAAGAATAGAGTAAAGCATGTTTTTTGGTAGCAGCAATTTCTCAGGTCTGCTCTGTTTGCTAGAGCAAGCAAGCACTCTCATCTAAGGGAGGCTTCCTGACTCAGCTTTAGCTGCAAAACTTTGTAGCTCATTAAGAGGTCCTGCCACGAAACACTTAAACGGTGCTGGTGAAAAACTGAATGCATGCTTTTCGGTTTTCAGCCGCAGCAGGAAAAAAAGCTGCACTGTTTTAAAATGCCATCTTTCTGGGCTGCCCTGCCAGGGCAATCTCTGACTGTTTCAGGCAGGCAGTCCGACTGAGTGTGGTCTGTGAGCAGAATGCTGCAGCTTGCTTGCTAGCAGGGACCTTGAAATGCCACAGAGTTGTGGCAATAAAAATGGCTTCAGCAGTACCTCTACCATGAGGCTGGAAAGCTAAGAAATGACCTAGATCCAGCCGTCAAAGCCACGGTTTTAGGCTCATGTGGTCAGAAAAAAGGAGAGATATACAGTAAAGAGAGATTCAAAGACGAAGAAAACCTCTAAATGGTTTATAGTGTGTTACAAATAAATGCAGGATAAAAGTTAAAGTTCTTAAAGTAAAAAGAGAGTAGTTATGTGTGGTGGTACACACCTTTAATCCCAATGCCCGGAAGGTAGAGGCATATTGACCTCTGTGAGTTCAAGGGGTAGAGGTAGATTGACCTCTGTGACTTCAAGGTGTGGTAGCACACACCTTTAATCCCAATGCCTGGGAGGCAGAGACAGAAGGATCTCTGAGTTCAAGGTGTGGTAGCACATGCCTTTAATCCCAGCACTGGGGAACAGAGACAGACAGATCTCTGTGAGTTCAAGGACAGCCTGGTCTACAAAGTTATTCCAGGACAAAGATATACAGAGAACCTGTGTCAAAAAGTAAAAGTAAAAATAAAAGAAATAGAGGTTAAAAATAAAGCTGCATAAAGATGGAAAATACACAGAGAATCTTGATACTGCATGCTATTATGCTCTCTTTGAATTGTTTGAATGCTGAGGAAGGAGCAACAGCTGCTAAAAGATATTTGTTTATAAATGCTGCTGAACTAATCCAAGATAGATATGTTGAAAATACCTTGACTTCTGAATTTGGATCTAAGGATATGATACTTTGGAAAGGAGGTTCTTCTTTTGTTTTCACAGAGGATGAGACCCTGTGGATTGCTTCTATCCCAATATGGTATGATAGACCACGCCCTCCTGAAAGGTTGCTGTGAACACCCTCAAGAAATTACTTCACTCAACTGCCAACTGAGATGAACCTGGCAGACAGGTTTTACCATGAAAGACCTGATTAACAGCGCCCCTATACAGCAGGAAGAAGTTTGGAGAGAAATAACTACGTCCATATTCCCAAATATTGTTTATAAATGTTCTTTTACATTTAAAGGGGGATATGATATAGATATGAATAATTTCGTTGGTATGGATTTTAAGGTCAATTTTGTTATATGTATATATATATTTCTGATCTTGATTGAGGTATTGTGATTGTGTAGTTCATTTAAAAATGTAATGTATAATTAAAAATATAGGTTGTTAATGGATAATCATTGATAATAGTCAAGCTTGTAGTAATGTTAGTTTGATTTTCTAGATGTGCATAGATATATTTCAGATATGCATTCTTCATATCTTTCAAAGACTACAAAACATGGCATTTAATGTTTTAATAACTTAGGCCTTTTCATGACAATGAGACACGTCTGCTCCTGGCAGCACCAATCTACTTCAAGAGGAAGATGGGCATCGAAGAGGCTCCTTATGGAGTCTGATAGCCATTTTGGGCAAGAAACTGCTCTTGCCTGGACTGTTGTATAAACTGGACACAGAGAACCCGCAGAGAGAGGACTGCTGAACTTGCCTAAAGGTGAGATGATCTTTCGAGGTTCTTGATTCATGAAAGAGTCTGCGAGACATTCTGCAGGACACAGCAGATAGTGATTGAATTGCCTTTGAAATTTCCTGCTTCATGGAAATGTCTCTGGATATTATGGGCCTGAAGGCCGAAGATGGATGCCCCAACGGTACAGAGGAACTTTGGGTGACTGTCCAGGCAGCAAAATGTCTCTGTCATTTCTAGAGTTTTGGAAGTTGCTCACTTCATGCGTACTTAGGTAATATATCCTTCTGGAGCCTTTGATGGAGTTAAAGAATGGATAGTAGTAGTTATAGTTTTCCATTATTATGATATAGTTATAAATATTGTGACTGTAATTCTTGCTTGATAACTGTTTTGTTATGTGTAATTTTACTATGTTAAAACGAAAGCCTTTCTTTTTTGTTTAAACAGAAAAAGGTGAAATGATGGAGGAGGGTTATCTGTCTATTGTGTTATTTTCATTGGTCAATAAAGAGACTGCCTTGGGCCCTTGATAGGACAGAAAATTAGGTAGGCGGAGTAAACAGAAAATGCTGGGAAGAGGGCTATGAGCCAGACGCTATGGAGCCAGCCACCAGGTCAGACATGCTGAATCTTTTCCGGTAAGCCACCACCTCGTGGTGCTACAGATTATTAGAAATGGGTTAATATCAAGATATGAGAGTTAGTCAGTAACTAACTCTCTAGAGATAATGGGCCAGGCAGTGCTTAAATGAATACAATTTGTGTGTTGTTATTTCTGGGACTAAGCTAATCATGCGGGAGCTGGGCAGGATGAAAAGCAGGCCTGCCCGCAGCTCCTTTCTACAGACTAAGACTGACAATTAATAAATAGAGACTCACGGAACGGAAGAGCTCCGATAACGCAGACTACTTAATGGGAAATTGTTTTTACCAACTGCAAATGTGACAGAGGACAAATGTCTAAAACTATTTGAAGAAACCAAGAGACTATGTCTCAAGAAACAAATAATACAGTTATAAAATGAGGCCAAGAAATAAACTGAGAATCCTCAAAAGGAAAAATTCAAATGGCTGAGAAACACTTAATGAGTTGTCCTTTTGCCTTGTCTCACTCTATAATTTTCTCTGTGTGCTGGTTGTCTCTTGGAGAACTGAACTTTTCTAAAGGGTAATAGGAGTATTACCTCTATTATTTGGGAAAAAGTGTAGTGATGGGGCAAGTGAGTCTTTAATCTCAGCACTCAATGGCTGACAAAGTCACACATTCACTCAGATATCAATTTAAGAATTATGAGTTTATTTCAAATCTTATTGTATATTAGAGAAAGAAAAAGTATGGACTTGGCAGTAATGTCCAATAGCCAGGTATTATAACTTAATGGGTTGAGTTGAAGTTTACAAGAGACAACGTACATAAAAGTAGTGTATATGTCACTTCTAGGCATCCTTATTAAAAGAAACAGTGAGAGTCGCTAGTTCAAACATACATCTTTCATTGCATCATAGCAGGTGGTTTAGAACCAAAACTACAGCTGTCCCTTTTAATTTCAGAAACGGTACTTCAGTAAGATGTTTTCTTCTTTAACGTTTGAAGTGAATTTCTCTCTGGTCTTAACAAAATTATGCAGCACTTGGGGATAAAGATACATCCCAGCAAGCCTGCACCGGAGGCCAAGATGGAGAAGACCTCCACAGCCACCATGACCTTGCCCTTGGTGCTATGGTAGACAGGAAGAAAAGTGACCCAGACACTGCAGAACACCAGCATGCTGAATGTCAGCAGCTTGGCTTCATTGAATGTGTCAGGGAGATTCCTGGCCAAGAAAGCCACAATGAAGCTCCCTAATGCAAGGGAGCCATGGTATCCCAAGACACAGTAGAATGCAATAATTGAGCCCTTGTTACACACGACAATTATGTGGCCATGGTAATTCTTGTCATCGATGTCAATTGATGGAGGAGCAACTCCCAGCCAAATTGCACAGAGAATAATTTGGATGAGGGTACAGATGGCAATGATGAAGTTGGGTGCACCTGAAATCAGGTAGTATCTCATCCTTCTTCCAGGTGTTGTGACTTTGAAAGCCAGAAGCACAGTAACTGTTTTGGCCAACACAGTGGAAACAGCCACAGTGAATACCACTCCAAATGTGATTTGCTGCAGGATGCACATAGCTGTGTTTGGATAGCCAATAAAAAGCAAAGGACAAAGAAAACAAAAGATGAGTGAGACGAGCAGGGTGTAGCTGAGATTCCGGTTATTGGCCTTCACAAGTGGAGTGTCATGGTTCTTCATGAAGACCCCAAGAACCACAGATGTGAGTGCAGAGAAGCCCAATGCTATCAAGGTCAGAACCATCCCCAAGGGGTCTTCATAGCTCAAAAAGCTCACAGCTTTGTCAATGCAATGGATGTGTTCTGCATTGGCATACTGGTCCTCTGGACACTTTACACACTGATCCACATCTGATGGAGAAAAAGGGTATGATTAGTGCAGCTTGAGAATTTTCTTGACTGAAAATTTTAAATATGTTTGTTGAGAAACATTGCAATGTCTGCACCTTTCCCCAGGAGGTAGTTAAAGATATTGCTGCATAGGAATGCTTCCATTCCACAATACACATTCATTACTTTTAGTGGAATGAAACCAGACAACCATTATATTGTCTAATAAAGGCTTGTTAATAATGTCATTTTTCATGTTTCAAGGAAAGCACAGACTTTTCTAGTAGAAATTTAGGAGATAGAGAATGTGGGAGAAGAGAAAGGAACAAAGGAGAGGAGGAGGAGATATTTGTGCAGCTGTACAGGGAGGGTTGAGATCTTCCTATGAACAGAATAGAAACAGGCACAAAGTATACTAAAATGGCAATTTATAAATGTAAAAGGGTTGCCCCATTTTAGGATGAAGTGTTTAATTTTATTATTAGCTAAACTGGGATCGTCACAAGGTGGTTTTTGCTAGTTTGATTTCATTCATTGATAGCTGGACCATGATAATCCATCTCAGGAGAAGGATGTGACTGAATAAGGCAATGGAACTTGGTGGCTAGCTTTACAATGTAATTGTCTTAGGTTTTATATTTATTTGAAGAAAAATGACAACCATGGCAACTCTTCAATAGAAATCATCAAATTGAGTATCTTAGAACTAAGAAGTTCAATCCATTATCATTATGGTGGGATGTGGTTGAATGCAGTTGGACCTGGTACTGTAGAAGGAGATTTGAATTCATATTTTTTGAGCCATAGTCAAGAGGAAGTAAACAGATACACTGCATGTGGTTTGAACATATATGAGACCTCAAACTCTGCCTCCACATTGGCCTACTTCATGCAACAAGATGACACCATCTCTAACAAGGCCAATCCTCTAAGAAGACAACTCCCCATAACTTATGGTGGCAAATTATAGTCAAGATACTTTAGTAATCTAATGGTTTATATCAAGGCAAGAGAAGGACAGGGTTTGCTAGAGACATGTTTGCCATGCTTGGTCTGGCTAGAGTCCCTTCAGAATCATTAAGTTGTATGTGCGTTCATGTAACCTAACAAAAGAGGTCATGAATATGGTGGTTATTTGGTTCATATGGGGTAAGTTGGAGGGAAAAATAAGGAACGAAAGCTATATAAAGATAATTTTGATGTTTGAAAATGTAAAGCAATTAAATAAATATGCCCTTGGTTTTGTCATCATGGACAGTACGGAGTTGCTCCCCTTGGTATTATTCAATGAAGCCTAAACCTGGCAGTTTTCAAGACCTGACAAGCTGGTGAGAGACCTGCCTCCAGGCTGCACCACCACTCCTGCCACCCACTGAGTCCTGTCCCTCCAAGACACACTTCATTACCATACCCTAAGCACCTCATCATCCTCCCCATTTATAGGCATTTCTCGTAATGCCAGTGGTCTGCTGTGGGACAATCGTGTCGTACCCTGTAAAGACTTGTGTCTTCTATTGGTTTAATAAAATGCTGATTGGCCAATGGCTAGGCAGGAATTATAAGCAATGTGACTAGAATAGGAGAATTCTGGGAGGAGGATATGCTCTGTCTGTAGTCATCACCCAGCAGAGGTTGCACGGAGAGAATATCTCACTTATAAATGGTAGCAAGCCATGTGGCTAACACAAATAAGAAGTATGTGTTAATATAAGTTAGAAGAATTAGTTTATAAGACATTCTGAACTACTAGGCTAATTAGTTTATTATTCAGGTATATATCTGTGTGTTTCTTTGGGACTGAACAGCTGTGGGATCAGGCATGACACAAAACCTCTGTCAACAACAGTCTACATCAACCTACGTGCAAACCACACCCATCAAAAATAAACAGGTAAGTGACCAGGCTCCAAGTTGGACCATCTCAAAATTCAGAGCCTAATTAAAACTCCAGGCATATGTCATGCTTCTCCAAATCCCATTGCAGCACCAGCAAGACACCTTGGCACTGCTCTAACCACTGGTGAAACTCCACTGCTTTGGTGCCTCCCTACCAGTTGAAAAGCAGATGAGAGACCAGACTCCTGGCTGCACCAAAACTCCTGTAACACATTAGATTCTGTCCATCCAAGACCCACTCCACCACAAACCCCACATCCCTGAACAACTTCCTTATGGCCAGCCATCCTTTGCAAGGCCAGAGCACTATATAGGCACAGCTAAAAGCCATATCTTTTGGAAAAAAATCAGCAAGATAACTGGACCTTGTCCCTAACACTGGTGGAACTTCACTGCTGTGGTGCAGCCCCATCAGTTGACAAGCATGTATTTGAACATCTACTTAATGGCCAGTAGTGTCCTGTATATCTAGAAGACTATAGAGAATCAAATACAAACCACAACAGTTGGAAGAAGAGGCACAGACACAAACTATACCAGTTAGAAGCACAGACTATTTAGGCACAGACATAACCCACACATGTTGGAAGAAGAGATGAGCAAATGCCAGAACAAGAATTCTTTCAACAACTAAAAGTGCAATATTGGATCAGTGGTGATTCTACAACATTAAGACCTGAACATGTCAATACAGCTGAAACACTAGAAAACAGCCTTAATATAACACTATGAAGTTGATAAAGGCTCTCAAACAGAAAATGAAAATTTCCCTTAAGAATTTGAAGAAAAGACAAACAAAAATTAGGAGAAGTCAATAAATCCTAAAAGAGACAAAAAAAGGAAAAAGTAATCAAACAGGTAAAGGAAACCATTCAAGACTTGAAAATTGAAATAGAAACAATAAAGAAAATACAGAGAAAGGGAATTCAGGAAATGGAAAATCTGGGTAAGTGAACAGAAACTACTGATTTAATAATCACCTACAGCATACAAGGAATAGAAAAGAGAATCACAGACTTTAAAGACCCAATGGAGGAAATGGATTCATAAGTCAAAGAAAATGTAAAATCCAATAAATTCCTAACACAAAATATCTAGGAAATCAGAGACAGCATGAAAAGATCAGCCCTAAGAAGAAGGAGAAGAATCCCAGCTCAACACAGAGAAAACATATTCATAGAAATATGGAAAATAAAATTATAGGAGAAAACATTCCCAAACTAAACATGGACATGACCAGAAAAGTACAAGAAGCTTACAGAACATGAAGTGAACTAGAAAAAGAAAGTCCCCTAACCACATAATAACCAAACAGTACACAGAATAAAGAAGGAATGTTAAGCGATGGAAATGAAAAAGGCCAAGCAATATATGAATGCAGATCAATCAGAATTACATCTGACTTCTCAATAGAGGCCCTAAAAGCCAAAGGTCCTAAACAGATGTTTTATGGAAATTAATAGACCATAGATGCCAGCCCAAACTGTTAAACCCAGGAAAAATTTCAATCTCCAAAGATGAAAAAGCAAGATATTTCATGAAAAAACCAGATTTAAATAATACCTATTTTCAACTCCAACACTACAGAAAGTGCTAGAAGAGAAACTCCAACCCATGAATGTTAGCTACAAGAAAACACAGGCAATATATATCTCACAATTAATAAAACTCTAAGAAGGGAAATACACACTCTACCACCAATACTGCCACCACCAAAACCAAAAAATAGCAAGAATTAATAATCACTGGTCATCAACATCTTTTAATTTCAATGGACTCAATTTGCCAATAAAAAGAAACAGGGTAAGAGAATGGATTTAAAAATGGGATCCATCCTTCTGCTCCATACATGAAACACACCTAAACTTCAAAGATAGATATTACCTTGATGTAAAGGGTTGGGAAAAGTTTCTCCAATCAAATTGATGTCAGAAGCAAGCTGATATAAATATCCTAATATCTAACAAAATAGAATTCAAACTAAAATTAATCAAAAGATATAAAGAAGGACATTTCATATTTATCATAGGAAAAATCTATCAAGATGAAGTGTCAAATTTGAACATCTATCCCCTAATTACTAGGGCACCGGTATTTGAAAAAGAAACATTACTGAAGCTTAAATCACACATCAGATCCCACATATTAATATTGGAAGACTTCAACACCCCATTCTCACCAATGGACTGTCACACAGAATCTTAACAGGGAAAGAAGGGAGCTAACAGATGTTTTGACTCAAAAGAACTTAGTAAACTACTATGAAATATTTCACCAAAACACAAATGAATATCCCTTCTCAGAACCCCATGAAATCTTTTCTAAAATTGACACATTGTTGGTTGTGATAAAAACTCAACAGATACAAAGAAAGTGTAATAAACCTTGTGTTATATCAGACCACTGTGGGGTAATGTGAGAGTTCAACAGCAAAACAAACTGAAAAATATATGTAGACACATGGAAATTGAACTACTCTCAACTGAACTACTGCTGGGTCAAGGAAGAAATAAAAAAAAAGTTAAAGACTTTCTAGAATTCAATGAAAATGAATCCACAACATATTCAAACTTATGGAACACTAAGAATGCAGTGCTAAGAGGAAACATCACAGCACTTAGTGGCTACATAAAAATGTAAAATAATCTTACATTATTAAATTAATAGTACACCTGATAATTATAGAACAAAATGAAGCAAACTCAAACAGAAGGAGTAGATGACAGAAAATAATCAAACGTGGGGCTGAAATCAATAAAATTTAAACAAAGAGAACAATACAAAGAATCAATGAAACAAAGAGTTTTTTCTTTGAGAAAATCAACAAGATAGACAAACCCTAATCCATACCAACCAAAAGGTAGAGATAGAATATCTACATTAACAAAGTCATAAATGAAAATGGAGAATCATTAGATTATACTTCAAAAACCTAAACTGCAAATATAGGAAAATCTAAAAGAAATAAAAAAACCTTAGTTGATAGGTACTACATACCAAAATTAATTCCAGACAATAAGAAAATAGCAACAGACATTATAAATCTCCCATCACAAAACACCCCAAGGCCAGATGATTTCTATGCACAATTCTTTAAGAATCTCACCAAAAAGCTAATACCAATATTCTTCAAATTGTTATGCACAATACAAACAGAAGGACTTTTGAAAATACTTTTTATTTGACCATAGTTACCCTCATAACCAACCAAAGAAAGAGGCAACAAAGAAACTGAATTAGAGATCATGCTCCCTTGTGAATACTGATGCAAAAATACGCAATAAATTACTGGCTAAATGAGTCCAAGAACACACACACAAAAATCATCCACTGTGATCAAGTAGCCTTCATTCCAGAGATGTAGAGGTGGTTCAAATGAAAATCTGAGCCAAGCGGTGGTGGTGCACACCTTTAATCCCTGCACTTGGGAGGCAGAGACAGGCAGATCTTTGTGAGTTTGAGACCAGTCTGGTCTACAAGAGCTAGTTCCAGGACAGGCTCCTAAGCCACAGAGAAACCCTGTCTCGAAAAAACCAAAAAAAAAAAAAAAAGAAAATCTGTCAAAGTAATCTACCATACAAACAGATGTAAAGAAAAAACCACATGATCACCTCGTTAGATACTAAAAAAAGCCCTTTGATGAAATTCAATACTCTTTCATGATACACGATCTGGAGAGATCAGGTGTAGATATGTTTCGGTCCTGCCTGGTTCCATAGGGATTCAAGAGACACAGAGGCTTATATGAATATAAATTGGTTGGTGTAGTAACTCATGTTTATTATTAAGTAGCTCTTACAACTTAAATTAACCCATAATTCTTATCCATGTTTACCCATGTGGCTTGGTACCTAACTCAGTGAGGCATTCTCAACTTGCTTCTTCTGCTTGTGACTGGTAACGAGAGACTGAGCCTTTCCTCTTCCGAGAATTCTTCTAGTCTAGTTGCCCTGCCTATACATACAGTCTGGCTACTGGCCAATCAGTATTTTATTAAACCAATGCAAACAGCAAATCATTACAAGGTACATGAGCACACAGCAATCAGGGATACAAAGAACATACCTAAACATTAAAAATGCAGTAAAATGAAGCTAAAGCCAACATCAAATTAAAAGAAGAGAATCTCAAAGATATTTCACCAAAATAAGGAACAAGACAAGACTTGCCACTCTTTCTACATCTCTTCAACATAGTACTTGAGGTTCTAGCTATGGCAATAAGATAAGACAAGGAGCTCAAAGTGATAAAAATTGGAAAGGAAAAAGTCAAATTTTTCTATTTGCAGATGGTATGTTGGTATACACAAGTGACCACAAAAATTTTTATCATGGATCTCCTCCATCTGATAAGGGCTTAAGTAATATGACTGAATGCAAGGTTAACTAAAAAACATAGTATTCTCTCTTTATTCAAATGGTAAGTGGGCTGATAAATGAATCAGAGAAGAAAGACCCTTTACAATAGCCACAAATAATATAAAGTATCTGGGGGCAAAAAGAGAAAATATTGAAAGATCTCCCATGTTAATGGATTAGTTGGATTAACATAGTTATATTGGGAATTTTACAAAGAGAAATCTATAGAATCAATTCAATCTCCATCAAAATTCCCAACCAAATTCTTCACAGATTTTACAAGAACAATACTAGAATTCATATGGAACAACAGACCCAGGAAAGCTAAAGGAGCTTCTGGAGGTGTGACCATCCCTGATTTCAAAATCTACTATAGTGATATAGTATCAACTGTTTGATATTAGCATAAAAACAGAAATGTGAATAAGTGGAATTGAGTCAAAAACCGTGACATGAATCCACACACCTATAAATGCCTGATTATTGACAAAGAAGCCTAAATCATACAGCATAAAGGAAAGCATCATCAACAAGTATCTCTATTATAACTAGATATTGACATGTAGAAAAATGTAAATAGGTATATATCTATTTCACTGAAGAAAACTCAAGTCCAAGTCAATCAAAGACCTCAACATTAATACAATTACACTGAAGCTGATAGAAGAGAAAGTGGGATGTAGCCTTGAACACATGGGCACAGGACACTATTTCCTGAATATAACACTAGTAGCACAGACATTGAGATCACCAATTAACAAATGGGACTTCTTGAAACTGCAAAGCTTCTGTAAGCTAAGGACACTCTCAGTAAGACAATATTGCAATGTACAGAATAGGAAAGATCTGTACCAACCCTACATGAAACAGAAGGCTAACCTATAAAATATATAAATAGTCAAGAATTTAAACTTCAAAAGACCAAATAATCTCTTTTAAAAATTGGATGCAGATACAAACAGAGGATTTTCGGCAGAAGAAACTTAAATGCACAAGATACATTTAAGGGATTTTTCAACCTTCTTTGGTCATGGGGGATTTTTCTCTATTTGTTGTGAATGCATTTTATTACCATTGGTTAATAAAGAGTTTGCTTGGGCCTATGACAGTGCAGAATAGATGAAGGTGGAATTTCCATGCAGAGATAGAGAAGAAAAGAAGGCAGAGTCAGAGAGACACCATGTATCTGCTGAAGGAGACAGATGTCCAAGAACTTTACCAGTAAAACCATGAACCTCGTGGTAAAATATAAAATAGTAGAAATGGATTAATTTAAGATGGAAGTGTTAGCTAGAAATATGCCTAAGCTATTGGCCAAATGGTATTGCAAATAATACAGTTTCTGTGTGATTATTTCTCTTCTGAGCATCCAGGAAATGAATGAGCAGTCTCCTTCTAAAGATTGACGCCCAATATGAGGCTGACTACATTCATATAAAACACGAGCATGCTTTCGAAAGGAGTTCTAGACTCAAAATAAAAAACGGATTCTTCTAGTCACATTTTTTTTAGATGAGCTCTGTTTGCTTACAGCAGGCAGGAGCACCGTGCTTACTCTAAGAGAGATCTCCCTGACTCAGCAGTTGCAAGGAAGCCTTCATGGCTTCTTTAGGAGTAGGCTTCCTCTTTCTCCAGTACAAGCAGCTCTGACTCTTTTGGGGGTTCCAGCTATGGAACATTTAAATGAGGTTTGTGATCAGACTGCTACTTGCTTAATGGCAACATAGATCCCGTGTATGCCTGAAAATAGGGCTATGAGTCATGCTAAACAGACGTCCACCATGGTGGACTGGGAAGAGTTAAAGACAAAACATCCTTATTCATTGGCATGCTACATAGCATTTTATAATGTGATCCATCAGGATATTATTACAGTTATGCAATAAAGACAAATCCAGAAAACAAAACACCTCTAAATATGTGAAATCATTGGATGAGTGTATGTAGGCAAGAAAGAGAGAGAGCAAGAACGTGTGCGTGCGCGCGAAAAAAGAGTATAGACTGTTATAATATATAAGAATACAGACAGTCATAGATCAAAGGTGTAGGGATAATAAAATAAATAGTAAACTCCTAGAAAAAAGTAATAATGAAAGAAAAATAAGGCACATAAAAATGGAATATACACGGAGAGCCCAGATTATGCATATTATTGTATTTTATTTGAATTTTTGACTGTGAATGAGCTAAGTACAGAGACATTTCATTGTATGAGCTGCTATGCCAAGCTAACACATGTATTTTAAAGATCTTTTGACTTCAAAATTTGGGTCTAAAGATATATTGCTTTGGAAAAGAGGTTCTGCTTTTGTTTTCACAGAGGATGAGAACCTGTGGAGTCCTTCCAGAGTAATGTGGTTTGATGGACCAAGACATCCTCATAGGTCTCCATAAACCATCAAAATTACTTTGCCCAACAAAAAGCAGGTAGGATGAAATTTGGAGAAAACCACACCCTAATTCCCTAAATGTTTGTTTACTTTTAAAGGGGATATGATATCGAGATGAATACTTTGCATTGGTATGGTTCTTGGTTTATTGATACAAATTTAAGGTAAATTTTATTATATTTGTCTTTGCTCTTGTTTAGAGTACCATATTTGTGCAGCTCATTTAAAAATGTAATATATAATTTAAAATATACCTTAATAGATAGTATCTATAGTAGTCAAGCTTGTACTCATGTTAGTTAGGTTTTCATGATATATAGAGATACATTTTATGTGAATAGGTATTCTCAATTTTCAAAGATCTATAGAATATAGCATTTAATTGTTTTAACAAACTTTGGACTTCTTTCAACCACGAGACACATCTGATTCTGGACACACCAATCTACTTCAAGAGGATTATGTGCATTGAAGAGACAACTTATGGAGTTGGTTTGCCACTTGGGCAAGAAACTGCTCTTGCCTGGACTGCTTGATGGTATGCTGTATGAACTGGCCTTGCAGGACTCACAGGAAAATGACTGATGAACCAACAAAAGGTGAGACAGTCCTTCAGTGGTCCTGCTTCATAGAAAAGACTGCCAGACATTTTACAGGACACAGAAAAAGAAACTGATGAACTTCATCAATACAAGGCAGAAGAGGCATTTAAATTTTCTGCCTGATGGAAAAGTCTGCCAGATACTATGAGACTGTAGGCTGAAAATTGATTTTGCACCATTGGGTGACTGGCCAGGCAGCCAGTTATCTCTGTCGATTTTAGAGTTTTGAAAGTTGCTTAAAATGCACTTCCTATTAATTTAGGTAATATGACTTCCTTTTGGAGTGTTTGATGAAGTTGTAGAATAGATAGTTATAATTATAGTTTTCCTTAGTTATCATAAAAGATAAGGTAGATATAACTATGGTAACTGTAATTCTTACTTGATACCTGTTTTATTATATGTAATTTTACTATGTTAAAGTTAAAACCTTTCTTTTTAGCTAGACAGAAAAGGGGAGGTGATATAGAATTCTGCTCTGTATACTGTAAATGTTTTGTTACCATTGCTTAATAAAGAGGCTTCTTTAGCCTATGACAGAGCAGAATAGAACAATATGGCAATTCCAAGCAGAGATAGTAGAGAAAAGAAGGCAAGGTAAAAATAATGCCATGTAGCTGCCAAAGGAGCTATACACCCTGGTATCTGACCAGAAAAATCATGAGCCTTGTGGTAAAATATAAACTGATAGAAATGGATTAATTTAAGATGTAAGGATTAGCTAGAAATAAGCTTAAGTTATTGCTCAAACAGTGTTGCAATTAATATAGTGTTTGTGTCATTATTTTGGGCCTGGAATGCTGAGAAACCAATGAGCATCCTCTCACTACACTTAGGTATCAGGGAAATGAAAATCAAAACAACTGTGTGATGCCATCTTACACCTGTCAGAATGAATAAGATAAAAATGTTAATGCCAATCTATGATGGAGAGAATGTGGAGTAAGGGGAACACTCTACCACTGCGTGTATGTGTACAAATGTGTACAGCCACTGTGGATATTAGTCTGTTACTTTCTCAGAAAATTGAGAATCAGTCTACCTCCTGACACAATGATACCATCTTGGGCATATTCTCAAAGGAATCATGCCATAAGGATACTTGATGAACTATTTTCATAGTAGCATTATTAATAATAGTAGGAGCCTGAAAACAATCTAGATGGTTCTCATATCTGAAATAAGTAAAGAAAATATGGTACACTTACACAATGGAACATTATTTGGTTGTCAAAAAAAAAAAGAATGACATCATGAAATTTGCAGGCAAATGGATGGAACTAGAAAAAAATCATCCTGAGTAAGTTAACCTAGGTGCAGAAATGTAAGTACAGAATGTTCTCACTCATCAGTGGATAGTAAATATAAAACAAACAATAATCAGGCAACAATTCACAGCCCCATAAAAGCTAGGCACCAAGGAGTACACTAGTAGGAACACAGGGATCTCTGTGGGAAGAAGAAGTAAATGGGATTTTCTGGGAAAACTGGGGAAGTGGGTAGAAGGGAGAGGATGATGGGATAGGAATATGGGGATCAAGATAGTCATATTTAGGGACACAATGGAGAGAGGCTGTCATGAAAGAGATATCTTGTTAGAGGGGGCAACTATGGGGTTAGGGAGAAACCTGGTGTGAGTGAATCTCCCAGGAACCCAAAAAGTTGATACCAGCTAAAACTTCTAGAAATACTGGAGAGGGTGTCTGAACTGGCCTATAATTGTAACATTATTAAATGGGTGCTTTATATAAAAATATTTTTGTGGGACTCCTCATATGTTCTATATCATGTGTCAGTACTTATCAATATTTCCCTAGATTACAAATCACATTGATTCTCTGAAAAAGGGGTCTCTGGATATTGCTTAAAGTTGTCTTTCTTATATTTAACTATTTCTGATAATTGTCCAAGTAATTATCTGTTTTCATTAACTTTACAGAGGACTTGCAATTAGTTCCTATCACACCCACAACACAACAGAGTTCAGTGGATCTGATGACCTACTCTTATCCTGACTGATTCTTACATGAGCATGGTGCCTATAAATGTCTGTAGGGTCACACACATACATGGAAATAGGTTAAACAATCACTAGAAAAGACCTTGTTTAGAATTTCCTCACTGTACAGTTTGATTACCAGAACTGTTTCTTTGAAAAACTGATGTATGCCATGAGTTTTCCTTGAATCAAAGATATATGTAATAGCATATGGTGTGACTTAAAGGGACATTGATATTGATCACATTCTAATAAATCTAACTTGCAAAAGTGATATATTTGATTGAGCAGCAGACTTTTAGACCCTTAGATCATCTCCATGTATGTTAGAGTGGATGATCATGGTGAAGGATTTATCTTGGCAGCAAATACTCACTTGTCTCATTAGAAACTTCATTTTCTGGGCAGGGAGTGCAATCAAAACAGCATTCTGCCATTCCCTGCTGTCTGAACTTTTTAAATCCTGGACCACAATCAGCACTGCACACAGAGGGCGGCATCTGAGGAAAATTAGAGACATGCTGATATCAGTAGTGTTACCTATTTTTCAATAAATATTTGAAATTGCCATGTTAAAATAACAGTAAGCTTTTCACTTGGCATTTAATAGAATGACAAATTATATAAATGTGTAGAAACAATTTAATATAAAGTTGAGTAGCTTCATAAGGCTGAAAATTTAGGAGGAAGAATGAGTTGTTTACTCTGGATGAAATCTACAGAGCATGCAAACTGGTTTTTCTATTTAATTTTTGTCATTGAACACACTCTTGTTTATACCTATGACCCTAACATTAGGAGTTGTGCTGCTTTGATATCTTCATATTTTTTCTCATTTGTTTCTGCATTGAAATTAGCACATTTGGGAGTATGGCACTAGTTGCATAGTTCATAACCTTCTGTGTTCCTCCAGTGGATGTTTTCTTGATGCTCAAGTGAGGCTTGCTTCGAGCACATGTGAAATTTCACTGCTGCTCTCTGAATGACTATGCATCTGAGTAGTTAAACCTTCAGATCAAATGTCCTTTTCCCTGAGAATGACTCTCTGCATCACTCTGAGAACATCACTCTGAGAAAGAATATTAACTGTAAATTTCATACTCCTTTGGCTACCTGAGATGTAACTTCAGATCAAGCTTGAAGTCTCCATTGCAGTTAACTCCTTTAACATTCAAGCCACTTTGAAGTTGGGAAGTTTGAATTAGACACCTTAAACAACCCACAGGGGAATTCTTATCTATAACATTCCTAAAACCCATAATGGAACATATCATTCCTCAATTTTCAAAACCCAATTTCTTTACTAACAATATCTCCACTGTGGAGGCCCAAAAATGTGAGTCCATTTCCATTGTCTGAAGGTCAGAAAGTTTGAGATTGGTCAATATTGTTGGTAACAATTGGGGCCACAGTTGCTGATTTTGACTACACTACATACCTAGGGTATGGATACTTGGTTTTTTGACTTTAATAAGGCTCATACAGTTAGATCCACTCCAGTGTGACCAATGGTCAGGATATTGAAGCATACTTCTGCTCCTTCTTTTGAAATAGAAAGTTTGACCTTAGGAGTGGCTGGCTGCCTTCAGGATACTTGTACTAGGGTGAGTCCACTGCCTAAACAACAGAATGTATTTCTCATGGATGAATTGTGTGATGGCTGAAAGTATTAAAGCAAGCAACTGTTCTAATTGTCATTTGTATCATGTTAAAGAAGCCTTTTTTTTCTTTCTTTTGTTGTATTGGGGTATAAAACTGTAAGTAAAATTATATGCAGGGGGATTTCACTAAACACCTGGATTCCCTCTTGACAATTCTCTCTGTTTTCTGTTTCATTTTTTTACTCATGTGTTCATATTCATTACTTACTTTTCTGATCCCCAAGGTCCTATCTTTTCGAGTTTTATTTTTTGACAAAGCTGGTCTCTGACAAATGGTGCCAAGATATGGGGCAACAGGTGAAGCCTGAAATGCACACAAGTGTGGCCAGCATACATGGGAGTACATGAAGGACCCTGCATGAAGAAAATTACACTACAGGTGGAGAGGTGAGTGATGAGCACTCAGAAATAAGTAATAATAGATAATAAAGGAAGGGAACGTGGGGAAAACATTGGGAGTAAAATTTGTAAGTAATAATTGTATATATGGAACAAGAAAATTGTATTTAACTATCTGCACAGTTACTTGGTTATCTTTTGATAGCCAGAAGAGCTGGGGTAAAGCATAAATACATGCAGAGATTTTGCAGAGTTTGTAGATATTTTAAACAATGCACTTCGTCTTCTCAGTTGGTGGATATCTTCCCCCACCTCTGATTTGCTCTGGGACATGAAGAGGCCAAAGTGTTGGCTCTCACTCACCCTCAGCAAATGACAATGCTGTGGTCAGGGAGCCCCAGCACCCAGTATTGTCGTGGTGAAAGAATACAAAGGGTGTGGGGCCCAAGGCATACCTTTGCCACCAAGGCAGTGCTGCAAAACTGTGCTTATTGAACCACAACCTCTGCAGCTGCTGAGCAGTTGGAAAAAATGAAGGGAATACATGACGCATCTCAACAAAGAACTGAGTTACCCCTGAGATTTGGGAAATCCATGCACACACACACACTATAACCAGCTGAGTCTGACCCATGCTTTTCTGTGTAATGGAGCCAGGATATGCATGAGACAGAAAATTCGAGGGGATATACCTCCCACAGTCAGTGTCAGAAGCTGGTCAGCAGAAAATACTAGAGGCTAATTGGCCCATGAGCCAAGGAGCTTATACGCATAAATCTATGTCTTTTAACAGAGGAAAGGTTTCAGTACTATTTTCCTAATTTTAAAATAAAAAGGCCGAGGTAATGAAGAAATCTGCATGACTATATTAGCCGAAGCATGTTATCTTCCTTGGCATTCTCAGAGCTGCTGCAATGGCAGGCATCTGAGGACCTGAGCTACATTTGCCAGCTGGCCACAGTCTGTGGCAAGACTACTGAACATGGACTGTGCCCCACCCAGACACAAAAGCATATCATAGCCCAGAACCTTCTGGTAACATGTCAAAGTGGGACACAGCCTAGCAGTGGAGAGCATGCCTTGTACTCTGCCATGCAGCCCAGCTCAACAGAACTCAGAATCTGGTGCCCACCCTGATAGCATAGCTACATCAAAAGTAACTTTTGGGAGCTGCAGCTTCAGGTCAGTCAAGTGTCTGTGAAAATGTAAATGGGAAAGTTAAGTCTGTCAGGTAGGCAACTTGGAACTTGAAGTAGAAAGAAAGTTTACTACCCCTCGACCAAAGAATGGATAAGGAAAAGGTGGTACATTTACACAATGGAGTACTACACAGTAGAGACAAAGAATGACATTTTGAAATTTGCAGGAAAATGGCTGGAGCTAGAAAACATCATATTGAGTGAGGTAACCCAGACCCAGAAAGGCAGTTATCACATGTACTCACTCATAAGTCATTGTAAAACATAAAGCAAAGAAAACCAGCTCACATATCACAATCCCAGAGAACCTAGACAATAATGAGGACTCTAAGAGAGACATTGCATAGATGTAATCTCCAAGGGAAGTAGAAAAGGACAAGATCTCCTTAGTAAATTGGGAGCATGGGGACCCTGGGTGGGGGTTGAAGGAGAGTAGAGAAGCAGGGAGGGGAGCAGAGAAAAAGTGTACCGCTCAATAATATCAATAAAAAATAAAGTGCCTCCATAATAAAAGAAAGACAGTTTACAAAATTTTAGGAAAACTTCTGATGGCTGAGACCTTATTTAAAATATCCTATGGAAGACCTTGAATCACTTAGTGAAAGTATGAAAGGGAACAGTGATCCAAATTCTACTAAATAGCTTACAAAACCTGCCGGAGAGGTCCACAAGCAGATAGAGTGTGCTATACAGAAACAGCAAGTATGTTGTATTAATTATGCTTAACCTTGGCAAGACTGTTTATTACCTACAAACTTACCCAACAGAAGAATTATGGCAAGACAATCTGCTTTTATGACTACACATTCTCATTTCACCAGTTAAGGTATTAACCCCACCCCCCTTTTTTTGAAGCAGTTGCTTGCTTAGCATAGAAGAGCAGGATAAGATCTAAGAGATATTTTAGCAGAGAACCTGCTGTGATCAAGTTCCTTCTACTGAGAAACAGATTGATTGGTTATTCCAAAGTAGTGATGCTTGAACAATTTCGTTAGGTCTATTTAAATGCCAGATTAATCATATTTTCCCAGCTGATCCATTGCTGCAATTCACACAACTATATTTCTTTCTTTTCCCTAATATTGTAGCAAAAGATCCCTTAAAGGATGCTATGTTAATTTGTACAGATGGTTCTTCCAATGGAAAAGTAGCATATGTTGCTTATGGAGAAGAACATGTAGTATGAAAAGAACTGGCCTTTACTCAAACACTTGAGCTGGGAGTTATTGTTATAGCGTTTTAGCTATTTGGAGATAAGGCATTTAGTCTATAGACTGACAGTCAATATATATTAATTGTCTTCAAGTCCTAGAAACCATACTATGCATTGGTACTAGCAATAAGTCAGTTAAAATACTAATCCAGCAAATTCAAAATTCCGAACAACAAAGAAAATGGCCATGTTTTATAAGGTATATTAGAGTGCATTTACATCTTCCTGGTTCACTCGTTGAAGGTAATGCTTTAGATCATAAGTTTCCAAAAACAAAATCAATTTATCTCAGGTTGATCTTGCTGAGCAATCATATGCTCTGCATTTTCAAAATAATGGAAGTTAAAGAAAACAATTTAGATTAACATGAAAAGCTGCTTGCCAAATCATTAAGTCATGTGATATATGTTCGCAGAATTTCCCTGTATCTCATCATTTATGGCAAATGAATGTTATTCACATTGCAGAATTTAGCAAATTAAGGTATGTGCTTGTGCAGACACTGAGAGAAACAATTAATAAATGGGACCTCCTGAAACTGAAAAGCTTTTGTAATGCAAAGGACATGGTAAACAAGACAAAATAAAAGCCTACAGAATGGGAAACAATCTTCTTCACTAACCCCACATCAGACAGAGATGGGTCTGATCCTCTCCCTGCATCAGGCATCTAAAACATGGATATGCATGATTGTAACCATATACCGAAGATGGGTAAGTCTGGAAATAGGGAAAGCATTCACCTAAGGCAGGCACAGTCATTTGTCCAATACCAGAAGCTTTGGCTATATTAAAATTATTAAATTGGGAGAAATTGTAGAGGCCCAGACATCTGAGCTTATTTCCACCTTGTCTGAATGTCAATGTCAGAGAGTTTGAAGGTCTAAATGGTTGACAACAACCAGGGCAACACAGCCTGACCCTAGGTTGTGGTTCCTTGGTACTTTGTCATTAAGGTGGCTGATAGAGTTGGATCTACTACACTCTGACCAGTGATCAGGATATTCAAGCATACTTCTTCTCCCTCTTTTGAAATAGGAGGTTTGGACCTTGGGAGTGACTGCCATCAGTATATTTGGGTGGATCTAGGATGGATTCACTGCTTAAACAACAGAATATTTTTCTCATGGATCAATTGGTTGATGGTTCAAAATATTGAAGCCAGTAACTGTCCTACCTGTCCTTTGTATCATGTTAAAGCAGTCTTTCAGCTTCTTCCCTCTATTGTACTCGGGTATAAAATTGTATAGAAAATTAAATGCAGGAGCTTTTCAGTACTCACTGGAACTCCTTCCCAATACTATCCTCTTTTTCTGCTCTATTACTTTTACTCAAGTCTTTATTTTATTTACTAACACTTTTGATCCCCAAACCCCTACCCTGGAAGTGGTATTATTGTTGAAGCTGGTCTTTGACACCCTAGCCACACAGATAAGGAAACTAGATACACACTTGTTTGCATGAATGAACTGTGAAACAATTCATGGGACCAAGCAATGTTCCTCTAGTGAGCAATTTCTTACACAAGGTAAACATCAGGGCTAGAAGAAATGACACAGTCGTTCATAAAAATTTCTCTTCGTGAATAGGCTCAAGCATGACTTCTAGTTCTCCTGTGTGGCACCATGCTGTGTCCAGTTTTCCAAATCATTGTTCTGACATGCATATGCATCAAACATTCCAGTTCTACATGGAAATACATGCAGACAGACACTCATACTCACAGAAAAGGAAAAGGAAAGAAAGAAAAAAACAAGGTTACAATTCATAAGGTTTTTAAATGGGTCAAAAATGTTATGTCAATTCATTGGCAATTTAGAACCCGTTGGCAAAAATACTTAAAGCAAATTAAATAATAAAAATGAATGATTTGTATATGTTTACTTTACTCCTGCCTTACAATTAGTCTCAGTCTTTCAGCATCTGTATCAGGGGGTCGGCAGAAAAAAGGAAAACCTCTGTGTAGTAATTAGAAATGGACCAACAGAAAATTTCTGAATTGCAGGAAAGAAGATTAAATAGTGATAACCACCAGTTGTATATTTATTTTAAAAGCTACAAACATGTTCTAGCATGATAAAAATCACAGTATTCATGTCTAAAATCCTGAAACAATTAATAAATGTCACTTCAAAAAAAAAGTAAAAAGAAGAAACATTATAGGAGGCTAGAAAATGGCTCCTAAAGTGTCAGTCTGCTTTTACTAAGTTACATGGAAGCACAGGTGGACTCACGTGACAGGGTTACTGCTGTGTAATGTAAATCAGTTCATCAGGTCAGACCTACCTGTCTACTTCCTGTGGTCCACTCTAGAATGTCTTCATATAAATGGAGCTGTTGACCATGTGGAAAATATGGGCTAAACATTCCTATCTTCACCTTAAGCCCAAGACCATTTGGGAAATTCCAAATCTGGAAAATGTCATACTCTGGCTGCAGTTTTTCTTTCTGGTTCATAGTCACTCTGTCCCCAACTAGATTAGTGAAGTGGGTCTTCCTAAGTAAGGACTTCACCTGAAAGACAGGCAGCATTCTTTAGTGAATGTGCTCTTCCTTGAAGTCAGAAAATATATCTGATTTCATCTTAAATGCAACTTCTTTGAAGGTGTCCAGGTGAGATATCTCAATGAAAGCAAGTAGATAAATGGAAATATAATAATAGTCCTAGAATTTTATTTCTATCAGAGGAACTATCAAACATAAGCACAGACATACATGAAAACACCAATTGTAACTATTAAATATTCACAAACACATACACACAGACTCATATGCATACATAAATACATACATAAAACAGGCACATACTATTTCCATATACATACACCTGAAGCCAAGAAGGAATATGAACATACAGACTCACAGAGACAGGCTTACGTACTAGGAACAGAGAAAGAGAAACCCACAGAAATGTATACAAGCACACACACATGCTAACAAACTCATGGATGAATATGCACAAGGAGACATATACAGATATAAACAGCCATGCAGGGAGACATTGACACAGACTAATTTATCCTCAAACACAAAGACAGATACACATACATAGGAACAGAAACACATATATACATATGTACAACTCATTTACTAAAACACTCACATACACAGAGCACAGATATGCATAAGAGCAAGCACAACCACAAAACAGACAAATCAAACACGTGGGAACATAGACATATGCACTGACAAATACACATAGGGAGAGACGCACAGAAGCACACCCATAGAGAAAGATAATGACACAAGACCAATTTATTCTCACTAATACAGATAGGAAGATATGCAGATAGATAGAAACACATATTTAGCGTCAAAACAGATATACCCAGAAATATAGAGAAACACACAAATATTTACCCTTACACAATAAGAACCATTCATTCAAACATATATAAGTTTTCTGGAACCCAGAGTTGGGGAAGAATCAGTTTATAACATCTGTGAAAACCATCCCCTACACTGATTACCACATATTTGACAATTAAGGAACAAAAGTTCATCTATTTATCACGGAGAGGATTAATGAAGAAGACTCTTACGTTTCCAGCATTAGAGCAGGGGTGATGATATTCAGGTCTCTGTAACAGAATCACAGATTTTCATTGATAAGCTGTGTCTCCCACTCCACAACCATTGCATATGAGATTTTTACAAATTTCTAAATTTATTTCCTCAAAGGAAAAATGTTCAAAAATCTTCCTATTTGGAGAAATAAATCTTAACCCACAAGAATGGGACAGCTAAGACTCTAGTAAAGACTGATATAGAAACAATGAATATCATCAAATAAAAATATCACCTTCAAGCAGTTAGAATGGGGTACTTCCTGATTGCCCAATGGCTTAAAAAATGTCTCATGGAAGACATGGGCTGTAATATACACAGCATTGTATATGTCATAAAGGTCATCACTAAAAGCCATGTCCAATGTTTGTGCAATTAGCCATTCCAATGAGCGGTTGAATGAGCAGTTCCTCAGTGACTTACACATAGAAGCCAAGACTCCACAGTTAAAGTTCATCCATTCCAGCCCTGCCAGGTGTTCATCCGAGTATTTGAGAGGGTTCACACTCTGGACAAGATTTTTAAAACCAGAAATATCAGCATGGTGGTGTGCAAATGCCAGAGTCCCATGGAACAATTCAGGGGAGACGTCGCTCTTACTTGTAATGACATCCCACTGTGAGGTGGTGACCCACATTCTCTGTATGCCTCGAGATTCCCACATTCTATAGCTGACAGCTAGAGTACTATCTGTATCACCATAAATGATAACAACATTTGAGGATGATGTCAAGATTTCGTTATAATACACTTCAGCTTTTGACACGTACAAATGCATGTTGAGTGGAATCATGTTAACAAAGGCAAAGCAGAGAGTATTTTTTTTCCATCTCTGTTCTCAAATATGAGAGAAATTGGATACCCTGATCATTGTCTGAGATGGTCAGCCCAATCCAGTTCCAGCTGAAGTGAAGTATGAGGGAGACCATGGCCAGGGGTAGAGATGTGTCCTCAGGGGCCATTTGATACAGAAAAGGAAATTGTTCATGATCACTCAGGGTAGGATGGAAGGGTCCAAAGGTAAGATGAAGGAACTAGGAAACAGAGGAAACAGGGAGCATTGTGAAGTATCATGCACTCCTCAGGACTTGTTAAACACACTCTTTCTGCAAAGAGTTCTGAAACACCCTCTTCCTGTTACTCCTTTCTTCATCTCTATTTCAAAAAAATAAATACAGAAGGCCCCTAAAGTATCTGAATAATACCCATGGACAACACAGTTTGACATAAGTGTATGTCCAGTCTCCTCCTCACACTTTTCTTAGCACTGAGAATGGCACCAATGGAGACAGGATTTCTTGCAAACCCACAACCACACAAAACCTCACCTTCTGAGGAACGTGTATGTCCAGTTGTTTTGCATTTTTAGACGATCCTACCCAGCTTGGTCCTGAAATCAAAACTGAACATCCCCTCTCTTGTTGACAGTTATAATTAGGATAACTACCAAGAATGATGATCAAAATTGCAAGGCAATCATCTGTTTGTGACGCACTCGTACAATGATTTCTCTGAGGGAGGAATATTAATGAATTATTTGTTAAAAGATTAAGGTCCCTGTTGACTTCATCCAAGGAAAAACTTAAGGCCAATTCAAACTTATATTTTTCCATTGGTTCTCTGTAAAAGTGATAAAGATTTTAATAGGACAGAAATCTACAGAAAATCATTTACAATCAATACAGGACTATCTGTACTGAATGGTATTCCCAACCAATGCCACCCCAATGTTTGAAAGGTATCTTCTGCGTTGTGATGTTCAGATGACATGAGAAGATGGAAGCTTGAAAAAACTTTAAAATTTTATGATAGTGCATCTCCAAAAAGAACTTGTGCCATCGTCATCATTTACAAAGACCCTTATGCATCTCTTGAGTGCTTGCTCAGAAGGTAAAGATAAGGCCACAGGCTTTGATCAAAGAGTAAACCTGGTCATGATTTCATTCTTAAATTATTGAACAATAAAAAAGGCATGTGATGTGTGAACCATTGGATTTACTGAATTTTCTGTGAAATTAACTGAATTGGCTAAGGAAGTCAAAATGTCTAATGTGTGTAAAATAGTATGGGCAATATTTGGCTCTTCTACTTATAATTATTTATAATCATTGGGCAATATACTTAACATATCCCATCCTATACATCTTCATCTTTATATTTTTTGTTCCTTGATTATCTTTTTTCAGGCATTAAATCATTTTTAAGATATATATTTAAATGTATTCAAATACCAGAGATGTATTTTGTAAATATGTATGTCTGTATGCATCTGTGTACATAGAGAGTATTAATGCACATTTAGGCCATAAATAATAAATGGATTCCATGGTTTTGAATGATTTTTTTTGTTGTAGACTAGACTCACCTCAAAGGCATGGGGCTATACCTGCTCCAGGTCCTGAGTGAAGAAATTCAGGGCATGTAATTCCTCCCTAATATTGCTCACCTATTTTATGTTTATGCCAGTATACCATATATTCACACTGAGTGTATCCCACCAGCATAAATTTTCTTCTGGAAAATATCTTTCCAGATATCTTTCCAGTTAACTTAACACAACATTGGTATTCTTCTGGGATTTATATGTGCCAGTATGAGATGTTTGCCAAATAGAAGACCTTAGTTGTAAACTGTATGGAAAATATTTTTGGAGTTTTATGGATAAAATGGGGTCATGAGTCATTTGGAAAAGAATGATACCAATTTGTGTTTCTGTGTATGGAAAGAATAAAAATGGTTATTTCCTCCTAACTCTTTGCCTATCATCTGACTATTAAACATCAAACAGACGTTTTCATTTTGAATAATTCATTCAAAATTAAATATTATCACTTTACCACTTAGAAACTGTACCACTGTGGTGTTTTTATGTATGAAAATAGACATTTATCTATATATTTTCAAAATAAGTGTTTTAGAATATTCCTTATTACCACACAGAAATTATATCATTGAAAATTTCAGCCACATGCAACAAGAATCTGAGATTAGAACTTGTGAATCTCAAACACTGACTATCTTTAGATTAGGCATCACCTGCTACTGTACTGTGGAAACAGCAAAGAGACAGGCTGTATGTGATGGAATAGGTATAGAGTACTTCTTCACACAGCACCCAGTCTGGAAATTTGGAGGGTATCCTGGAGAAAAATAGAACATTCTCTGGAAAAATAAAAAGTAGAAAAATATCATGTGGTCTCTAAAAGAATGTAGTGTTGTTTATTGGTGTGTAGGTTGGGAGAACAGGGCAGATGATTCAAGGCATTGTTCAGATGTTCACCCTCTTGACCCCTCATGGAATATCCATGATGACATTTACATAGAAAATACAAAGGTACTTACATTTCATGCAAAATGGCTCGACAACACTCAGAAGCATCTGTAAAATTTGTTGGGAGAATTAAAAAGGTATAATGTGGTTGTGATTCTCTATCATACTCTTCTTTCTGCTTCATTCTCCAAAAGCACCTGGGATGGATGAAACTGGCCTCCTGAGATAAAATGTTCTGGAGAAAGAAGAAGAAAACCAAAGTCAGCATGTTTTTCTGCTCTAAACCTGGGAAGTTGAGTTGTGACAGGTCATGTGGAACAGCACATCAAATTGGCACCTGGGTATGGCCACCTGCTTTTATTTCTGTGGCCAAATGAGAAGCTACTAAAGCATTCACGAATCCTTTTTTTAAAACGTGGGCAGATGTTTTATTATCCATTGAGAAAACATTGACTCTTTCTTCCCTGGGGCTCTGCATCTGATTTCCAAAAAACATGGATGAAATTTTATTTCTAAATATATACAAGGACAATTATCCTAGTATTTATGACATCACTCATTTTTTGTGCCATTTTTGAAAATTAGGTCCCATGATTGCCTTCCCAATGTGTTTAAATAAACACCTTTAGAAATGATGTCAGTGATTGGAAAAAAAAGAAGTCAAATTCTCAGTGCTTACTGATGATATGATAGTTTTTATAAGCAGTTCCATAAATTTTACTAAGGAACTTCTACAACTTATAAACACTTTCATTAATGTAGCAGGATACAAGATTACTTAAAAAAATCAGTAGCCCTCTTATAAATACATGATAAAAAGGCTGGAGAATAAATCAGAGAATCAATACCCTTCACAATAACTGCTAATAACATAAAATATCTCAGAGTAACTAATCAAACAAGTGGAAGACTTGTATGACAAGAAATTTTAATATTTGAAGAAGAAATTTTAGAAGACACCAGAAAGTGGAAAGATCTCCCAAGCTCTTCGGTGGGCATAATTAACATAGTAAAAATTGCAATCTTACCAATAGCAATCTACAGATGCAATGCAATACCCATCAAAATCTAGCAAAATTCTTCACAGTCCTCTGGTGTAGGAAGTCCTTCTGTATTTGTGTTGCTTTCTTTGGTTATTAAAAAAACTGCCTTGGCCTAGTTGATGGTATGGAACTCAGGTAGTGTGGGAGATAGAACAGAATTCTGGGAAGAAGGGCAGAATGGCAGATGCCATGTTTCTCCTGCCAGAGGTGAATGCTGGCTAGACTCACACCAATAAGTCACAGTCAAGTGGTGATAGGCATTAATGGAGAATGGTAAACTTATATGTGAGAGTTAACCAATAAGAGGCTTGAGACACTGGCCAGGCAGTGATTTAATTAATACAATTTCTGTGTGGGTATTTAAGGGTTAAGCTAGCTGGGTGGGACAGAACAAAGAGCCCTCTCTCCTTCAACAGATCTTGAAAGAACATTACTCAATTTCATATGGAAAAAAAAACAGGTTAGCCAAAACAATACTGTACAATAGAAGAACTTTTGGAAGCATCACAATCCCTGACTTCAAATTCTACAACAGAACTATGGTACTGAAAACAGCCTGGTACTGGCATAAGAGCAGACAGGAGGACCAATGGAACTGAATAGAAGACCTGATTAGGAATCCACACATCTCTGAACACCTGATTTTTTACTAAGAAGCAAAAATATCAAAAGGAAAATAGAAAGCATATTTAACCAGTGATGCTGCTGTAACTGGATTTCAACATGTAGAAGAATGAAGATAGACCCATATCTATCACCATGCACAAAACTCATGTCCAAATGGATCAAAGACCTCAACATAAAGTCAGACACACTGAACCTAATAAAAGAGAAAGTGAGAAGTACACTTGAACATATTAGCATAGGAAACCACTTTCTAAATATCACACCAGTAGCCTAGACACTGAGAAAAACAATTAATAACTGGGACCTCATGAAACTGAAAAGCTTCTGGATAGCAAAGGGCACTTTCAACAAGACAAAACAACAGCCTACAGAATGGGAAAATATCTTCACTAACCCCACATCAGAAAGACGTCTAATTTCCAAAATATACAAAGAACTCAGGAAATTGTTCACCAAAAAAACCACATAGTCCAATAAAAAATGGAGTACAGACCTAAACAGAGAACTCACAACTGACGAATCTAAAATGGATGAAAGTCACTTAAGGAAATGCTTAAAATCCTTAGTCATCAGAAAAATGCAAATCAAAACAACTCTGAGATTTCATCCTGCACTTATAAAATGGCCAAGATCAAAAACACTGATGACAACTTATGCTGGAGAGGTTGTGGGGAAAGGGGAAAACTTCTGCATTGCTGGTGGGAATGCAAGCTGTTATAAACCCTTAGGATGTCAGTGTAGCAATTTCTCAGAAAATTAGAAAACAACCTTCCTCAAGACTGAATAATACCACTTTTGGGTATATATCAAAAAATGCTCAATCATAACACAAGGACATGTGCTCCACTATCTTCATAGCAGCTTTGTTTGTCATAGCTAGAATCTGGAAACAACCTAAATGCTCCTTGACTGAAGAATCAATAAGGAAAATGTGGTACATTTACACAGTAGATGTAGTACTACACAGTAGATAAAAATAACGACATCTTGAATTTTGCTGGCAAGTGGATTAGGCTAGAAAATGTTAGTTGAGTGAGACAACCCAGACAGAGAAAGACAATTATCACATGTATTCACTCATAGGTGGTTTTTAAACATAAAGCAAAGAAAAGCAGCCTACAAACCACAATCCCAGAGAACTCAGACAACAATAAGAACACTAAGAGAGACTTACATAGATCTAATTTATATGGGATGTAGAAAAAGAAAAGATCTCCTGAGTAAATTGGGAGCATGGGAACCTTGGGGGAGGACTAAAGGGGAGACAAAGAGGCAGGGAGGGGTGCAGAAAAATATGTAGAGCTCAATAAAAACAAATAAATAAATGATGTTGGTGGAATTCGTTAGATGTTTCACAGTGAAACATGCATCATTGGTTCAGGAGGATTCAGAAAGTCAGAATTCATGGTTCCACACTGGGCACTGTATCATAAAGTCCATATCAGGGAAAAGCAGTTTCATGTTTAGAGCAATTGAGCAATATAGAGCACACACAGTTTGGCCAGTTCTACACAAGTGACAGGTCCAAATTATCTAGTCAAAGCTTGTACTTCTGTGGTGTAGAAAACGAATATTAAAGCCAATCTCAGAAATTTTCTAAATTCTACTGCTCCAAAACACTCACCTCATCATAGAACCACAGTTCATTTCCATACTGAATGTTGAGTTTTCTGTATTCAAAAGATCAGAGAGAAAACCAGACCTGTATGCCTCTTTACTAATACTACACAAGACCTATCACTCTTCTTCCCAGTCAATCATTATTAATAAGAAGCTGAGTATTAGATTTCTAAACATGATCTCCCTTCATGATCCCCCGTTCAAGCAGATCAATACTGTGTTTTGACCCACTTCTGGTTTTTCTCTGATTTCCTGCATTATTTTACTCATTATGTAATCCAGTAGCGCCTAAAAAGACGCCTTGTTTATTGTATTTGAAGCAAAGGGAAACTGGGAAGTGATGCTATCTTTATGTGTAAATTCTTCTTGTACCATTTTCCTAGTATTCTACTTAGTTTTCATTTTAACAGTGTGAGAGTGTTCTGCTGAGTGTGGGCTGGAGAGCCTCTTTTAGTGGAAATGAACTACAGAGCAAAAGGACAAACTTAGGGCAAGTGTCTTGCTGTGGGTGGTGACATGACTTATTAAGTATTTGAGATGAGGCAAACAGGACTAGTGTTCTCCTCAGATCTTATTGTATATTTAAAAATAAACATGGGCCATGAGTAGTGGTACACACCTTTAATCTCAGTTCTTGGGAGGCAGAGGCCAGTGGATCTCTGTAGGTTTGAGGCCAGCCTGATCTACAAGAGCTAGTTCTATGATAGTCCCCAAGCTATAGAGAAATCTTGCCTTGAAACACAAAAAACAAATATATAAATAAAAATAAAAAATAAAAATAAACATGTGAAAATTGTGTGATCTGGGCTGTCCAACTGGGAGGCTGGTCACTCACTTGTAGAAGAAAAAATGTTTATCAGATTCACTCAGTGTCACCCAGTATGAATAAATGGATATCTGGTGTAAATATAAAATAGGTGAACAATATTGAGGAGATAGTACATGCCATGATTCCCTGTACTAAGGACCTTGAGAAGATGTGTCCCCATGCTATTGAGGTGAGTCTATTCTACAGAAAACGATCATTCAAAATCATGGGATCCATTCTCTATTAATGCCATAAATAAGCATCAAAACAGTCCAACATTCATTAAATGCAGTTATATACTAGTTACCAAAAAAAAAATTCTACCAAGAAAGTTCCAGAGCTGATAAGGACCTTCAGGAATGTGGCAGAATACAAGATTAACTAAAAAAAATCAATAACCCCCCTATACACAAAGAACAAAGAAGCAGAGAGGGAAATCTGAGAAACATCACCTTTCACAATAGTCACAAACAGCATAAAAGAATCTTGGGGTAACTGTATCCAAGAAAGTGAAAGATCTATTTGACAAGAACTTTAAGTCTTTGAAGAAAGAAATTGAAGAAATCAGAAAATGGAAAGATCTCCCATGCTCTTAGATAGGTAAAATCAACATAATAATAATGGCCATCTTACCACAGAATTAAGGCAATTCCCATTATATTCCCTAGGCAATTCTTCAAAACAATCCTGTACGAGAAGGGAAGTTTCAAGGACATTGCCATCCCTGACTTCAAACTCAACAATAGAGCTACAGTAATTTTATTTTGGTTTTTCAAGACAAGATTTCTCTATAACATTGGAGCCTATCATAGAACTAGCTCTTGTAAACCAGGCTAGCCTTGAATTCACAGAGATCTGCCTGCCTCTACCTTCTGAGTACTGGAATTATAGACTTGTTCCACTACCAACTGGCTGATAAACCAGCTTTGTATTGACATAAAAACAGATGTAGGGACCAAAGTCATTGAATCAAATTCCCTGATATTAGCCCTTACACTTACGAACACCTGATTTTTGATAAAGAAACCAAAATTTACAATGAAAAAGAGAAAGCTTCCTCCACAAATAGTGCCAGCATAACTTGATATTGTCATGTGAAAGATTACAAACAGATTCATAACTATTGTCATGCACAAAACTCAAGTCCAAGTGGATCAAAGACCTCAACATAAATCCACTTACACAGAACGTGAAAGAAGAGAAAATGGGAATGAACCATGAATGCATTGGCACAAGAGACTACTTCCTAAATATAACACCAAGAACGCAGAAACTGAGAGTAAAAAGCATTAAATGTGACCTTCTGAAACTGGAAATCTTCTCTAAGCGAAAGGACTTTGTGTGTGTGTGTGTGTGTGTGTGTGTGTGTGTGTGTGTGTGTGCCTACAGAATGGGATAATATTTTCATCATCCCAAATCTGAAGAGGGATGATCTTCAAAAGATATAATGAACTCAAGAAATTGGATGTCAAAATACAAAATAATCCAATCAATATGAGTCCAGATCTAAACAGAGAATGCTCAGCACAAGAATCTCAGATGGCCAAAAGACATTTCAGGGTTTGGTCAACATCCTTCAATCAGAGAAATCCAAATCAAAATGACTCTGAGATGCCATCTTACACCTGTCAAAGTGGCTGAGATCAAAAGTGCTGAGGATAGGGGTAGACTCATAAGTAAATATCTTCTGTTAGGATGGAGTAGAGCAACCAAATCCCACAGCCAGAAAGGAGAGTAGATCCATACTTTATATTGGCACAAAGAGTAAAGAGGCCTCACCCTAATGAATGGGTAAGTTAAAAGCTATTTCCTGTATGATTTCCTACAGCACCTCCCCTTTTTGTTTAAATAAGATATTTCGTCAGGCAGTGGTGGCACATGCCTTTAATCTCAGCACTAGGGAGGCAGAAGCAGGAGGATCTCTGTTAGTTTGAGACCAGCCTGGTCAAAAAGAGTTAGTTCAAGGACAGACTCCAAAGCCACAGAGAAACCCTGTCTGGAAAATCCAACTAACCAACCAACCAACCAACCAACCAACCAACTAACCAAACAAACAAACAAATAAATGAATAAGAGTTCTAAGCCTAATAGGAAATTATATATAATAAGAACAAATATATTCAATAATTGTCCTATTCTAATGAGTTTAAGTCTTGTATAATATATAACTTGGACAAGCCATTAGAGGAAAGTAACTACAACTATCTAGCCTTCAACCCCATCAAAGATCTGAGAAGGGAAATAACATTACTTGAGTAATCAGGAAGGGCAGTCAAGCAATTTCTAAAATGTGCAACAAATGACAAAGACAACTGGCTACTTTGGCAATCACCCAAAGTCTCATTTGCAACCTTGAAGCAACCGTCTTTGGCTAAGGCCTAGAGTGACTGACATACCATTTTCAGAGTCAGGAAATTATTCAAAATCATCTTACTCTGTCTTAGAAAGATTTGACAGTCCTGTGTATCCATTTCTATATACCATGTACATTGTCAGTTGTTGAAGCATGGGCAGTTCCTTGCCCGAAGGCATGTTCTGCCAAGAAGCAAACAAGCTCCAAGTGGAGTGTCTTTGGTTCTCAATATTCTGTTGGTAATAGATCAGTGCTGTCAGGAACAATCATGTATCACTTCAACAGAACCCTAAGTTATTAACAGGCCATATTCTACAGCTCTTTGAAGTGGTTGAAGATTTCTTATCTATGCAGAATACAATCTCCATGTATCTAAAGAACCTGGTTAGTCTTACTATAAGTATGACAAACATAGATGATTTTGATCTGTAATTCTTAATACATATGTAACTTAAAGACTAAGACTTCGCTGGGCAGTGGAACGGTATGCCTTTAATTTCACTCAGTCTTTTCTGAGCTTAAAGAATTTGCCCACTGAAAACCAAAATAAGTGTCAATGGTGGGTTGTACATATTTTAATTTTCCTTATTCTGTAAAATCGAACACATCCATATGTCTGATTTCATTCATTTGATAACCCTTTGGTTTAGTTGCTGCCTTCCCTGATTTATTTGTATCAGTATGAAATGTACGGGCTCCAGTTATTGGAGCATTACATACAATTCATGAAAGCATCCAAGAAGTTCCCTGAATAAGGCTAATTCTATTGCTTTTGGTATAATTGCTATAAATTTTATCCAAAAAATTGTAGCTTCATAAAAAGAGTTTGGCAATGACTCTTCTGTTTCTATTATGTGAAACACATTAAGGTATATAGGTATCAGCTCTACTTGGAAGTTCTGGTAAAATTCTGCATTAAACCCATCTGGTCCTGGGTTTTTTTTTCATTAGAAGGTTTTTTATGCCAGCTTCTATTTCCTAACAACTTCTAAGTCTATTTAAATTGTTCACCTGATTTAATTTTGGTATATGGTATTTATCTAAAACTAAGTTCATTTCTTTTACATTTTCCAACTTTGTGGCATACAGGTTTTTGTAGTAAGACCTAAAGAATCTCTGAGTTTCCTCAGTGTCTGTTTTTATGTCCCCCTTTTCATTTCTGATCTCATTAACTGGTGGTTTCTCTCTCTGACTTTTGATTAGTTTGATAGGGATTTTTCAATCTTGTTGACTTTCTCGAAGAACCAGCTCTTTGTTTCATTGATTCTTTGGATTGTTTTCTGTGTTTCTATTTTGTTGATTTTAGCCCTCAGCTTATTTCCAGTCTTCTACTCCTCCTGGCTGAGACTGCTTCTTCTTTGTTCTAGAGTTTTCAGCTGTTCTGTTAAGTCTTTAATGTGAATTTTCTCCGATTTTTAATGTGGGCACTTAGAGCTATGAACTTTCCTCGTCGCACTGCTTTCATAGTGTCCCATAGTTTTGGGATTGTTGTGTGTTTATTTTTGTTGAATTCTAGGAAGACTTTAATTTTTTTTCTTCCCTGACCCAGGGGTGGTTCAGTAGTTGACTGTTCAGTTTCCATGAATTTGTAGGCTTTTTTGGGGTAGAATTGCTGTTAAATTATAACTTTATTCCATGGTGATCCGATAAGACACAGGTGGTTACTAATTTTATTTTTCATCTGTGGAAGTTTGCTTTGCCATTTAGTATGATATCAATTTACAAGAGGGTTCCATGAGATGCTGAGAAGAACGTATATTCTTTCCTATTTGGGTGGAATGTTTTATAGATGTCACTTAAATCTATTTGATTCATTACCTCCATTAGTTCTCTTATTTTTCTGTTAGGTTTCTGTCTGGTTGACCTGCCCATTGGTGAGAAAGGAGTGTTGAAGTATCTCACTATTAGAGTGTGGGGTTTGATGTATGCTTTGATTTCTATTAATATTTCTTTTACATATGTGGGTGCTTTTATATAAGGGGCATAGATATTCAGGATTTAGACTTCCTCCCATTAATTATTCCTGTCATGAGTATAAAGTGTCCATCTCCATCTTTTCTAATTGAGTTTAATTTGAAGTCATTTTTGTTAGATATTAGTATAGCCACACCTGCTTGTTTTTAGGTTCGTTTGATTGATAAACTTTTTCCCAACCCTTTACTCTAAATAAATGTCTTTCTTTGCGGTTGAGGTGTGTTTCTTGTAAACAGCAGAATGTTGAATACGTTTTCGTATCCATTCTCTTAACTTGTGCCTTTTTACAGGTGAATTGAGTCCATTGATATTAAGTGATATTAATGACCAGTGGCTCAAGATCTTTGCCATAGTTCATTGTCTTCCCCTAAATTTTGTATTTCCTCAGTATTGAAAGGCACTATAATCTCTGCTAGGTCTATATCTGCTAATTGATAAAGTCTCAATTTATTTTTTTATAATTAATTCAGAGACCTGACTTAATATAAGTTTTTACTTTTTATTTGGTTTATGTGTTAAAAATATCCATTCTAAGATAATATCATCCCTCTATATTAAAATTCCAGTAGCAGAAATTCTGGAAGGCAATGCGATTAAAATACAATTAAGACTTGGATTCACCTATTCCACATGTGCCTCCTGTAATTTCTCCTCAACAGCTGTCAATTTCTTTTCTGCTTCAGCTGTTAATTCTCTGGGACTATTCAAGTCTTTATCACCATCTAAGGTTATGTCTAAATGAATTATAAGATCAGGTGTTTTCCCAGCAGCTGGTTGTAGACTGGAAATGTCTCCTAACCATCTTTGAAAGTCATTAGTAGTCTGCAACCAGTCTCTGCTAATTTGTGCCTTTTGTGTTCTAGATTTCTGCAAACCTTTTTTATTGATTTTTATTGAGCTCTACATTTTTCTCTGCTCCCCTCCTTCACCCTCCCCTTCTCTTCAACTCTTCTGCAGGGTGCCCACGCTCCCACTTTATGTATGTTCTAGAAATAAAACTCGCCTGATAATCAGAGGTAAAACTAAGTCACTAGAGGCCAAGCAGAGGTATCAAGCATCTTTAATCCCAGAATTTGGGAAACAGAGGCAGCTGGATTTCTGCGAATTTAAGGCCACCATGGGATACACAAGAACAATGCAAAAATATTTACACATGGCCATGGCTCAGACCTTTAATCCCAATACTAGAGAGTCAGTCACAAGCCTTTAATCCAGCTCTAGAGATAAATATAAGGTGCAAGGGAAAGCAACTTATTCTCTTTTGGTCTGAGGATTTCTTAGGAATAAGAGCTCTGAATTTCAGAATACTGACTCAACATCACTTGGCAGTACAGCTGTTTTCTGGGACAGATAACTCATGTCTGCATTTGATAGTGAGCATCGAGTGATTGCAAGGGTCTCTAAGGGACTCTCCATGCACCTACAGAGAGACAGAGGAGTTTATCTCAGTAAAGTCTAATAATGGTAAAGAAAGGATGATACTTCAATGTAACAGAGGCCAGTCGGGCCAAAGTTCATTTTGCGAGCATCATGAAGATAAAGACCAGGGTACTCCCTGATGCAAAGTTAACAACACATGCAAAATCACTGTGACTGTGACAGTTTCTGTCTCCAAATCTGTTGTCTCTGCACAGTCGAGCACAGAACCATCTAAGCTGACAGTTGGTAACAGCAGGAGACCAAGAAGGACCAACAAGGGGACACTTAGAGCCATATCTGGGTGTTGGGCCTCATGAGTTCTGTGTGTGAGACCCAGTGTAACTTTGTGAACCTAACTAGTGTTTGGTGAGGCCCAGTGTAATTCCGTGAGACTAACTTGAGTTGGCATGAGGCCTGGAGTAACTTCCTGAGCCTAGCTAGAGTTTGAAGTCCTAGCTAGCTAGGACTGGCTAGCTGACCTAGACCCTCCTCTGCCCAGCAACGTCTTCTCAAGTGTGGCAGAATATTATTAGCACTTATTTTTTACTCTGCTTCAACACATCCCGAGCTGCTCCAGCACCAAGACGACCCTATATAAGGTCCTGGCTGATACCATTAAATGAGATCCTGCTCTGAAGACTCCCAACTCAGTGTGTGTGTGTGTGTCTCCCTCTTGGGCAAGTGGGGAGAGAAGCTGGGCCATTCAATTATCACCATCCCACTGAGACCCAGGGATTGTCTAGTGGTTCCAGCTCTCTCCCAATCACCACGCCCCTCTTCTATTGGCCAGAGAAGCGGGAACATGGGTGTGCCCATAACAGTCTCAATGAGCCCTACTTTTCTAGTGCAGCCTCTGTCCTGCTCACAAGCCTTCCCTGTTGTCTTATTCACTCTCAGTCATTTCTCTTTGCCCTACCTCTGTTCAAAGAACACTTTACCATTGGGGAATGTGTGTATGTGTGTATAAGAGAGAAAGAGAGATAGAGATAAAGGCAGGAAAAGAGACACAGAGAGAGAGAGGCAGAGGGAGAGAGAGAGAGAGAAAGAAAAAAAAGAAAAAAGAGAGAGAAAGAGAGATAAAGAAGAGAGAGAGAGAGAGGGAGAGAGAGAGAGAGAGAGAGAGAGAGAGAGAGAGAGAGAGAGAGAGAGATTTAAACTGTTAAATGTCCTGAGGAGAGAGCTGACAAGGGGCAGCATGTGGCTTAAGACCTCATACACTATCCTTCCTCACCTGAGTACTTGATCCAGTTGTTCATTCAGGAAGCAGACATCATTCAATTGGAGATGCTGGTACTTCTTGAGTTCTGGTACCTGGCTAATCTAATGATATCTGTAATACACTGTTTGACCATCTTGCGGTTTCCAAACCATTCCAAAGGTACAGAGATTCCATTGAGAAGGATTTTCTGAAGGTTTTTCATCTGGCGCAAGCGAGGGGCTATCGTCTCAAGGGTTCTCAATTCCCAACGTGCATTCACTGTGAATTCCTCTATAGAGCTTGGGTCAAATACCTTCAGCAGCATTAGGAGATAGTAGAGAGGGGTACCCCCAAACTCCAGCTTTGGACACATCACCTGCACCATATCTCTTCTCTTGATGGCCCACCAATAGAATTATTTTAGGTATGTAGTGAGATGGCTAGTCTTGAGGGAAAGGTTCATCCACACAGTCACAACCAGTTGTTCCGCTCATCTGGGACCATGCAGCACAGGTCAGGTCTCACTGATGACATCTGGAGAGCAGACACCATCTTCTGTTCCAACCCAAAATTTCCAGAACTTATGGTGGGTATCCCGCAAATGTAGTTCTTGTAATATCCAACTGCTGTTGGTCAAAGGAGAAGGAGATTCAAATGACAGTTTGATTATCAATTTATACTTTGTTTTGACCCCAGTCCTCCACTTCCCTGAAATCCATTCCTTGAACCCAGAGTGTTTTCATTTCTATTGACAGACAGAAGAGGAAGGGAAAGAGCCATTGTGTGTTGACCACATCTCTTCTCAGTGTGCTCCGCACACCACTGTCCTTTTGCATTTTTCTCCTTTTCTAAGCTCTGATTCCACTTGGACCACATTCTGAGGTCTGTGATTACTTCCCTCCACCCAGAGCCCTCCTATCCATGATAACTGTGTCTCACTTACCTAGGTCAATCCTTCTGATTAATCAGCAAATCCAGGCCCCCCAGCATAGCCTTCAGGGTCTTCAGGTTGGGAGTCTTCATCAGAGTTCCAACAGGAAGGCTTGGAAAGGTTCAGGTGCCACTATTGCCCTTATGACGTTTGTCTGTTTGCCAGTGAAGGCCTCTTTAAATAGTGGTGGGAAAAAGCCTTGGGCAGGTTCTTCAGAGTAGCATTGGCCAAGGCATCATTCTTTAGCAGACTTTTTATGGCCAGCCTCTGGAGTGTGGGTCGGGAGCTCATCCTGACATGCAAGTAGACAGATGCTAAGGAAAGAAGCAGAGGAATAAAGCCTTTCAGAGGAAACACCTTTAGCAAGCCACTTTTTGCTCCTTCAACATGTAAACTATTCAGGGACACAGTCACTCACCTGAAGTGTTTGGGAACCTAAGATTTTCTATCACTCACTATCTGTCTTTCTCATAGCCCTCGTTCCCTCGAAGGCCACATGGAGATGAGCATACATTAGAACTAATGATCCTGGTTATCCTGCCTAACCATACTTCCCTGAATCATACTACACTTCAGTAGGCCACGAGAAAGAGGAGAATCAAACATGAACCAGACAGTTTTGTAGGCAACCATCTTCAAATGCCTCTCACAATCCTCACCTGCAATGTTCAAGTTCCCTCACCCAAGCTATGACTTGAATTTAATCAATGGTACTTGTTGGGAGAATCTTTGTAATGGATTCAGTTCCTATTATTCCAAAAACTTTAGAACACAAAGCCAAGTTGAGCACTTGGAAGACACAGGCCAAAAGATCTCTGTGAGCTAAATGCCACCCTGGACAACATGAGGTTGACAGATAGAGTACAAATTCTAATTGGTCTAAATTAAAGAGAAAAAAAACAGAGTTAGATAGTAGGGGGTGAAACCTGAAAGATCAGAGAAGCAGAGCAGCCAACCACTAGTTCTTACCTCTAGGAAATCCTCAGACCAAATATGGTCTCCACAACTCCTCAGACTGAATGCCTTGAGCTCCTGTTTCTTCCTGCCTCATATTTCTCTCCCCACCCAGTCATATCCCTTCCTGTCTCCACCTCCCTAGTGTCAGTATTAAAGGTGTGTGACTCCTAAGTACTAGAATTAAAGGTGTGAGACATTACCACCTGGCTCAGTTGCTCTGCTTCTCTTTTAGACTGGATCAATCTCCTGAAGCTCAGGGTGGCCTTGAACTCACAGATATCCACAGACATTTGTCTCCCAAATGCTGGAGTTAAGGTGTGTGCCACCACTGCCTGGCTCCTATCACTAACTAGCATCTCAGCTTACTCTCTGATCTTCAGCTAAGCTTTATCTGCTAGATCACAAACAAAATATCACCACGTATAATCACGTTGAATTTAATATTTCTAACGTCGACTGGAGTAGTTGTGCAGTGCTTGCTCAGTGTGCCCTAGTCCTTGAATTTTGTAACGTCAGCACTCTAGTAAGACTTCTACAAATGAGTTCCAATTCTTAGTATTCATAACACTTTGCTTCAATGGTGTTCTAGGCTAGCCTGGGCTACATCGGACTTCCAGTTTCAAAATAGCCCCCAACAAACGAGACAAACAACAAAAGCAAAAATACTAACAGGAAATGAGAGACTGGTGATCCCGGGTATGACTGTGTCCTGTGGGGGTGAATGACTTACATAATCAGGACACACAGAACATGTGTTACAGGTCCCAAAGTTCCAAGCATTCACTCCAGGCTTCAAGTCTCCCAGAGTCTTGCCTGGTCATTCTAACCCTCGTATCTCCCTTCCTCTCACACATTCCCTTTATAGCCCCACCTTTCAGCCAAAAGCTGCCCACTCTGTGGATGATTGAACACCTTTCCATCCAATTCCATTTGGATTTTTCCATCTGCTGCTTGAGTAGATAGGTGTGGGAATTTACAAAATCAGAGACTGTAGTCAAATCCCAAACCCCTCTAAAATAATTCTCCACAAACTCTCTTCCCGTTTATCTACTTCCTTCATTTCCACAGCTATACCAGTCCTGCCTTTGATGGAAACATTTCAATGACTAGGCCAGAAAACAGCTTTACTGCCAAGTGTTGTTGAGTCAGTGCTCTGAAATTCAGAGCTCTTACCTCTAAGAAATCCTCAGACCAAAGGAGAGAGAGAGTTGCTTTTCCTCACACTTTATATTTATCTCTAGAGCTGGGATTAAAGGCTTTTGACTGACTCCCTAGTATTGGGATTAAAGGTGTGAGTCACCACCAAGTGTAACTGTTTTTACATTGTCCTTGTGTATCCCATGATGTCCTTGAATTCACAGAGATCCAGATGCCTCTGTCTCCCAAATCCTGGGATTAAAGGTGTTTGATGACAACACTGCCTGACCTCTAGTGACTTAGTTTTACCTCTGATCATCAGGCAAGCTTTACTTATAGAACATACATAAAATATCACTACAGTAAGTAACATACTTGATTTCGGCACTGGTCGCACGTGTTCTAATCCCAGGCTCCAAGACTCAGAATGTCCTCTCTAGCCATTCTGATTCTTATATCTCCTTTTGCCTCTCACACAGATATTACATATACACATGCAAATACTCATACACATAAAATAAAAATAAGTGAATCTTCACACACACACACACACACACACACACACACACTCACACTCACCCCCACCTGCAAATAGAACAAACTCCTTTAACATTTGAAGTTAGTACACAAACTAATGAATATCATTATGGTCTTTTCAAACATGCACATAATTTACTCTGCTCTTATTCATTGACCTCTACTACCTACTGTAACATGAGGGCCGGCTTGTTGGGGTTTCTGTCCTGCCCGGTACCCCACAGCCAGCAACTTCCAAGGAAAATCACACACAAGACTACATAAGATTATAAACTGATTGGCCCATTAGGTCAGGCTTCTTATTAACTCTTATAGCTTATATTAACTCATTATTCTGATCTATGTTAGCCACACGTCTCAGTACCTTTCTCAGCGTGGCAGCTTACATCTTTTCTCTCCAATGGTCTGGGCAGAACTGGCAGAGGAACCTCCCTGCTTCCCAGAATTCTCCTGTTCTCATTGCATCACCTCTACTTCCTGTCTGGTTTTCCCGCTATACTTCCTGCCTGGCCTATCAGCGTTTTATTAAAATACATGATTGACAGAATACAGATAATTCTCCCACACCATTTCCCTTTTTTTTTAAACAAAGGAAAATACCCATAGTCCATTTGTTGGGAATGTGGGTGTAGTATTTCAGGCTACTTCCTGCTGGTTGGGGGCACTGATGATCTTATGGGGACCTAAAGAAAATTTAGACTTATAATCAAGTCCTGACTGGAGTACCCTGTGAGTCTCGATCAGCTCAGGCAGCAGTCTTGAATCTGTTCTGGATGTAGAACTCTGTCATCTGGGCCATCTGTTCCTGTCAAAGATTTCTCAGGTGGCCTTCCTTGATCATACTGGATTTTTCTTAACTCAGAATGAATCCACAGCCTCTCATTTTCTGTGGAAACAAAAGCAAAATCTCTTCTTCAAAGTAACATATCTTTTGACTTCAGTTTTGAAGCCAAGGTATTTTTAAAATACCTATCTTGGGTTAGTTCAGTAGCATTTATAAACAAAAGTCTTTTAGCAGCTGTTGCTCCTTCCTCAGCAATCAAACAATTCAAAGAGAGCATAATAGCATACAGTGTCAAGATTCCCTGTATATTTTCCATCTTTATGCAGCTTTATTTTAACCTCTATTTCTTTTACTTTTACTTTTTGAGACAGGTTCTCTGTATATCTTTGTCCTGGAATAACTCTGTAGTCCAGGCTGTCCTTGAACTCGCAGAGATCCCACTGTATCTGCCTCCCCAGTGCTGGGATTAAAGGCGTGTGCTACAACCCCTTGGAAGTCACAGAGATCTGTCTGTCTCTGCCTCCCAGGCATTGGGATTAAAGGCGTGTACTACCACAACTTAATATATTTTCTTTGTACTATTCTGATTAATACACAATGATTTTCCTCTTCTGTGTTGAACCTTTTGCACAGATGCTGAAAGACTGAGGCCAATTGTAAGTAAGGAGTAAACATATATAAATAATTCATTCTATTATATAATATTTAAGCCTTTTTAAAAACAGATTTTTAAATTGCCAACATCTCTACCCATACATTAACATGATTTTCCTGACCCATTTGGATACCCTGTGAATTATAACTTTGTTTTTCCTTCTCTTTTCTTTCTTCCTTCCTTTCTTTCTTTTTCTTCCTCTTTCTTTTTTTTCTTTTCTGTGGGTATAAGTGTTTCTTCTTCATGTATTTCTGTGCAGTACTGGAATGTGTGGTGCATATGCATGTCAGAACAATGATTCAAGAAACTGAAGACAGGTTGGTGCCATACAGGGGGAACTAGAAATCATGCTTGAGTTTGCTCACGAGGAAACATTTTTATTGACAGTTGCAGCATTTCTCTAGCTCTGATGTCTATCCTGTAAAAAAGAAATTGCTCACTAGAGGAACACTGCTTAGTCCCATTAACTCTTTCACAGTTCCTTCAAGCAAACGAGTGTGTACCTAGTCTCCTTATCTGTGTGGGTTGGGTGTCAGAGACCAACTTCCACAATAATACCATTTTCAGGGTAGGGATTTGGGGATCAGAAAAGAGAGTAAAGAATATGAAGACATGAATAAAAATAATAAAGCAGAAAACAGAGGATAGTATTAGGAAGGAGTTTCAATGAATACTGAAATCCCCCTAGGGTTTAATTACACTTTTATACCCCAATACAGCAAAGGGAAGAGGAGAAAAGAGTGCTTTAACATGATACAAAGGAAAATCAGAACAGTTACTTGCTTCAATATTTTGAGCCATCAAGCAATTGGTCCATGAGAAAAATATTCTATTGTTTATGCAATGATTCACCCTAGACTGAATATAATGATGGCAGCCACTCCCAAGGTCAAACCTCCTGTTTCAAAAGAGGGAGCAAATGTAAGCTTGAATATCCAGAACATTGGTCATGATGAAGTGGATACAACTGTATGAGCCAACTTAATGTCAAGAAACCAAGTAACAACACCTTCGGTCAGGATGTGTAGCCCTGGTTGTTGTCAACAATTTTGACATCAAACTCTCTGACATTCAGAAGGTGGAAATAGGCTCACATTTTTGGGCCTCCACAAATCCTCCCCATTTACTAAATTTAATAAAACTGAACTTCTTCTATGGGACAAATGATTGTGTCTGCCTTAGGTAAACGCTTTCCCCTTTTCCAGACTTACCCATCTTCGGTACACACATTGCAATCATGCATGCACATGTTTTAGATACCTGGAGCAGAGAAAGGTTAAAACCCATCTCTGACATCTGTAAACAAAAGGGTTCAGGAAGATAGCATCTTTTAGTGCTCTGCATATTTGAACCAACGTTTTGTCAAGAGAGTTTACCAGTAATGAAATAATCATGTGTAAGCAGATAATGATTTGCAATATACAAGCTCCTATGGCTACAGTATCTCCTTATTAAAGACGTAGAGGATCAGTATGGGTGGAAATGCTTTACTAAATTGATCTAGAGTTTTCTTAGCAGTTTTAATCTGTATCAAAATCTAAATCTGTCATATCAAATATATCAAATTCAAGAATTTTTTGGAAATGGAAAACTTCTCTTAGACAAGTCTTAATCCTTTTCTAAACATTAACATCTTTTAGTGAAATAAAGCAGTTACAAACATTAACAGGTCACCTCTAGTGTGAAAATTAACAACACTCTATTAACAGGTCAATTCTAGTGTGAAAATTAACAACAAACACTCAATTTGTCAAATCACTATTCTCTTAAATCCATTCTATTCAAAAGACAAGAAAAAGTTTTTGTAATGGATGAGAATCCAATTGCAATGCTGCTTTTAAGTAACTGTACCATTCTTGGAGAGGCATCAAAAACCCTTAGTGTCCCTCCTCATCTCTGAAGAGGGGTTTCAGTCACTCCATATAAAGAGTCTTTTTTTCACCTGATGGAAAAATTGAGGTCTCAGTTCTAAGGTTCTTCCAAAATTTCAACAGCAGATTGAACATCTCATTGGTTATCCAAGTTCTGTGCTCCAAGGTATAAAACAGTCAAATGTTCAGTCTGTGTTTCTTATCTGAATCCAAGGTAAACAGGACTCTCTGGGTTGGAAAGTTTGTGCAGTAAGTCCATCAAGAGGCTAGGAATCACCAGTCATCACTACTATATTATTTCCCTTCTCAGTCTGCAGCATAAAGTTGTAAGCCAGGAACATTGGTTCAGGTACCTCTTTTTTTGAGCCTGCAGCATGGTGGTATGAGAAAGTCAGGAACACAGGCTCCCCCTCCAACTCTGCTGTGGAGTCATTAGCACCTACAATATCATCAAGGATGGCACCCTTCTGGGGCATGCATCTAACCAGATGTTCTATAAGCCATCTTGCTTGATCCTCATCCTATAAAAAAGGAGACATGCCCTTGACCTTGTATAGATACAGGACTGACTCCTCTCCATGATGCAGTGCATGGGTCTCTACACCTTGCTTCAGCACAAGTCACCTTGGAGCCATCATGCCAAAATCTGTCCACAGCAGATTACTCCTGAACAACCATATTCAAAAATATTAGAGTAAAAAGTACATGACTCAAGGCATTATGTGGAATTTGAGGATATAATTATCCTATTTTTTTTAAGTTATGTCTTCAAAGAGCCATGGCCACACTCAATATATCCTTGTCTTTTAGGAATATAAAAAATACCTGTCTTATGTTTGCTATTACATTGGGAACAAAATAGTTGAAATGCTTTACTAATATATCTGGAATATATCTGACTTTACAATTTGGGGAATTTCCATGTATAAGAAGTGTTTTAAGCAATGAGTTATTACATGCTTAGTGGATTACACAGTTTGTGGAAACTAACAGATAAAGCATTACCTTCAAATAATGTACAAGAAAGATTTGAATGCACTCTAAGTACCTTACAAAACATTGCCATTTTCTCTGTTGTAGGGAATTTTGAATTTGCTGGAATAGCATTTTAACTTGCTTATTGTTAATACCAATACATGTATGGTTTCTAGGACTTGAAGAGCATTAAAATATATTGACTGTCAGTCTAAGATGACATAAGTCACAATATAATCCCACACCAGTTCAGAATTATGAATAATAAAAGGGTTATTCATTTAAGGGGAAGACTTACAGATCACTGTGCTAGACAACAGTCCTCTGTGCAAACAGGAACAGAGTCTAGCCATCAGAAGCAGGAGCTAGAAGGAAGAGAGTAGGCACACATTTATCCCTGCTTCTACAGTATAAGAGACCACACCCAAGTGGGTTGGTTCTTAACGGCTTTTGGCTGAAAGAACAGAATGTGCTAGACTAAATGCCTTATCTACAAATAGCTGAAACACTATAGCAACAGCTCCTAGCTCAACTATTTGAGTGAAGGCCAGTTCTTTTTCTACTACATGTTCTTTTCCATAAGCAACACATGCTGCTTTTCCAACAGAAGAACCATCTGTACAAAATAACATAGCGTCCTTTAAGGGATCTTTTACTACAACTTTAGGGAAAATAAAGGAATATAGTTGTGTAAATTGCAGCAATGGATCAGCTGGGAAAATATGATTAATCTGGCATTCAAATTGACCTAATGCAGTTGTTCAAACATCACTACTTTGGAATAACCAAACAATCTATTGTTCAGTATAAGAACTTTGATCACAGCAGGTTCTCTGCTAAAATATCTCTTAGATCCTATCCTGCTTTTATGTGCTAAGTAAGCTACTACTTCAAAAAAAGGGTTTAATACTTTAACTGGTAAAATGGAAGGTGTAGTCATAAAAACAGACTGTCTTTCCATAATACTGCTGTAGGGTAATTTTGTAGGTAATATGCAATGTACTTGCTGTTTCTGTATAGCATACTCTACCTGCATAAGTACAGTATGGCAGTTTCTGTAAGCTATCTAATAGAATTTGGATCACTGTTCACATTAAGAATTTCACTTAGTGGCTCAAGGTTTTCTATAGGATATTTTAAATAAAGTCTCAGCTATCAGATGTTTTCCTAAAAGTTTGTAAACTATCTTTCTTTTATAGGGAGGCACTTTCTTTTTTTTTAATTAATTTTATTGAGCTGTACAACTTTCTCTTTCTCCCTCCCTGCCTCTCCCCTCCCCTTCAGTCCTCTTGCATGGTCCCCATGCTCCCAATTTACTCAGGAGATCTTGTCTTTCACTGCTTTCCATGTGGGTTAAATCCACATATATCTCTCTTAGGGTTCTCATTGTAGTCTAGGTTCTCTGGAATTGTGATTTGTGGGCTGGTTTTCTTTGATGTATGTAGAAGGAGCTGCGGGCTGCTTTTCGTCCGGCCCAGCTCCTGGCCACCTGGCTAGCTTTGCTCCTGAAATAATTACATGGAAACTGTATTCTTTTAAACACTGCCTGGCCCATTATCTCTAGAGAGTTAGTTACTGGCTAACTCTCACATCTTGATTAACCCATTTCTAATAATCTGTGTAGCACCACGAGGTGGTGGCTTACCAGGAAAGATTGAGCATGTCTGACCTGGTGGCTGGCTCCATGGCGTCTGCCTCATTGCCCTCTTCCCAGCATTCTGTTCTGTTTACTCCACCTACCTAATTTTCTCTCCTATCAAAGGGCCAAGGCAGTCTCTTTATTAACCAATGAAAATAACACATAGACAGAAAGCCCACCTACATCAGATGTTGTTTTAAAAAACTTATGAGGGAGTACGTATGATAATTGTCTTTCTGTGTCTGGGTTACCGTCTCCATCTGAGTCTTACAGAAAGTAATAGAAGGAAAATCACAACCCAAGGAATCCAACATTGCCAACTCTGCCTACAATAACTCAGACATCTAGTGACCCTTCACGAGCTTAACTCACAGAAGGGACACATACAAACTCTATAAAACAAACAAACAAAAAATAATAATAACCGGAGTCAACAACCACTGGTCATTAATATCATTTAATATTAATGGACTCAATTCACCTATAAAAAGGCACAGACTTAGAGATTGGATACGAAAACAGGATCCAACATTCTTCTGTTTACAAGAAACACACCTCAACCACAAAGACAGACATCTACTCAGAGTAAAGTGTTGGGAAAAGGTTTTTCAAGCAAACAGACCTAAGAAACAAGCAGGTGTGGCCATTCTAATTTCCAACAAAAGTGACTTCAAACTAAAATAAATCAGAAGAGATGGAGACGGATATTTTATACTCATAACAGGAACAATTCATCAGGAGGAAGTCTCAATCCTGAATATCTATGCCCCTAATATAAAGCCTCCTACTTATGTAAAAGAAACACTTCTAGAACTCAAGGCAGTCATCAAACCACACACACTAATAGTAGGAGACTTCAACACTCCTCTCTCACCAATGGACAGGTCAATCAGACAGAAACCTAACAGAGAAATAATAGAATTATTGGAGGTATTGAATCAAATGGACTTAACAGACATCTATAGAACATTCCACCCAAATAGGAAAGAAAATACCTTCTTCTCTGCAGCTCATGGAACCTTCTCGAAAACTGACCACATACTGGGTAACAAAGCAAACTTCCACAGATACATTAAAATAATAGTAACCACCTGTGTCGTGTTAGACCACCATGGATTAAAGTTAGAATTCAACAACAGTGCTACCCCCAGGAAGCCAAAAAACTCATGGAAGTTGAACAGTCAACTACTGAATCACCCCTGGCTCAAGGAAGAAATAAAGAAAGAAATTAAAGTCTTCCTTGAATTTAATGAAAATAAAGACACAACATACTCAAACCTATGGCACACTATGAAAGCAGTGCTAAGAGGAAAGTTCATAGCATTAAGTGCCCAATTAAAGAAAATGGAGAAAGCACACATTGGAGATTTAAGAGCACACTTGAAAGCTCTAGATGAAAAAGAAGCTGATTCACCCAGGAGGAGTAGAAGACTGGAAATAATCAAACTGAAGGCTGAAATCAACAAAATAGAAACACAGAAAACAATCCAAAGAATCAATGAATCAAAAAGCTGGTTCTTGGAGAAAATCAACAAGATTGACAAACCCCTATCCAAATTAATCAAACAGCAGAGAGGGAACATGCAAATTAATAAGATCAGAAATGAAAAGGGGGACATAACCACAGACACAGAGGAAATTCAGGGAATCATTAGATCTTACTACGAAAGTTTATATGCCACAAAGTTGGAAAATGTAAAAGAAATGAACATTTTTTTATGTAAGTACCATATACCAAAGTTGAACCAAGACCAGGTGAACAATCTAAATAGACCTGTCAGCCGTGAAGAATTAGAAGCTGTTATCAAAAATCTCCCTACCAAAAAAAGCCCAGGACCAGATGGTTTCAATGCAGAATTCTACCAGATCTTCCAGGAAGAGCTAATACCTACACTCCTTAATGTATTTCACAATATAGAAACAGAAGAATCATTGCCAAACTCTTTTTATGAAGCTACAGTTACCCTGATACCAAAACCACACAAAGACACAACCAAGAAAGAGAATTACAGCCCAATCTCACTCATGAACATTGACGCAAAAATACTTAATAAAATACTGGCAAACCGAATCCAAGAATACATTAGAAAAATTATCCATTATGATCAAGTGGGCTTCATCCCAGAGATGCAAGGCTGGTTCAACATACACAAATCTATCAATGTAATCCATCATATAAATAAACTGAAAGAAAAAAACCATATGATCATTTCATTGGATGCATAAAAAGCATTTGACAAAATTCAACACCCCTTTATGATAAAGTTGTTGGAGAGATTGGGTATACGAGGATCATACCTAAATAAATTAAAAGCAATATATAGCAAGCTGACAGCTAACATCAAATTGAACGGAGAGAAACTCAAAGCCATTCCACTAAAATCAGGAACACAACAAGGCTGTCCACTCTCTCCATACCTCTTCAATATAGTGCTTGAATTTCTAGCAATAGCAATAAGACAACTTAAGGGGATCAAGGGGATTCGAATTGGAAAGGATGAAGTTAAACTTTCATTATTTGCAGACGATATGATAGTGTACATAAGCGACCCCAAAAACTCTGCAAAAGAACTCCTACAGTTGATAAACACCTTTAGTAATGAGGCAGGATACAAGATCAACTCCAACAAATCGGTTGCCTTCCTATACACAAAGGATAAAGAAGCAGAGAGGGAAGTCAGAGAAACGTCACCTTTCATGATAGCCACAAATAGCATAAAATATCTTGGGATAACTGTAACCAAGGAAGTGAAAGACCTATTTGACAAGAACTTTAAGTCCTTGAAGAAAGAAATTGAGGAGGATACCAGAAAATGGAAAGACCTTCACTGCTCTTGGATTGGGAGAATCAACATAGTAAAAATGGCAATTCTACCAAAAGCAATCTATAGATTCAATGCAATTCCCATCAAAATCCCATCAAACTTCTTCACAGACCTTGAGAGAACAATAATCAAGTTTATATGGAAAAACAAAAAACCCAGGATAGCAAAAACAATCTTATATGATAAAGGAACTTATGGAGGCATTACCATCCCTGACTTCAAACTCTATTACAGAGCAACAGCATTGAAAACAGCTTGGCATTGGCATAAGAACAGAAAAGTCGACCTATGGAATCGAATAGAAGACCTGGGTATTAACCCACAAACTTATGAACACCTGATTTTCGACAAGGGAGCTAAAGGTATACAATGGAAGAAGGAAAGCATCTTTAACAAATGGTGCTGGTATAACTGGATGTCAACCAGTAGAAGAATGAAAATAGATCCATATCTATCACCATGCACAAAACTCAGGTCCAAATGGATTAAAGACATGAACATTAATCCGACCACTTTGAACCTGATAGAAGAGAAAGTGAGTAGTCTACAAGATATAGGCACAGGAGACCACTTCCTAAGCAGAACCCCAGGAGCGCAGACAATAAGAGAATCAATGAATAAATGGGACCTACTGAAACTGAGAAGCTTCTGTAAAGCAAAGGACACTGTCAGTAAGACAAAAAGGCTACCTTCTGACTGGGAGAAGGTCTTCACAAATCCCTCATCAGACAAAGGTCTGATCTCCAAAATATAGAAAGAACTCAAGAAACTAGACACTAAAACTCTGATTAACCCAATTAAAACTGGGGTACTGAACTGAACAGAGAATTCACAACAGATGAACTTCGAATGGCCAAAAGGCACATAAGGTAATGCTCAACCTCCTTAGCGATCAGGGAAATGCAAATCAAAACAACTTTGAGATATCATCTTACACCTGTCAGAATAGCCAAACTCAAAAACACCAATGATAGCCTATGCTGGAGAGGATGTGGAATGAGGGGAACACTCATCCATTGTTGGTGGGAATGCAAACTTGTGCAGCCACTGTGGAAATCAGTGTGGCGGTTTCTCCGGAAACTGGGAGTCAACCTCCCTCAGGACCCACCAATTCCACTCTTGGGAATATACCCAAGAGATGCCCTAACATATTACAAAAGCATTTGTTCAACTATGTTCATAGCAGCACTATTTGTAATAGCCAGAACCTGGAAACAACCTAGGTGCCCCTCAATAGAAGAATGGTTAAAATAGGTGTGGAACATATACTCATTAGAGTTTTACTCAGCGGTAAAAAAAAATGACATCTTGAATTTTGCATGCAAATGGATGGAAATAGAAAACGCTTTACTGAGTGAGGTAACCCAGACCCAAAAAGATGAATATGGTATGTATTCACTCATAAGTGGATTCTAACCATAATTAAAGGTCTTTGAGCCTATTATTCGTGATCCTAGAAAAGCTAAATAAGAAGGTGAACCTGATGAAAATCATGTAGCTATCCTCCTGGAGAATGGAAATAGACAAGAGTCCCAGGTAACCTCGGGTGCATGGGTGGCTGGGGGTTGTTGGAAGGGGAGAGGGTTAGAGAGAAGGGAGTAGGGGAGGAATGGGGAAAGCTCGGTGGACTGGGATTGGGGGGAGGGAGGAAGGATGAATATGGGATCAGGAAAGAATATATTTCAACTAAGGGAGTCATTTAAGGGTTTACAAGAGACTTGACTATAAATGGGATCCCAGGTCCAAGGAGAGATCCCCAGATTGTTCTCTGGACAGAAGTCCAGAGTCTTTCTGAAAAGCCATTGACCATGACACTGGGACTTGTTTCCTCTGCATATACTGGAGTTTGGGGATCCAGTCTGTTTGGATACTCACCTTCCTTGACCTGGAGGGAGGGGGGAGGAACTTGAACTTCCCATAGGGCAGGAAACCCTGACTGCTCTTAGGGATGGAGATGAAGGAGGAGAGGGAGTTGGGGGAGTGTGAGGGTGTTGGGAGGAGGGGCAGAAATGGAAACTTTTATAAATTAAAAAACTTTGGGAAAAAAAGAAGCTAAACATCAAAAGACCAAATATTCTCTTTTAAAAATAGGGTGCAGATACAAACAGAGGATTTTCAGCAGAAGAAACTTAAATGCAGGAGATACATTTAAGGGATTTTTCAAACTCTTTGGTCATATGGGATTTTTCTCTATTTATGGCGAATACATTTTATTTCCACTCCGGGACAGCCACATTCAGAGAATCCGGGCACATTCAGAGAATCTGGTTGGATCACGTCCTTGTTCAGTCCCAGTCCGACTGGCCTTGGTGAATTCTCATTAGATCAGTCCCCTTGTATCAGTGGGTGATCGCACCCCTCGCAGTCCCGTTTTCCTTTTTCATTTTCTTCCTCCTTCTGCTCCTCATTTGGACCTTGGGGGGCTCAGTCCCGTGCTCCAATGTGGGTCTCCATCTGTATCGCCATCCATCGTTGGATGAAGGTTCCGTCTGATCTTGCCTTCTTTGCTCACGTTTACTTTCCTTCTGCTTCTTGTTTGGGCCTAGGGAGTTAAGTCCAGTGTTCCAATGTGTGTCTCTGTCTCTATCTCCATCCATCGCCATAAGAAGGTTCTATGGTGATAAGCAAAATATTCATCAGTATGGTTATGGGCCAAGGCCGGTTCAGGCACCCTCTTTTCTGTCCAGAGAACAATCTGGGGATCTCTCCTTGGACCTGGGATCCCATTTATAGTCAAGTCTCTTGTAAACCCTTAAATGACTCCCTTAGTTGAAATATATTCTTCCCTGATCCAATATTCATTCTTCCTCCCTCCCCCCAATCCCAGTCCACCGAGCTTTCCCCATTCCTCCCCTACTCCCTTCTCTCTAACCCTCTCCCCTTCCAACAACCCCCAGCCACCCATGCACCCGAGGTTACCTGGGACTCTTGTCTATTTCCATTCTCCAGGAGGATAGCTACATGATTTTCATCAGGTTCACCTTCTTATTTAGCTTTTCTAGGATCACGAATAATAGGCTCAAAGACCTTTAATTATGGTTAGAATCCACTTATGAGTGAATACATACCATATTCATCTTTTTGGGTCTGGGTTACCTCACTCAGTAAAGCGTTTTCTATTTCCATCCATTTGCATGCAAAATTCAAGATGTCATTTTTTTTTACCGCTGAGTAAAACTCTAATGAGTATATGTTCCACACCTATTTTAACCATTCTTCTATTGAGGGGCACCTAGGTTGTTTCCAGGTTCTGGCTATTACAAATAGTGCTGCTATGAACATAGTTGAACAAATGCTTTTGTAATATGTTAGGGCATCTCTTGGGTATATTCCCAAGAGTGGAATTGGTGGGTCCTGAGGGAGGTTGACTCCCAGTTTCCGGAGAAACCGCCACACTGATTTCCACAGTGGCTGCACAAGTTTGCATTCCCACCAACAATGGATGAGTGTTCCCCTCATTCCACATCCTCTCCAGCATAGGCTATCATTGGTGTTTTTGAGTTTGGCTATTCTGACAGGTGTAAGATGATATCTCAAAGTTGTTTTGATTTGCATTTCCCTGATCGCTAAGGAGGTTGAGCATTACCTTATGTGCCTTTTGGCCATTCGAAGTTCATCTGTTGTGAATTCTCTGTTCAGTTCAGTACCCCAGTTTTAATTGGGTTAATCAGAGTTTTAGTGTCTAGTTTCTTGAGTTCTTTCTATATTTTGGAGATCAGACCTTTGTCTGATGAGGGATTTGTGAAGACCTTCTCCCAGTCAGAAGGTAGCCTTTTTGTCTTACTGACAGTGTCCTTTGCTTTACAGAAGCTTCTCAGTTTCAGTAGGTCCCATTTATTCATTGATTCTCTTATTGTCTGCGCTCCTGGGGTTCTGCTTAGGAAGTGGTCTCCTGTGCCTATATCTTGTAGACTACTCACTTTCTCTTCTATCAGGTTCAAAGTGGTCGGATTAATGTTCATGTCTTTAATCCATTTGGACCTGAGTTTTGTGCATGGTGATAGATATGGATCTATTTTCATTCTTCTACTGGTTGACATCCAGTTATACCAGCACCATTTGTTAAAGATGCTTTCCTTCTTCCATTGTATACCTTTAGCTCCCTTGTCGAAAATCAGGTGTTCATAAGTTTGTGGGTTAATACCCAGGTCTTCTATTCGATTCCATAGGTCGACTTTTCTGTTCTTATGCCAATGCCAAGCTGTTTTCAATGCTGTTGCTCTGTAATAGAGTTTGAAGTCAGGGATGGTAATGCCTCCATAAGTTCCTTTATCATATAAGATTGTTTTTGCTATCCTGGGTTTTTTGTTTTTCCATATAAACTTGATTATTGTTCTCTCAAGGTCTGTGAAGAAGTTTGATGGGATTTTGATGGGAATTGCATTGAATCTATAGATTGCTTTTGGTAGAATTGCCATTTTTACTATGTTGATTCTCCCAATCCAAGAGCAGTGAAGGTCTTTCCATTTTCTGGTATCCTCCTCAATTTCTTTCTTCAAGGACTTAAAGTTCTTGTCAAATAGGTCTTTCACTTCCTTGGTTACAGTTATCCCAAGATATTTTATGCTATTTGTGGCTATCATGAAAGGTGACGTTTCTCTGACTTCCCTCTCTGCTTCTTTATCCTTTGTGTATAGGAAGGCAACCGATTTGTTGGAGTTGATCTTGTATCCTGCCTCATTACTAAAGGTGTTTATCAACTGTAGGAGTTCTTTTGCAGAGTTTTTGGGGTCGCTTATGTACACTATCATATCGTCTGCAAATAATGAAAGTTTAACTTCATCCTTTCCAATTCGAATCCCCTTGATCCCCTTAAGTTGTCTTATTGCTATTGCTAGAAATTCAAGCACTATATTGAAGAGGTATGGAGAGAGTGGACAGCCTTGTTGTGTTCCTGATTTTAGTGGAATGGCTTTGAGTTTCTCTCCGTTCAATTTGATGTTAGCTGTCAGCTTGCTATATATTGCTTTTAATTTATTTAGGTATGATCCTCGTATACCCAATCTCTCCAACAACTTTATCATAAAGGGGTGTTGAATTTTGTCAAATGCTTTTTATGCATCCAATGAAATGATCATATGGTTTTTTTCTTTCAGTTTATTTATATGATGGATTACATTGATAGATTTGTGTATGTTGAACCAGCCTTGCATCTCTGGGATGAAGCCCACTTGATCATAATGGATAATTTTTCTAATGTATTCTTGGATTCGGTTTGCCAGTATTTTATTAAGTATTTTTGCGTCAATGTTCATGAGTGAGATTGGGCTGTAATTCTCTTTCTTGGTTGTGTCTTTGTGTGGTTTTGGTATCAGGGTAACTGTAGCTTCATAAAAAGAGTTTGGCAATGATTCTTCTGTTTCTATATTGTGAAATACATTAAGGAGTGTAGGTATTAGCTCTTCCTGGAAGATCTGGTAGAATTCTGCATTGAAACCATCTGGTCCTGGGCTTTTTTTGGTAGGGAGATTTTTGATAACAGCTTCTAATTCTTCACGGCTGACAGGTCTATTTAGATTGTTCACCTGGTCTTGGTTCAACTTTGGTATATGGTACTTACATAAAAAAATGTTCATTTCTTTTACATTTTCCAACTTTGTGGCATATAAACTTTCGTAGTAAGATCTAATGATTCCCTGAATTTCCTCTGTGTCTGTGGTTATGTCCCCCTTTTCATTTCTGATCTTATTAATTTGCATGTTCCCTCTCTGCTGTTTGATTAATTTGGATAGGGGTTTGTCAATCTTGTTGATTTTCTCCAAGAACCAGCTTTTTGATTCATTGATTCTTTGGATTGTTTTCTGTGTTTCTATTTTGTTGATTTCAGCCTTCAGTTTGATTATTTCCAGTCTTCTACTCCTCCTGGGTGAATCAGCTTCTTTTTCATCTAGAGCTTTCAAGTGTGCTCTTAAATCTCCAATGTGTGCTTTCTCCATTTTCTTTAATTGGGCACTTAATGCTATGAACTTTCCTCTTAGCACTGCTTTCATAGTGTGCCATAGGTTTGAGTATGTTGTGTCTTTATTTTCATTAAATTCAAGGAAGACTTTAATTTCTTTCTTTATTTCTTCCTTGAGCCAGGGGTGATTCAGTAGTTGACTGTTCAACTTCCATGAGTTTTTTGGCTTCCTGGGGGTAGCACTGTTGTTGAATTCTAACTTTAATCCATGGTGGTCTAACACGACACAGGTGGTTACTATTATTTTAATGTATCTGTGGAAGTTTGCTTTGTTACCCAGTATGTGGTCAGTTTTCGAGAAGGTTCCATGAGCTGCAGAGAAGAAGGTATTTTCTTTCCTATTTGGGTGGAATGTTCTATAGATGTCTGTTAAGTCCATTTGATTCAATACCTCCAATAATTCTATTATTTCTCTGTTAGGTTTCTGTCTGATTGACCTGTCCATTGGTGAGAGAGGAGTGTTGAAGTCTCCTACTATTAGTGTGTGTGGTTTGATGACTGCCTTGAGTTCTAGAAGTGTTTCTTTTACATAAGTAGGAGGCTTTATATTAGGGGCATAGATATTCAGGATTGAGACTTCCTCCTGATGAATTGTTCCTGTTATGAGTATAAAATATCCGTCTCCATCTCTTCTGATTTATTTTAGTTTGAAGTCACTTTTGTTGGAAATTAGAATGGCCACACCTGCTTGTTTCTTAGGTCTGTTTGCTTGAAAAACCTTTTCCCAACACTTTACTCTGAGTAGATGTCTGTCTTTGTGGTTGAGGTGTGTTTCTTGTAAACAGAAGAATGTTGGATCCTGTTTTCGTATCCAATCTCTAAGTCTGTGCCTTTTTATAGGTGAATTGAGTCCATTAATATTAAATGATATTAATGACCAGTGGTTGTTGACTCCGGTTATTATTATTTTTTGTTTGTTTGTTTTATAGAGTTTGTATGTGTCCCTTCTGTGAGTTAAGCTCGTGAAGGGTCACTAGATGTCTGAGTTATTGTAGGCAGAGTTGGCAATGTTGGATTCCTTGGGTTGTGATTTTCCTTCTATTACTTTCTGTAAGACTCAGATGGAGACGGTAACCCAGACACAGAAAGACAATTATCATACGTACTCCCTCATAAGTTTTTTAAAACAACATCTGATGTAGGTGGGCTTTCTGTCTATGTGTTATTTTCATTGGTTAATAAAGAGACTGCCTTGGCCCTTTGATAGGAGAGAAAATTAGGTAGGTGGAGTAAACAGAACAGAATGCTGGGAAGAGGGCAATGAGGCAGACGCCATGGAGCCAGCCACCAGGTCAGACATGCTCAATCTTTCCTGGTAAGCCACCACCTCGTGGTGCTACACAGATTATTAGAAATGGGTTAATCAAGATGTGAGAGTTAGCCAGTAACTAACTCTCTAGAGATAATGGGCCAGGCAGTGTTTAAAAGAATACAGTTTCCATGTAATTATTTCAGGAGCAAAGCTAGCCAGGTGGCCAGGAGCTGGGCCGGACGAAAAGCAGCCCGCAGCTCCTTCTACATACATCAAAGAAAACCAGCCCACAAATCACAATTCCAGAGAACCTAGACTACAATGAGAACCCTAAGAGAGATATATGTGGATTTAACCCACATGGAAAGCAGTGAAAGACAAGATCTCCTGAGTAAATTGGGAGCATGGGGACCATGCAAGAGGACTGAAGGGGAGGGGAGAGGCAGGGAGGGAGAAAGAGAAAGTTGTACAGCTCAATAAAATTAATTAAAAAAAAAGAAAGTGCCTCCCTATAAAAGAAAGATAGTTTACAAACTTTTAGGAAAACATCTGATAGCTGAGACTTTATTTAAAATATCCTATAGAAAACCTTGAGCCACTAAGTGAAATTCTTAATGTGAACAGTGATCCAAATTCTATTAGATAGCTTACAGAAACTGCCATACTGTACTTATGCAGGTAGAGTATGCTATACAGAAACAGCAAGTACATTGCATATTACCTACAAAATTACCCTACAGCAGTATTATGGAAAGACAGTCTGTTTTTATGACTACACCTTCCATTTTACCAGTTAAAGTATTAAACCCTTTTTTTGAAGTAGTAGCTTACTTAGCACATAAAAGCAGGATAGGATCTAAGAGATATTTTAGCAGAGAACCTGCTGTGATCAAAGTTCTTATACTGAACAATAGATTGTTTGGTTATTCCAAAGTAGTGATGTTTGAACAACTGCATTAGGTCAATTTGAATGCCAGATTAATCATATTTTCCCAGCTGATCCATTGCTGCAATTTACACAACTATATTCCTTTATTTTCCCTAAAGTTGTAGTAAAAGATCCCTTAAAGGACGCTATGTTATTTTGTACAGATGGTTCTTCTGTTGGAAAAGCAGCATGTGTTGCTTATGGAAAAGAACATGTAGTAGAAAAAGAACTGGCCTTCACTCAAATAGTTGAGCTAGGAGCTGTTGCTATAGTGTTTCAGCTATTTGTAGATAAGGCATTTAGTCTAGCACATTCTGTTCTTTCAGCCAAAAGCCGTTAAGAACCAACCCACTTGGGTGTGGTCTCTTATACTGTAGAAGCAGGGATAAATGTGTGCCTACTCTCTTCCTTCTAGCTCCTGCTTCTGATGGCTAGACTCTGTTCCTGTTTGCACAGAGGACTGTTGTCTAGCACAGTGATCTGTAAGTCTTCCCCTTAAATGAATAACCCTTTTATTATTCATAATTCTGAACTGGTGTGGGATTATATTGTGACTTATGTCATCTTAGACTGACAGTCAATATATTTTAATGCTCTTCAAGTCCTAGAAACCATACATGTATTGGTATTAACAATAAGCAAGTTAAAATGCTATTCCAGCAAATTCAAAATTCCCTACAACAGAGAAAATGGCAATGTTTTGTAAGGTACTTAGAGTGCATTCAAATCTTTCTTGTACATTATTTGAAGGTAATGCTTTATCTGTTAGTTTCCACAAACTGTGTAATCCACTAAGCATGTAATAACTCATTGCTTAAAACACTTCTTATACATGGAAATTCCCCAAATTGTAAAGTCAGATATATTCCAGATATATTAGTAAAGCATTTCAACTATTTTGTTCCCAATGTAATAGCAAACATAAGACAGGTATTTTTTATATTCCTAAAAGACAAGGATATATTGAGTGTGGCCATGGCTCTTTGAAGACATAACTTAAAAAAAATAGGATAATTATATCCTCAAATTCCACATAATGCCTTGAGTCATGTACTTTTTACTCTAATATTTTTGAATATGGTTGTTCAGGAGTAATCTGCTGTGGACAGATTTTGGCATGATGGCTCCAAGGTGACTTGTGCTGAAGCAAGGTGTAGAGACCCATGCACTGCATCATGGAGAGGAGTCAGTCCTGTATCTATACAAGGTCAAGGGCATGTCTCCTTTTTTATAGGATGAGGATCAAGCAAGATGGCTTATAGAACATCTGGTTAGATGCATGCCCCAGAAGGGTGCCATCCTTGATGATATTGTAGGTGCTAATGACTCCACAGCAGAGTTGGAGGGGGAGCCTGTGTTCCTGACTTTCTCATACCACCATGCTGCAGGCTCAAAAAAAGAGGTACCTGAACCAATGTTCCTGGCTTACAACTTTATGCTGCAGACTGAGAAGGGAAATAATATAGTAGTGATGACTGGTGATTCCTAGCCTCTTGATGGACTTACTGCACAAACTTTCCAACCCAGAGAGTCCTGTTTACCTTGGATTCAGATAAGAAACACAGACTGAACATTTGACTGTTTTATACCTTGGAGCACAGAACTTGGATAACCAATGAGATGTTCAATCTGCTGTTGAAATTTTGGAAGAACCTTAGAACTGAGACCTCAATTTTTCCATCAGGTGAAAAAAAGACTCTTTATATGGAGTGACTGAAACCCCTCTTCAGAGATGAGGAGGGACACTAAGGGTTTTTGATGCCTCTCCAAGAATGGTACAGTTACTTAAAAGCAGCATTGCAATTGGATTCTCATCCATTACAAAAACTTTTTCTTGTCTTTTGAATAGAATGGATTTAAGAGAATAGTGATTTGACAAATTGAGTGTTTGTTGTTAATTTTCACACTAGAATTGACCTGTTAATAGAGTGTTGTTAATTTTCACACTAGAGGTGACCTGTTAATGTTTGTAACTGCTTTATTTCACTAAAAGATGTTAATGTTTAGAAAAGGATTAAGACTTGTCTAAGAGAAGTTTTCCATTTCCAAAAAATTCTTGAATTTGATATATTTGATATGACAGATTTAGATTTTGATACAGATTAAAACTGCTAAGAAAACTCTAGATCAATTTAGTAAAGCATTTCCACCCATACTGATCCTCTACGTCTTTAATAAGGAGATACTGTAGCCATAGGAGCTTGTATATTGCAAATCATTATCTGCTTACACATGATTATTTCATTACTGGTAAACTCTCTTGACAAAACATTGGTTCAAATATGCAGAGCACTAAAAGATGCTATCTTCCTGAACCCTTTTGTTTACAGATGTCAGAGATGGGTTTTAACCTTTCTCTGCTCCAGGTATCTAAAACATGTGCATGCATGATTGCAATGTGTGTACCGAAGATGGGTAAGTCTGGAAAAGGGGAAAGCGTTTACCTAAGGCAGACACAATCATTTGTCCCATAGAAGAAGTTCAGTTTTATTAAATTTAGTAAATGGGGAGGATTTGTGGAGGCCCAAAAATGTGAGCCTATTTCCACCTTCTGAATGTCAGAGAGTTTGATGTCAAAATTGTTGACAACAACCAGGGCTACACATCCTGACCGAAGGTGTTGTTACTTGGTTTCTTGACATTAAGTTGGCTCATACAGTTGTATCCACTTCATCATGACCAATGTTCTGGATATTCAAGCTTACATTTGCTCCCTCTTTTGAAACAGGAGGTTTGACCTTGGGAGTGGCTGCCATCATTATATTCAGTCTAGGGTGAATCATTGCATAAACAATAGAATATTTTTCTCATGGACCAATTGCTTGATGGCTCAAAATATTGAAGCAAGTAACTGTTCTGATTTTCCTTTGTATCATGTTAAAGCACTCTTTTCTCCTCTTCCCTTTGCTGTATTGGGGTATAAAAGTGTAATTAAACCCTAGGGGGATTTCAGTATTCATTGAAACTCCTTCCTAATACTATCCTCTGTTTTCTGCTTTATTATTTTTATTCATGTCTTCATATTCTTTACTCTCTTTTCTGATCCCCAAATCCCTACCCTGAAAATGGTATTATTGTGGAAGTTGGTCTCTGACACCCAACCCACACAGATAAGGAGACTAGGTACACACTCGTTTGCTTGAAGGAACTGTGAAAGAGTTAATGGGACTAAGCAGTGTTCCTCTAGTGAGCAATTTCTTTTTTACAGGATAGACATCAGAGCTAGAGAAATGCTGCAACTGTCAATAAAAATGTTTCCTCGTGAGCAAACTCAAGCATGATTTCTAGTTCCCCCTGTATGGCACCAACCTGTCTTCAGTTTCTTGAATCATTGTTCTGACATGCATATGCACCACACATTCCAGTACTGCACAGAAATACATGAAGAAGAAACACTTATACCCACAGAAAAGAAAAAAAAAGAAAGAGGAAGAAAAAGAAAGAAAGGAAGGAAGAAAGAAAAGAGAAGGAAAAACAAAGTTATAATTCACAGGGTATCCAAATGGGTCAGGAAAATCATGTTAATGTATGGGTAGAGATGTTGGCAATTTAAAAATCTGTTTTTAAAAAGGCTTAAATATTATATAATAGAATGAATTATTTATATATGTTTACTCCTTACTTACAATTGGCCTCAGTCTTTCAGCATCTGTGCAAAAGGTTCAACACAGAAGAGGAAAATCATTGTGTATTAATCAGAATAGTACAAAGAAAATATATTAAGTTGTGGTAGTACACGCCTTTAATCCCAATGCCTGGGAGGCAGAGACAGACAGATCTCTGTGACTTCCAAGGGGTTGTAGCACACGCCTTTAATCCCAGCACTGGGGAGGCAGATACAGTGGGATCTCTGCGAGTTCAAGGACAGCCTGGACTACAGAGTTATTCCAGGACAAAGATATACAGAGAACCTGTCTCAAAAAGTAAAAGTAAAAGAAATAGAGGTTAAAATAAAGCTGCATAAAGATGGAAAATATACAGGGAATCTTGACACTGTATGCTATTATGCTCTCTTTGAATTGTTTGATTGCTGAGGAAGGAGCAACAGCTGCTAAAAGACTTTTGTTTATAAATGCTACTGAACTAACCCAAGATAGGTATTTTAAAAATACCTTGGCTTCAAAACTGAAGTCAAAAGATATGTTACTTTGAAGAAGAGATTTTGCTTTTGTTTCCACAGAAAATGAGAGGCTGTGGATTCATTCTGAGTTAAGAAAAATCCAGTATGATCAAGGAAGGCCACCTGAGAAATCTTTGACAGGAACAGATGGCCCAGATGACAGAGTTCTACATCCAGAACAGATTCAAGACTGCTGCCTGAGCTGATCGAGACTCACAGGGTACTCCAGTCAGGACTTGATTATAAGTCTAAATTTTCTTTAGGTCCCCATAAGATCATCAGTGCCCCCAACCAGCAGGAAGTAGCCTGAAATACTACACCCACATTCCCAACAAATGGACTATGGGTATTTTCCTTTGTTTAAAAAAAAAGGGAAATGGTGTGGGAGAATTATCTGTATTCTGTCAATCATGTATTTTAATAAAACGCTGATAGGCCAGGCAGGAAGTATAGCGGGAAAACCAGACAGGAAGTAGAGGTGATGCAATGAGAACAGGAGAATTCTGGGAAGCAGGGAGGTTCCTCTGCCAGTTCTGCCCAGACCATTGGAGAGAAAAGATGTAAGCTGCCACGCTGAGAAAGGTACTGAGACGTGTGGCTAACATAGATCAGAATAATGAGTTAATATAAGCTATAAGAGTTAATAAGAAGCCTGACCTAATGGGCCAATCAGTTTATAATCTTATGTAGTCTTGTGTGTGATTTTCCTTGGAAGTTGCTGGCTGTGGGGTACCGGGCAGGACAGAAACCCCAACAAGCCGGCCCTCATGTTACAGTAGGTAGTAGAGGTCAATGAATAAGAGCAGAGTAAATTATGTGCATGTTTGAAAAGACCATAATGATATTCATTAGTTTGTGTACTAACTTCAAATGTTAAAGGAGTTTGTTCTATTTGCAGGTGGGGGTGAGTGTGAGTGTGTGTGTGTGTGTGTGTGTGTGTGTGTGTGTGTGTGTGTGAAGATTCACTTATTTTTATTTTATGTGTATGAGTATTTGCATGTGTATATGTAATATCTGTGTGAGAGGCAAAAGGAGATATAAGAATCAGAATGGCTAGAGAGGACATTCTGAGTCTTGGAGCCTGGGATTAGAACACGTGCGACCAGTGCCGAAATCAAGTATGTTACTTACTGTAGTGATATTTTATGTATGTTCTATAAGTAAAGCTTGCCTGATGATCAGAGGTAAAACTAAGTCACTAGAGGTCAGGCAGTGTTGTCATCAAACACCTTTAATCCCAGGATTTGGGAGACAGAGGCATCTGGATCTCTGTGAATTCAAGGACATCATGGGATACACAAGGACAATGTAAAAACAGTTACACTTGGTGGTGACTCACACCTTTAATCCCAATACTAGGGAGTCAGTCAAAAGCCTTTAATCCCAGCTCTAGAGATAAATATAAAGTGTGAGGAAAAGCAACTCTCTCTCTCCTTTGGTCTGAGGATTTCTTAGAGGTAAGAGCTCTGAATTTCAGAGCACTGACTCAACAACACTTGGCAGTAAAGCTGTTTTCTGGCCTAGTCATTGAAATGTTTCCATCAAAGGCAGGACTGGTATAGCTGTGGAAATGAAGGAAGTAGATAAACGGGAAGAGAGTTTGTGGAGAATTATTTTAGAGGGGTTTGGGATTTGACTACAGTCTCTGATTTTGTAAATTCCCACACCTATCTACTCAAGCAGCAGATGGAAAAATCCAAATGGAATTGGATGGAAAGGTGTTCAATCATCCACAGAGTGGGCAGCTTTTGGCTGAAAGGTGGGGCTATAAAGGGAATGTGTGAGAGGAAGGGAGATACGAGGGTTAGAATGACCAGGCAAGACTCTGGGAGACTTGAAGCCTGGAGTGAATGCTTGGAACTTTGGGACCTGTAACACATGTTCTGTGTGTCCTGATTATGTAAGTCATTCACCCCCACAGGACACAGTCATACCCGGGATCACCAGTCTCTCATTTCCTGTTAGTATTTTTGCTTTTGTTGTTTGTCTCGTTTGTTGGGGGCTATTTTGAAACTGGAAGTCCGATGTAGCCCAGGCTAGCCTAGAACACCATTGAAGCAAAGTGTTATGAATACTAAGAATTGGAACTCATTTGTAGAAGTCTTACTAGAGTGCTGACGTTACAAAATTCAAGGACTAGGGCACACTGAGCAAGCACTGCACAACTACTCCAGTCGACGTTAGAAATATTAAATTCAACGTGATTATACGTGGTGATATTTTGTTTGTGATCTAGCAGATAAAGCTTAGCTGAAGATCAGAGAGTAAGCTGAGATGCTAGTTAGTGATAGGAGCCAGGCAGTGGTGGCACACACCTTAACTCCAGCATTTGGGAGACAAATGTCTGTGGATATCTGTGAGTTCAAGGCCACCCTGAGCTTCAGGAGATTGATCCAGTCTAAAAGAGAAGCAGAGCAACTGAGCCAGGTGGTAATGTCTCACACCTTTAATTCTAGTACTTAGGAGTCACACACCTTTAATACTGACACTAGGGAGGTGGAGACAGGAAGGGATATGACTGGGTGGGGAGAGAAATATGAGGCAGGAAGAAACAGGAGCTCAAGGCATTCAGTCTGAGGAGTTGTGGAGACCATATTTGGTCTGAGGATTTCCTAGAGGTAAGAACTAGTGGTTGGCTGCTCTGCTTCTCTGATCTTTCAGGTTTCACCCCCTACTATCTAACTCTGTTTTTTTTCTCTTTAATTTAGACCAATTAGAATTTGTACTCTATCTGTCAACCTCATGTTGTCCAGGGTGGCATTTAGCTCACAGAGATCTTTTGGCCTGTGTCTTCCAAGTGCTCAACTTGGCTTTGTGTTCTAAAGTTTTTGGAATAATAGGAACTGAATCCATTACAAAGATTCTCCCAACAAGTACCATTGATTAAATTCAAGTCATAGCTTGGGTGAGGGAACTTGAACATTGCAGGTGAGGATTGTGAGAGGCATTTGAAGATGGTTGCCTACAAAACTGTCTGGTTCATGTTTGATTCTCCTCTTTCTCGTGGCCTACTGAAGTGTAGTATGATTCAGGGAAGTATGGTTAGGCAGGATAACCAGGATCATTAGTTCTAATGTATGCTCATCTCCATGTGGCCTTCGAGGGAACGAGGGCTATGAGAAAGACAGATAGTGAGTGATAGAAAATCTTAGGTTCCCAAACACTTCAGGTGAGTGACTGTGTCCCTGAATAGTTTACATGTTGAAGGAGCAAAAAGTGGCTTGCTAAAGGTGTTTCCTCTGAAAGGCTTTATTCCTCTGCTTCTTTCCTTAGCATCTGTCTACTTGCATGTCAGGATGAGCTCCCGACCCACACTCCAGAGGCTGGCCATAAAAAGTCTGCTAAAGAATGATGCCTTGGCCAATGCTACTCTGAAGAACCTGCCCAAGGCTTTTTCCCACCACTATTTAAAGAGGCCTTCACTGGCAAACAGACAAACGTCATAAGGGCAATAGTGGCACCTGAACCTTTCCAAGCCTTCCTGTTGGAACTCTGATGAAGACTCCCAACCTGAAGACCCTGAAGGCTATGCTGGGGGGCCTGGATTTGCTGATTAATCAGAAGGATTGACCTAGGTAAGTGAGACACAGTTATCATGGATAGGAGGGCTCTGGGTGGAGGGAAGTAATCACAGACCTCAGAATGTGGTCCAAGTGGAATCAGAGCTTAGAAAAGGAGAAAAATGCAAAAGGACAGTGGTGTGCGGAGCACACTGAGAAGAGATGTGGTCAACACACAATGGCTCTTTCCCTTCCTCTTCTGTCTGTCAATAGAAATGAAAACACTCTGGGTTCAAGGAATGGATTTCAGGGAAGTGGAGGACTGGGGTCAAAACAAAGTATAAATTGATAATCAAACTGTCATTTGAATCTCCTTCTCCTTTGACCAACAGCAGTTGGATATTACAAGAACTACATTTGCGGGATACCCACCATAAGTTCTGGAAATTTTGGGTTGGAACAGAAGATGGTGTCTGCTCTCCAGATGTCATCAGTGAGACCTGACCTGTGCTGCATGGTCCCAGATGAGCGGAACAACTGGTTGTGACTGTGTGGATGAACCTTTCCCTCAAGACTAGCCATCTCACTACATACCTAAAATAATTCTATTGGTGGGCCATCAAGAGAAGAGATATGGTGCAGGTGATGTGTCCAAAGCTGGAGTTTGGGGGTACCCCTCTCTACTATCTCCTAATGCTGCTGAAGGTATTTGACCCAAGCTCTATAGAGGAATTCACAGTGAATGCACGTTGGGAATTGAGAACCCTTGAGACGATAGCCCCTCGCTTGCGCCAGATGAAAAACCTTCAGAAAATCCTTCTCAATGGAATCTCTGTACCTTTGGAATGGTTTGGAAACCGCAAGATGGTCAAACAGTGTATTACAGATATCATTAGATTAGCCAGGTACCAGAACTCAAGAAGTACCAGCATCTCCAATTGAATGATGTCTGCTTCCTGAATGAACAACTGGATCAAGTACTCAGGTGAGGAAGGATAGTGTATGAGGTCTTAAGCCACATGCTGCCCCTTGTCAGCTCTCTCCTCAGGACATTTAACAGTTTAAATCTCTCTCTCTCTCTCTCTCTCTCTCTCTCTCTCCCTCTCTCTCTCTCTCTTCTTTATCTCTCTTTCTCTCTCTTTTTTCTTTTTTTTCTTTCTCTCTCTCTCTCTCCCTCTGCCTCTCTCTCTCTGTGTCTCTTTTCCTGCCTTTATCTCTATCTCTCTTTCTCTCTTATACACACATACACACATTCCCCAATGGTAAAGTGTTCTTTGAACAGAGGTAGGGCAAAGAGAAATGACTGAGAGTGAATAAGACAACAGGGAAGGCTTGTGAGCAGGACAGAGGCTGCACTAGAAAAGTAGGGCTCATTGAGACTGTTATGGGCACACCCATGTTCCCGCTTCTCTGGCCAATAGAAGAGGGGCGTGGTGATTGGGAGAGAGCTGGAACCACTAGACAATCCCTGGGTCTCAGTGGGATGGTGATAATTGAATGGCCCAGCTTCTCTCCCCACTTGCCCAAGAGGGAGACACACACACACACACTGAGTTGGGAGTCTTCAGAGCAGGATCTCATTTAATGGTATCAGCCAGGACCTTATATAGGGTCGTCTTGGTGCTGGAGCAGCTCGGGATGTGTTGAAGCAGAGTAAAAAATAAGTGCTAATAATATTCTGCCACACTTGAGAAGACGTTGCTGGGCAGAGGAGGGTCTAGGTCAGCTAGCCAGTCCTAGCTAGCTAGGACTTCAAACTCTAGCTAGGCTCAGGAAGTTACTCCAGGCCTCATTCCAACTCAAGTTAGTCTCACGGAATTACACTGGGCCTCACCAAACACTAGTTAGGTTCACAAAGTTACACTGGGTCTCACACACAGAACTCATGAGGCCCAACACCCAGATATGGCTCTAAGTGTCCCCTTGTTGGTCCTTCTTGGTCTCCTGCTGTTACCAACTGTCAGCTTAGATGGTTCTGTGCTCGACTGTGCAGAGACAACAGATTTGGAGACAGAAACTGTCACAGTCACAGTGATTTTGCATGTGTTGTTAACTTTGCATCAGGGAGTACCCTGGTCTTGATCTTCATGATGCTCGCAAAATGAACTTTGGCCCGACTGGCCTCTGTTACATTGAAGTATCATCCTTTCTTTACCATTATTAGACTTTACTGAGATAAACTCCTCTGTCTCTCTGTAGGTGCATGGAGAGTCCCTTAGAGACCCTTGCAATCACTCGATGCTCACTATCAAATGCAGACATGAGTTATCTGTCCCAGAAAACAGCTGTACTGCCAAGTGATGTTGAGTCAGTATTCTGAAATTCAGAGCTCTTATTCCTAAGAAATCCTCAGACCAAAAGAGAATAAGTTGCTTTCCCTTGCACCTTATATTTATCTCTAGAGCTGGATTAAAGGCTTGTGACTGACTCTCTAGTATTGGGATTAAAGGTCTGAGCCATGGCCATGTGTAAATATTTTTGCATTGTTCTTGTGTATCCCATGGTGGCCTTAAATTCGCAGAAATCCAGCTGCCTCTGTTTCCCAAATTCTGGGATTAAAGATGCTTGATACCTCTGCTTGGCCTCTAGTGACTTAGTTTTACCTCTGATTATCAGGCGAGTTTTATTTCTAGAACATACATAAAGTGGGAGCGTGGGCACCCTGCAGAAGAGTTGAAGAGAAGGGGAGGGTGAAGGAGGGGAGCAGAGAAAAATGTAGAGCTCAATAAAAATCAATAAAAAAGGTTTGCAGAAATCTAGAACACAAAAGGCACAAATTAGCAGAGACTGGTTGCAGACTATTAATGACTTTCAAAGATGGTTAGGAGACATTTCCAGTCTACAACCAGCTGCTGGGAAAACACCTGATCTTATAATTCATTTAGACATAACCTTAGATGGTGATAAAGACTTGAATAGTCCCAGAGAATTAACAGCTGAAGCAGAAAAGAAATTGACAGCTGTTGAGGAGAAATTACAGGAGGCACATGTGGAATAGGTGAATCCAAGTCTTAATTGTATTTTAATCGCATTGCCTTCCAGAATTTCTGCTACTGGAATTTTAATATAGAGGGATGATATTATCTTAGAATGGATATTTTTAACACATAAACCAAATAAAAAGTAAAAACTTATATTAAGTCAGGTCTCTGAATTAATTATAAAAAAATAAATTGAGACTTTATCAATTAGCAGATATAGACCTAGCAGAGATTATAGTGCCTTTCAATACTGAGGAAATACAAAATTTAGGGGAAGACAATGAACTATGGCAAAGATCTTGAGCCACTGGTCATTAATATCACTTAATATCAATGGACTCAATTCACCTGTAAAAAGGCACAAGTTAAGAGAATGGATACGAAAACGTATTCAACATTCTGCTGTTTACAAGAAACACACCTCAACCGCAAAGAAAGACATTTATTTAGAGTAAAGGGTTGGGAAAAAGTTTATCAATCAAACGAACCTAAAAACAAGCAGGTGTGGCTATACTAATATCTAACAAAAATGACTTCAAATTAAACTCAATTAGAAAAGATGGAGATGGACACTTTATACTCATGACAGGAATAATTAATGGGAGGAAGTCTAAATCCTGAATATCTATGCCCCTTATATAAAAGCACCCACATATGTAAAAGAAATATTAATAGAAATCAAAGCATACATCAAACCCCACACTCTAATAGTGAGATACTTCAACACTCCTTTCTCACCAATGGGCAGGTCAACCAGACAGAAACCTAACAGAAAAATAAGAGAACTAATGGAGGTAATGAATCAAATAGATTTAAGTGACATCTATAAAACATTCCACCCAAATAGGAAAGAATATACGTTCTTCTCAGCATCTCATGGAACCCTCTTGTAAATTGATATCATACTAAATGGCAAAGCAAACTTCCACAGATGAAAAATAAAATTAGTAACCACCTGTGTCTTATCGGATCACCATGGAATAAAGTTATAATTTAACAGCAATTCTACCCCAAAAAAGCCTACAAATTCATGGAAACTGAACAGTCAACTACTGAACCACCCCTGGGTCAGGGAAGAAAAAAAATTAAAGTCTTCCTAGAATTCAACAAAAATAAACACACAACAATCCCAAAACTATGGGACACTATGAAAGCAGTGCGACGAGGAAAGTTCATAGCTCTAAGTGCCCACATTAAAAATCGGAGAAAATTCACATTAAAGACTTAACAGAACAGCTGAAAACTCTAGAACAAAGAAGAAGCAGTCTCAGCCAGGAGGAGTAGAAGACTGGAAATAAGCTGAGGGCTAAAATCAACAAAATAGAAACACAGAAAACAATCCAAAGAATCAATGAAACAAAGAGCTGGTTCTTCGAGAAAGTCAACAAGATTGAAAAATCCCTATCAAACTAATCAAAAGTCAGAGAGAGAAACCACCAGTTAATGAGATCAGAAATGAAAAGGGGGACATAAAAACAGACACTGAGGAAACTCAGAGATTCTTTAGGTCTTACTACAAAAACCTGTATGCCACAAAGTTGGAAAATGTAAAAGAAATGGACTTATTTATAGATAAATACCATATACCAAAATTAAATCGGGACCAGGTGAACAATTTAAATAGACCTATAAGTTGTGAGTAAATAGAAGCTGGCATAAAAAAAAAAAAAACCTCCAAACGAAAAAAAGCCCAGGACAAGATGGGTTTAATGCAGAATTTTACCAGAACTTCTAAGAAGAGCTGAAACCTATATTCCTTAATGTGTTTCACATAATAGAAACAGAAGAGTCATTGCCTACTCTTTTTATGAAGCTACAATTTTTTGGATAAAATTAATAGCAATTATACCAAAAGCAATAGAATTAGCCTTATTCAGGGAACTTCTTGGATGCTTTCATGAATTGTATGTAATGCTCCAATAACTGGAGCCCGTGCATTTCATACTGATGCAAATAAATCAGGGAAGGCAGGATCTAAACCAAAGGGTTACCAAATGAATGAAATCAGACATATGGATGTATTCGACTTTACAGAATAAGGAAAATTAAAATATGTACAACCCACCATTGACACTTATTTTGGTTTTCAGTGGCAAATTCTTTAAGCTCAGAAAAGACTGAGTGAAACTAAAGGCATGCCCCTCCACTGTCCAGCGAAGTCTTAGTCTTTAAGTTACATATGTATTAAGAATTACAGATCAAAATCATCTATGTTTGTCATACTTATTGTAAGACTAACCAGGTTCTTTAGATACATGGAGATTGTATTCTGCATAGATAAGAAATCTTCAACCACTTCAAAGAGCTGTAGAATATGGCCTTTTAATAACTTAGGGTTCTGTTGAAGTGATACATGATTGTTCCTGACAGCACTGATCTATTACCAACAGAATATTGAGCACCAAAGACACTCCACTTGGAGCTTGTTTGCTTCTTGGCAAACTGGCCTTCGGGCAAGGAACTGCCCATGCCTCAACCACTGACAAGGTACATGGTATATAGAAATGGATACGCAGGACTGTCAAATCTTTCCAAGACAGAGTAAGATGGTTTTGAATAATTTCCTGACTCTGAAAATGGTATGTCAGTCACTCTAGGCCTTAGCCAAAGACAGTTGCTTCAAGGTTGCAAATGAGACTTTGGGTGATTGCCAAAGTAGCCAGTTGTCCCTGTCACTTGTTGCACATGTTAGAAATTGCTTGACTGCACTTCCTGATTACTCAAGTAATGTTATTTCCCTTCTCAGATCTTTAATGGGGTTGAAGACTAGATAGTTGTAGTTCTTTCCTCTCATGGCTTGTCCAAGTTATATATTATACAAGTCTTAAACTCATTAGAATAGGACAATTATTGAATATATTTGTTCTTATTATATATAATTTCCTATTAGGCTTAGAACTCTTATTCATTTATTTGTTTGTTTGGTTGGTTAGTTGGTTGGTTGGTTGGTTAGTTGGATTTTCAAGACAGGGTTTCTCTGTGGCTTTGGAGTCTGTCCTTGAACTAACTCTTTTTGACCAGGCTGGCCTCAAACTAACAGACATCCTCCTGCTTCTGCCTCCCAAGTGCTGAGATTAAAGGCATGTGCCACCACTGCCTGACAAATTATCTTATTTAAACAAAAAGGGGAGGTGCTGTAGGAAATCATACAGGAAATATCCCTTAACTTACCCATTCATTGGGGTGAGGCATCTTTACTATTTGTGCCATTATAAAGTATGGATCTACTCTCCTTTCTGGCTGTGGGATTTGGTTGCTCTACACTATCCTAACAGAAGATATTTACTTATGAGTCTACCCTATCCTCAGCACTTTTGATCTCAGCCACTTGGACAGGTGTAAGATGGCATCTCAGAGTCATTTTGATTTGGATTTCTCTGATTGAAGGATGTTGACCAAACCCTGAAATGTCTTTTGGCCATCTGAGATTCTTATGTTGAGCATTCTCTGCTTAGATCTGGACTCATATTGATTGGATTATTTCGTATTTTGACATCCAATTTCTTGAGTTCATTATATATTTTGGAGATCATCCCTCTTCAGATCTGGGATTGATGAAAATATTTTTCTATTCTGTAGGCATACATACACACACACACACACACACACACACACACACACACACACACACACTAAGTCCTTTAGCGTAGAGAAGATTTCCAGTTTCAGAAGGTCCCATTTATTGTTTTTTCCTCTCAGTTTCTGTGTTCTTGGTGCTATATTTAGGAAGTAGTCTCTTGTGCCAATGCATTCATGGTTCATTCCCATTTTCTCTTCTTTCACGTTCTGTGTAACTGGATTTATGTTGAGGTCTTTGATCCACTTGGACTTGAGTTTTGTGCATGGCAATAGTTATGTATCTGTTTGTGATCTTTTACATGACAATATCAAGTTATGCCGGCACTATTTGTGGAGGAAGCTTTCTCTTTTTCATTGTAAATTTTGGTTTCTTTATCAAAAATCAGGTGTTCATAAGTGTAAGGGCTAATATCAGGGAATTTGATTCAATGACTTTGGTCCCTACATCTGTTTTTATGTCAATACAAAGCTGGTTTATCAGCCAGTTGGTGGTGGAACAAGTCTTTAATTCCAGTACTCAGAAGGTAGAGGCAGGCAGATCTCTGTGAATTTGAGGCTAGCCTGGTTTACAAGAGCTAGTTCTATGATAGGCTCCAATGTTAAAGAGAAAACTTGTCTTGAAAAACCAAAATAAAATTACTATAGCTCCATTGTTGAGTTTGAAGTCAGGGATGGCAATGTCCCTGAAAGTTCCTTTCTTGTACAGGATTGTTTTGAAGAATTGCCTAGGGAATATAATGGGAATTGCCTTGATTCTGTGGTAAGATGGCCATTATTATTATGTTGATCTTACCTATCAAAGAGCATGGGAGATCTTTCCATTTTCTGATTTCCTCTATTTCTTTCTTCAAAGACTTAAAGTTCTTGTCAAATAGATCTTTCACTTCCTTGGATAGAGTTACCCCAAGATACTTTTATGCTGTTTGTGACTATTGTGAAAGGTGATGTTTCTCAGATTTCACTCTCTGCTTCTTTGTTGTTTGTGTATAGGAGGGATATTGATTTTTTTTTTAGTTAATCTTGTATTCTGCCACATTTCTGAAGGTGTTTATCAGCTGTGGAACTTCCTTGGTAGAAGTTTTTTGGTCACAAATATATATCTGCAATTAATGAATGTTGGACTGTTTTGATGCTTATTTATGGCATTAATAGAGAATGGATCCCATGATTTTGAATGATAGTTTTCTGTAGAATAGACTCACCTCAATAGCATGGGGACACATCTGCTCAAGGCCCTTAGTACAGAGAATCATGGCATGTACTATCTCCTCAATATTGTTCACCTATTTTATATTACACCCGATATCCATTTATTCATACTGGGTAATACTGAGTGAATCTGATAAACATTTTTTCTTCTACAAGTGAGTGACCAGCCTCCCAGTTGGACAGCCCAGATCACAAAATTTTCACATGTTTATTTTTATTTTATATTTTTATTTATATATTTGTTTTTTGTGTTTCAAGGCAAGATTTCTCTATAGCTTGGGGACAATCATAGAACGAGCTCTTGTAGACCAGGCTGGCCTCAAGCCTACAGAGATCCACTGGCCTCTGCCTCCCAAGAACTGAGATTAAAGGTGTGTACCACCACTCGTGGCCCATGTTTATTTTTAAATATACAATAAGATCTGAGGAGAACACTATTCCTGTTTGCCTCATCTCAAATACTAAATAAGTCATATCACCACCCACAGCAAAACACTTGCCCTAAGTTTCTGCTCTTTCTCTGGAGTCCATTTCCACCAAAAGAGGCTCTCCAGCCCACACTCCCAGAACACTCTCACACTGTTAAAATAAAAACAAAGTAGAATACTAGGAAAATGGTACAAGAAGAATTTACACATAAAGATAGCATCACTTCCCAGTTTCTCTTTGCTTCAAATACACTAAACAAGACTTCTTTATAGGCGCTACTGGATTACATAGTGAGTAAAATAATGCAGGAAATCAGAGAAAAACCAGAAGAAGTGGGTCAAAACACAGTATTGATATGCTTGAACTGGGGATCATGAAGGGAGATCATGTTTAGAAATCTAATACTCAGCTTCTTATTAATAAGGATTGGCTGGGAAGAAGAGTGATAGGTCTTGTGTAGTATTAGTAAAGAGGCATACAGGTCTGGTTTTCTCTCTGATCTTTTGAATACATAAAACTCAACATTCAGTATGGAAATGAACTGCGGTCCTATGATGAGGTGGGTGTTTTGGAGCAGGAGAATTCAGAAAATTTCCGAGGTTGGCTTTTTTATTTGTTTTCAAGACAATGGAAACTCAAGCTTTGGCTCGATATTTTGGACCTGTCAATTGTGTAGAACAGGCCAAACTGTGTGTGCTCTATATTGCTCAATTGCTCTAAGCATGAAACTGCTTTTCCCTGACATGGACTTTATGATATAGTGCCCAGTGTGGAACCATGAATTCTGACTTTCTAAATCCTCCTGAACCAATGATGCATGTTTCACTGTGAATCATCTAACAAAATCCACCAACATCATTTATTTATTTGTTTTTATTGAGCTCTATATATTTTTATGATCCCCTGCCTGCCTCTCCCCTCTCCCCTTCAGTCCTCCTCCAAGGTCCCCATGCTCCCAATTTACTCAGGAGATCTTGTCTTTTTCTACATCCCATGTAAATTAGATCTATGTAAGTCTCTCTTAGTGTCCTCATTGTTGTCTGAGTTCTCTGGGATTGTGGTTTGTAGGCTGGTTTTCTTTGCTTTATGTTTAAAACCCACCTATGAGTGTATACATGTGATAATTGTCTTTCTGTGTCTGGGTTGTCTCACTCAAATAACGTTTTCTAGCTCAATCCACTTGCCAGCAAAATTCAAGATGTCGTTATTTTTGTCTACTGTGTAATACTACATTTACTGTGTAAATGTACCACATTTTCCTCATTGATTCTTCAGTCAAGGGGCTTTAGGTTGTTTCCGGATTCTAGCTATGGCAAACAAACCTGCTATGAACATAGTGGAGCACATGCCCTTGTGTTATGATTGAGCATCTTTTGGATATATACCCAAAAGTGGTATTATTCAGTCTTGAAGAAGGTTGTTTTATAATTTTCTGAGAAATTGCCACACTGACATCCAAAGAGTTTATAACAGCTTGCATTCCCACCAGCAATGCAGAAGTTTTCCCCTTTCCCCACAGCCTCGCCAGCATAAGTTCTCATCAGTGTTTTTGATCTTGGCCACTCTTATAAGTGCAAGATGAAATCTCAGAGTTGTTTTGATTTGCATTTTTCTGATGACTAAGGATTTTAAGCATTTCCTTAAGTGACTTTCAATCATTTTAGATTCATCAGTTGTGAGTTCTCTGTTTAGGTCTGTACTCCATTATTTATTGGATTATGTGGTTTTTTTGGTGACCAATTTCTTGAGTTCTTTGTATATTTTGGAGATTAGATCTCTGTCTGATATGGGGTTAGTGAAGATCTTTTCCCATTCTGTAGGCTGTTGCTTTGTCTTGTTGACAGTGTCCTATGCTATCCTGAAGCTTTTCAGTTTCATGAGGTCCCAGTTATAAATTGTTTTTCTCAGTGTCTAGGCTACTGATGCGATATTTAGAGAGTGGTTTTCTGTGCCAATGTGTTCAAGTGTACTTCTCACTTTCTCTTTTATTAGGTTCAGTGTGGCTGGCTTTATGTTGAGGTCTTTGATCCATTTGGACATGAGTTTTGTGCATGGTGATAGATATGGGTCTATTTTAATTCTTTTACATGTTGAAATCCAGTTATGACAGCACAACTGGTTAAATATGCTTTCTTTTTTCCATTTGATATTTTTGCTTCTTAGTCAAAAATCAGGTGTTCAAAGATGTGTGGATTCATAATCGGGTCTTCTATTCAGTTCCATTGGTCCTCCTGTCTGCTCTTATGCCAGTACCAGGCTGTTTTCAGCACCGTAGTTCTGTTGTAGAATTTGAAGTCAGGGATTGTGATGCTTCCAGAAGTTCTTCTATTGTACAGTATTGTTTTGGCTAACCTGGTTTTTTTCCATATGAAATTGAGTTCTGTTCTTTCAAGATCTGTTGAAGGAGAGAGGGCTCTTTGTTCTGTCCTATCCAGCTAGCTTAACCCTGAAATACCGACACAGAAATTGTATTAATTAAATCACTGCCTGGCCAGTGTCTCAAGCCTCTTATTGGTTAACTCTCACATATTAGTTTACCCATTCTTCATTAATGTGTATCACCACTTGACTGTGACTTACTGGCATGAGTCTAGCCAGCATTCGTCTCTGGCAGGAGAAACATGGCATCTGCCACTCTGCCCTTCTTCCCAGAATTCTGTTCTATCTCCCACACTACCTGAGTTCCATACCATCAACTAGGCCAAGGCAGTTTTTTTTAATAACCAAGGAAAGCAACACAAATACAGAAGGACTTCCTACACCAGAGGTCTGTGAAGAATTTTGCTAGATTTTGATGGGTATTGCATTGCATCTATAGATTGCTATTGGTAAGATTGCAATTTTTACTATGTTAATTCTGCCTACAGAAGAGCATGGGAGATCTTTCCACTTTCTGGTGTCTTCTAAAATTTCTTCTTCAAATATTAAAATTTCTTGTCATACAAGTCTTCCACTTGTTTGGTTAGTTACTCTGAGATATTTTATGTTATTTGCGGCTATTGTGAAAGGTGTTGATTCTCCGATTTATTCTCCAGTCTTTTTATCATGTATTTACAAGAGGGCTACTGATTTTTTAAGTAATCTTGTATCCTGCTACATTAATGAAGGTGCTTATAAGTTGCAGAAGTTCCTTAGTAAAATTTATGGGACTGCTTATGAAAACTATCAAATCATCAGCAAGCAGTGAGAATTTGACTTCTTTTTTTCCAATCACTGACATCATTTCTAAAGGTGTTTACTTAAACACATTGGTAAGGCAATCATGGGACCTAATTTTCAAAACTGGCACAAAAAATGAGTGATATCATAAATACTACCTTAATTGTCCTTGTATATATTTAGAAACAAAATTTCATCCATGTTTTTTGGAAATCAGATGCAGAGCCCCAGGGAAGAAAAAGTCAATGTTTTCTCAATGGATAAGAAAACATCTGCCCACGTTTAAAAAAAAGGATTCGTGAATGCTTTAGTATTTTCTCATTTGGCCACAGAAATAAAAGCAGGAGGCCATACTCAGGTGCCGATTTGATGTGCTGATCCACATGGCCTGTCATAACTCAACTTCCCAGGCTTAGAGCAGAAAAACATGCTGACTTTGGTTTTCTTCTTCTTTCTCCAGAACATTTTATCTCAGGAGGCCAGTTTCATCCATCCCAGGTGCTTTTGGAGAATGAAGCAGAAAGAAGAGTATGATAAAGAATCACGACCACATTGTACCTTTTTAATTCTCCCAGACAATACAACAGATGCTTCTGCGTATTTCCAACTCATTTTGCATGCAATGTAAGTGCCTTTGTATTTTCTATGTAAATGTCATCATGGATATTCCATGAGGGGTCAAGAGGGTGAACATCTGAACAATGCCTTGGATCATCTGCCCTGTTCTCCCAACCTACACACCAATAAACAACACTACATTCTTTTAGAGACTACACGATATTTTTCTACTTTTTATTTTTCCGGAGAATGTTACATTTTTCTCCCAGTTACCCTCCAAATTACCAGACTGGGTGCTATGTGAAGAAGTACTCTATACCTATTCCATCACATATAGCCTGTCTCTTTGCTGCTTCCACAGCACAATAGCAGGTGATGCCTCATCCAAAGATAGTTAGTGTTTGAGATTCACAAGTTCTAATCTCAGATTTCTGTTGCATGTGGCTGAAATTTTCAATGATATAATTTCTGTGTGGTAATAAAGAATATTCTAAAACATTTATTTTGAAAATATATAGATAAATGTCTATTTTCATACAGAAAAACACCACAGTGGTACAGTTTCTAAGTGGTAAAGTGATAGTATTTAATTTTGAATGAATTATTCAAAATAAAAATGTATGTGTGATGTTTACTAGTCAGATGATAGGCAAAGAGTTAGGAGGAAACAGCCATTTTTATTCTTCCCATACACAGAAACACAAATTGGTATCATTTTTTTCCAAATGACTCATGACCCCATTTTATCACATAAAACTGCATAAATATTTTCCATAGTTTACAACTAAGGTCTTCTATTTGGCAAACGTCTAATACTGGCACATACAAATCCCAGTAGAATACCAATGTTGTGTTAGGTTAACTGGAAAGATAATTTCCAGAAGAAAATTTATGCTGGTGGGATACACTCAGTGTGAATATATGGTATACTGGTATAAACATAAAATAGGTGAGCAATATTAGGGAGGAATTACATGCCCTGAATTTCTTCACTCAGGGCCTGGAGCAGGTATAGCCCCATGCCTTTGAGGTGAGTCTAGTCTACAACAAAAAAATCATTCAAAACCATGGAATCCATTTATTATTTATGGCCTAAATGTGCATTAATACTGTCTATGTACACAGATGCATACAGACATACATATTTACAAAATACATCTCTGGTATTTAAATACATTTAAATATATATCTTTAAAATGATTTAATGCCTGAAAAAAGATAATCAAGAAACCAGAAATAAAAAGATGAAGATGTATAGGATGGGATATGTTAAGTATATTGCCCAATGAATATAAATAATTATAAGTAGAAGAGCCAAATATTGCCCGTACTATTTTACACACATCAGACATTTTGACTGCCTTAGCCAATTCAGTTAATTTCACAGAAAATTCAGTAAATCCAATGGTTCACACATCACATGCATTTTTTATTGTTCAATAATTTCAGAATGAAATCATGACCAGGTTTACTCTTTGGTCAAAGCCTGTGGCCTTATCTTTACCTTCTGAGCAAGCACTCAAGAGATGCATAAGGGTCTTTGTAAATGATGACGATGGCACAACTTCTTTTTGGAGTTGCACTATCATAAAATTTTAAAGTTTTTTCAAGCTTCCATCTTCTCATGTCATCTGAACATCACAACGCAGAAGATACCTTTCAAACATTGGGGTGGCAGTGGTTGGGAATACCATTCAGTACAGATAATCCTGTATTGATTGTACATGATTTTCTGTAGATCTCTGTCCTATTAAAATCTTTATCATTTTTGCAGAGAACCAATGGAAAAATATAAGTTTGAATTGGCCTTAAGTTTTTCCTTGGATGAAATCAACAGGGACCTTAATCTTTTAACAAATAATTCACTAATATTCTTCCCTCAGACAAGTCATTGTACGAGTGTGTCACAATCAGAAGATTGCCTTCCAAGTTTGGTCGTCATTCTTGGTAGTTATCCTAATTATAACTGTCAACAAGAGAAGGGATGTTTAGTTTTGATTTCAGGACCAAGCTGGGTAGGATCGTCTAAAAATTCAAAACAACTGGACTTACACATTTCTCAGCAGGTGAGGTTTTGTGTGGTTGTGGGTTTGCAAGAAATCCTGTCTCCATTGGTGCCATTCTCAGTGCTAAGAAAAGTGTGAGGAGGAGACTGGACTTACACTTATGTCAAACTGTGTTGTCCAGGGGTATTATTCAGATACTTTAGGGGCCTTCTGTATTTATTTTTTTGAAATAGAGATGAAGAAAGGAGTAACAGGAAGAGGTTGTTTCAGAACCCTCTGCAGAAAGAGTGTGTTTAACAAGTCCTGAGGAGTGCATGATACCTCACAATGCTCCCTGTTTCCTCTGTTTCCTAGTTCCTTCATCTTACCTTTGGACCCTTCCATCCTATCCTGAATGATCATGAACAATTTCGTTTTCTGTATCAAATGGCCCCTGAGGACACATCTCTACCCCTGGCCATGGTCTCCCTCATACTTCACTTCAGCTGGAACTGGATTGGGCTGACCATCTCAGACAATGATCAGGGTATCCAATTTCTCTCATATTTGAGAACAGAGATGGAAAAAAATACTATCTGCTTTGCCTTTGTTAACATGATTCCGCTCAACATGCATTTGTACGTGTCAGGAGCTGAAGTGTATTATAACCAAATCTTGACATCATCCTCAAATGTTGTTATCATTTATGGTGATACAGATAGTACTCTAGCTGTCAGCTATAGAATGTGGGAATCTCGAGGCATACAGAGAATGTGGGTCACCACCTCACAGTGGGATGTCATTATAAGTAAGAGCGATGTCTCACCTGAATTGTTCCATGGGACTCTGGCATTTGCACACCACCATGCTGATATTTCTGGTTTTAAAAATCTTGTCCAGAGTGTGAACCCTCTCAAATACTCGGATGAACACCTGGCAGGGCTGGAATGGATGAACTTTAACTGTGGAGTCTTGGCTTCTATGTGTAAGTCACTGAGGAACTGCTCATTCAACCGCTCATTGGAATGGCTAATTGCACAAACATTGGACATGGCTTTTAGTGATGACCTTTATGACTTATACAATGCTGTGTATATTACAGCCCATGTCTTCCATGAGACATTTTTTAAGCCACTGGGCAATCAGGAAGTACGCCATTCTAACTGCTTGAAGGTGATATTTTTATTTGATGATATTCATTGTTTCTATATCAGTCTTTACTAGAGTCTTAGCTGTCCCATTCTTGTGGGTTAAGATTTATTTCTCCAAATAGGAAGATTTTTGAACATTTTTCCTTTGAGGAAATAAATTTAGAAATTTGTAAAAATCTCATATGTAAAAGTTGTGGAGTGGGAGACACAGCTTATCAATGAAAAGTCTGTGATTCTGTTACAGAGACCTGAATATCATCACCCCTGCTCTAATGCTGGAAGTGTAAGAGTCTTCTTCATTAATCCTCTCCGTGATAAAAAGATGAACTTTTGTTCCTTAATTGTCAAATATGTGGTAATCAGTGTAAGGGATGGTTTGCACAGGTGTTATAAACTGATTCTGCCCCAACTCTGGGTTCCAGAAAACTTATATATGTTTGAATGCATGGTTCTTATTGTGTAAGGGTAAATATTTGTGTGTTTCTCTATATTTCTGGGTATATCTGTTTTGACGCTAAATATGTGTTTCTATCTATCTGCATATCTTCCTATCTGTATTAGTGAGAATTAATTGGTCTTATGTCAATATCTTTCCCTACGGGTGTGCTTCTGTGTGTCTCTCCCTATGTGTATTTGTCAGTGCATGTGTCTATGTTCCCACGTGTTTGATTTGTCTGTTTTGTGGTTGTGCTTGCTCTTATGCATATCTGTGCTCTGTGTATGTGAGTGTTTTAGTAAATGAGTTGTGCATATGTATATATGTGTTTCTGTTCTTCTGTATGTGTATCTGTCTTTGTGTTTGAGGATAAATTAGTCTGTGTCAATGTCTCCCTGCATGGCTGTTTATATCTGTATATGTCTCCTTGTGCATATTCATCCATGAGTTTGTTAGCATGTGCGTGTGCTTGTATACATTTCTGTGGGTTTCTCTTTCTCTGTTCCTAGTACGTAAGCCTGTCTCTGTGAGTCTGTATGTTCATATTCCTTCTTGGCTTCAGGTGTATGCATGTGTAAATAGTATGTGCCTGTTTTATGTATGTATCTATGTATGCATATGAGTCTGTGTGTATGTATTTGTGAATATTTAATAGTTACAATTGGTGTTTTCATGTATGCCTGTGCTTATGTTTGATAGTTCCTCTGATAGAAGTAAAATTCTAGGACTGTTATTATATTTCCATTTTTCTACTTGCTTTCATTGAGATATCTCACCTAGGCACCTTCAAAGAAGTTGCATTTAAGATGAAATCAGATATATTTTCTGACTTCAAGGAAGGGCACATTCACTAAAGAATGCTGCCTGTCTTTCAGGTGAAGTCCTTACTTAGGAAGACCCACTTCACTAATCTAGTTGGGGACAGAGTGACTATGAACCAGAAAGAAAAACTGCAGCCAGAGTATGACATTTTCCAGATTTGGAATTTCCCAAATGGTCTTGGGCTTAAGGTGAAGATAGGAATGTTTAGCCCATATTTTCCACACAGTCAACAGCTCCATTTATATGAAGACGTTCTAGAGTGGACCACAGGAAGTAGACAGGTAGGTCTGACCTGATGAACTGATTTACATTACACAGCAGTAACCCTGTCACATGAGTCCACCTGTGCTTCCATGTAACTTAGTAAAAGTAGATTGACACTTTAGGAGCCATTTTCTAGCCTCCTATAATGTTTCTTCTTTTTACTTTTTTTTTGAAGTGACATTTATTAATTGTTTCAGGATTTTAGACATGAATACTGTGATTTTTATCATGATAGAACATGTTTGTAGCTTTTAAAATAAATATACAACTGGTGGTTATCACTATTTAATCTTCTCTCCTGCAATTCAGAAATTTTCTGTTGGTCCATTTCTAATTACTACACAGAGGTTTTCCTCTTTTCTGCCGACCCCCTGATACAGATGCTGAAAGACTGAGACTAATTGTAAGGCAGGAGTAAAGTAAACATATACAAATCATTCATTTTTATTATTTAATTTGCTTTAAGTATTTTTGCCAACGGGTTCTAAATTGCCAATGAATTGACATAACATTTTTGACCCATTTAAAAACCTTATGAATTGTAACCTTGTTTTTTTCTTTCTTTCCTTTTCCTTTTCTGTGGGTATGAGTGTTTGTCTGCTTGTATTTCCATGTAGTACTGAAATGTTTGATGCATATGCATGTCAGAAAACTGGACACAGCATGGTGCCACACAGGAGAACTAGAAGTCATGCTTGAGCCTATTCACGAAGAGAAATTTTTATTGACGACTGTGTCATTTTTTCTAGCCCTGATGTTTACCTTGTGTAAGAAATTGCTCACTAGAGGAACATTGCTTGGTCCCATTAATTGTTTCACAGTTCATTCATGCAAACAAGTGTGTATCTAGTTTCCTTATCTGTGTGGGTAGGGTGTCAGAGACCAGCTTCAACAATTATACTACTTCCAGGGTAGGGGTTTGGGGATCAAAAGAGTTAGTAAATAATATAAAGACTTGAGTAAAAGTAATAGAGCAGAAAAAGAGGATAGTATTGGGAGGGAGTTCCAGTGAGTACTGAAAAGCTCTTGCATTTAATTTTCTATACAATTTTATACCCGAGTACAATAGAGGGAAGAAGCGGAAATACTGCTTTAACATGATACAAAGGACAGGTAGAACAGTTACTGGCTTCAATATTTTGAACCATCAAGCAATTGATTCATGAGAAAAATATTCTGTTGTTTAAGCAGTGAATCCATCCTAGATTCACCCAAATATACTGATGGCAGTCACTCCCAAGGTCCAAACCTCCTATTTCAAAAGAGGGAGAAGAAGTATACTTGAATATCCTGATCACTGGTCAGAGTGGAGTGGATCCAACTCTATAAGCCTCCTTAATGACAAAGTACCAAGTAACCACAACCTAGGGTCAGGCTGTGTTGCCCTGGTTGTTGTCAACCATTTTGACCTTCAAACTCTCTGACATTGACATTCAGACAAGGTGGAAATAAGCTCAGATGTCTGGGCCTCAACAATTTCTCCCAGTTTATTAATTTTAATAAAGCCAAAGCTTCTGGTATTGGACAAATGACTGTGCCTGCCTTAGGTGAATGCTTTCCCTATTTCCAGACTTATCCATCTTCGGTACATGGTTACAATCATGCATGCCCATGTCTTAGATGCCTGATGCAGGGAGAGGATCAGACCCATCTCTGTCTGATGTGGGGTTAGTAAAGAAGATAGTTTCCTATTCTGTAGGCTTTTATTTTGTCTTGTTTACCATGTCCTTTGCATTACAAAAGCTTTTCGGTTTCAGGAGGTCCCATTTATTAACTGTTTCTCTCAGTGTCTGCACAAGCACATACCTTAATTTGCTAAATTCTGCAATGTGAATAACATTCATTTGCCATAAATGATTAGGAAGTAGTACTCAGAGATTTACATCCTGATGAGATACAGGGAAATTCTGCGAACATATATCACATTACTTAATGATTTGGCAAGCAGCTTTTCTTGTTAATCTAAATTGTTTTCTTTAACTTCCATTATTTTGAAAATGCAGAGCATATGATTGCTCAGCAAGATCAACCTGAGATAAATTGATTTTGTTTTTGGAAACTTATGATCTAAAGCATTACCTTCAACGAGTGAACCAGGAAGATGTAAATGCACTATAATATACCTTATAAAACATGGCCATTTTCTTTGTTGTACGGAATTTTGAATTTGCTGGATTAGCATTTTAACTGGCTTATTGCTAGTACCAATGCATAGTATGGTTTCTAGGACTTGAAGACCATTAATATATATTGACTGTCAGTCTATACACTAAATGCCTTATCTCCAAATAGCTAAAATGCTATAACAACAACTCCCAGCTCAAGTGTTTGAGTAAAGGCCAGTTCTTTTCATACTACATGTTCTTCTCCATAAGCAACATATGCTACTTTTCCATTGGAAGAACCATCTCTACAAATTAACATAGCATCCTTTAAGGGATCTTTTGCTACAATATTAGGGAAAAGAAAGGAATATAGTTGTGTGAATTGCAGCAATGGATCAGCTGGGAAAATATGATTAATCTGGCATTCAAATTGACCTAACAAAATTGTTCAAGCATCACTACTTTGGAATAGCCAATCAATCTGTTTTTCAGTATAAGGAACTTGATCACAGCAGGTTCTCTGCTAAAACATCTCTTAGATCTTATCCTGCTCTTCTATGCTAAGCAAGCAACTGCTTCAAAAAGGGGGGGTGGGGTTAATACCTTAACTGGTGAAATGAGAATGTGTAGTCATAAAAGCAGATTGTCTTGCCATAATTCTTCTGTTGGGTAAGTTTGTAGGTAATAAACAGTCTTGTCAAGGATTAGCATAATTAATACAACGTGCTTGCTGTTTCTGTATAGCACACTCTATCTGCTTGTGGACCTCTCTGGCAGGTTCTGTAAGCTATTTAGTAGAATTTGGATCATTGATCCCTTTAATACTTTCACTAAGTGATTCAAGGTCTTCCATTGAATATTTTAACTAAGGTCTCAGACATCAGAAGTTTTCCTAAAATTTTGTAAACTGTCTTTCTTTTATTATGGAGGCATTTTATTTTCTATTGATATTATTGAGCGGTACACTTTTTCTCTGCTCCCCTCCCTGCTTCTCTACTCTCCTTCAACCCCCACCCAGGTTCCCCATGCTCCCTATTTACTAAGGAGATCTTGTCCTTTTCTACTTCCCTTGTAGATTATATCTATGCAATGTCTCTCTTAGAGTCCTCATTATTGTCTAGGTTCTCTGGGATTGTGATTTGTGAGCTGGTTTCCTTTGCTTTATGTTTTACAATGACTTATGACTGAGTACATGTGATAACTGCCTTTCTGGCTCTGGGTTACCTCACTCAATATGATGTTTTCTAGCTCCAGCCATTTTCCTGCAAGTTTCAAAATGTCATTCTTTGTCTCTACTGTGTAGTACTCCATTGTGTAAATGTACCACATTTTCCTTATCCATTCTTTGGTCGAGGGGTAGGAAACTTTCTTCCAAGTTCCAAGTCTGCCTGCCTGACAGGCTTAACTTTCCCATTTACATTTTCACACACTTGACTGACTTGAAACTGCAGCTCCCAGAAGCTACTTTTGATGTAGCTATGCTATCAGGGTGGGCACCAGATTTTGAATTCTGATGAAGCTGGGCTGCGTGGCAGAGTACAAGCCATGCTCTCCACTGCTAGGCTGTGTCCCACTTTGACATGTTACCAGAAGGTTCTGGGCTATGATATGCTTTTGTGTCTGGGTGGTGCACAGTCCATGTTCAGTGGTCTTGCCACAGACTGTGGCCAGCTGGCAAATTTAGCTCAGGTTCTCTGATGCCTGCCATTGCAGCAGCTCTGAGACTGCCAAGGAAGATAACATACTTAGGCTGATATATCCATGTAGATTTCTTAATTACCTCGGCCTTTTTATTTTAAAATTAGGAAAATAGTCCTGAATCCTTTCCTCTGTTAAAAGACATAGATTTATGTATTTAGACACCTTGGCTAATGGACCAATTAGCCTCTAGTATTTTCTGCTGACTGACCAGGTTCTGGCATTGACTGTGGGAGGTATATCCCCTCGAATTTTCCGTCTCATGCATATCCTGGCTCCATCACACAGAACAGCATGGGTCAGACTCAGCTGGTTATAGTGTGTGTGTGCGTGGATTGCCCGAATCTCAGGGGTATCCCAGGTCTTTGTTGGGACACGCCATGTATTCCCTTCATTTTTTCCAACTGCTCAGCAGCTGCAGAGGTTGTGGTTCAATAAGCACAGTTTTGCAGCACTGCCTTGGTGGCAAAGGCATGCCTTGTTCCCCGCACATGTTGGATTCTTTCACCACAACAACACTGGTTGCTGGGGCTCCCTGATCACAGCATTGTTATTTGCTGAGGGTAAGTGAGAGCCAACACTTTGGCCTCTTCATTTCCCACAGCAAATCAGACGTGGAGGAAGATATCCACCAGCTGAGTAGAGGAAGTGCATTGTTTAAAATATCTACAAACTCTCAAAATCTCTGCATTTGTTTATGCTTTAGCCCAGCTCCTCTGGCTATCAAAATATAAACAAGTAAGTGTACACACAGTTGAATACAATTTTCTTGTTCCGAATATACAATTATTACTTACAAATTTCACTCCCAATATTTTCCCCAACTTCTCTTCCTTTCTTATCTATTATTACTTATATCTGAGTGCTCATCACTCACCTCTCCCCCTGTAGTGCAATTTTCTTCGTGCATGGTCCTTCATGTACTCCCATGTATGCTGGCCACAATTCTGTGCATTTCAGGCTTCACCTGTTGCCCCACATCTTGGCACCATTTGTCAGAGATCAGCTTTGTCAAAAAATAAAACTTGAAAAGATAGGAACTTGGGGATCAGAAAAGTAAGTAATGAATATGAACACATGAGTAAAAATAATAAAACAGAAAACAGAGAAAAGTGTCAAGAGGGAGTCCCAGTGAATAGTGAAATCCCCCTGCATTTAATTTTACTTACAGTTTTATACCCCAACACAACAAAGGAAAGAAAAAAAAAGACTGCTTTAACACGATACAAATGACAATTAGAACAGTTGCTTGCCATAATACTTTCAGCCATCACACGATTAATCCATGAGAAATCCATTCTGTTGTTTAGGCAGTGGACCCACTCTAGTACAAGTATCCTGAAGGCAGCCAGCCACTCCTAAGGTCAAACTTTCTATTTCAAAAGAAGGAGCAGAAGTATGCTTCAATATCATGATCATTGGTCACACTGGAGTGGATCTGACTGTATGAGCCTTATTAAGGTCAAAAAACCCAAGCATCCATACCCTAGGTATGTGGTGTAGTCAAAACCAACATCTGTAGCCCTGGTTGTTGCCAACAATATTGACCAACCTTAAACTTTCTGACCTTTAGACAATGAAAATAGACTCACAGTTTTGGGCCTCCACAGTGGAGCTATTGTTAGTAAATAAAATGGGTTTTGAAAATTTATGAATGATATGTTCTATTATGGGTTTTAGGAATGTTATAGATAAGAATTCTCCTGTGGGTGGTTTAAGGTGTCTAATTCAAACTTCCTAACTTCAAAGTGGCTTGAATTTTAAAGGAGTTAACGGCAATGGAGACTTCAAGTTGATCTGAAGTTACATCTCAGGTAGCCCAAGGAGTATGAAATTTACAGTTAATATTCTTTCTCAGAGGGATGCAGAAGGTCATTCTCAGGAAAAAGGACATTTGTTCTGAAGGTTTAACTACTCAGATACATAGCCATTCAGAGAGCAGAAGTGAAATTTCACATGTGCTCGAAGCAAGCCTCACTTGAGCATCAAGAAAACATCCACTGGAGGAATATAGAAGGTTATGAACTATGCAACTAGTGCCATACTCCCAAATGTGCTAATTTCAAAGCAGAAACAAATGAGAAGAAAATATGAAGACATCAAAGCAGCACAACTCCTAATGTTTAATCAAGAGTGTGTTCAATGACAAAAATTAAGTAGAAAAACCAGTTTGCGTGCTCTGTAATTTTTGTTCAGAGTGAACAACTCATTCTTCCTCCTAAATTTTCAGCCTTGTGAAGCTACTCCACTTTATATTAAATTGTTTCTACACATTTATATAATTTGTCATTCTATTAAATGCCAAGTGAAAAGCTTATTGATATTTTAACATGGTAATTTTAAATAGTTATGGAAAAAATCGGTAACACTCCTGATATCAGCATGTTTCTAATTTTCCTCAGATGCCGCCCTCTGTGTGCAGTGCTGATTGTGGTCCTGGATTTAAAAAGTTGAGGCAGCAGGGAATGGCAGAATGCTGTTTTGATTGCACTCCCTGCCCAGAAAATGAAGTTTCTAATGAGACAAGTGAGTATTTGCTGCCAAGATACATCCTTCACCTTGATCATCCACTCTAACATACATGGAGATGATCTAAGGGTCTAAAAGTCTGCTGCTCAATCAAATGCATCACTTTTATAAGCTAGATTTATTAGAATGTGATCAATATCAATGTCCCTTTAAGTCACACCATATGCTATTACATATATCTTTGATTCATGGAAAACTCATGGCATACATCAGTTTTTCAAAGAAACAGTTCTGGTAATCAAACTGTACAGTGAGGAAATTCTAAACAAGTTCTTTTCTAGTGATTGTTTAACCTATTTCCATGTATGTGTGTGACCCTACAGACATTATAGGTATCATGCTCATGTAAGAATCTGTAAGGATAAGAGTAAGTCATCAGATTCACTGAACTCTGTTGTGGGTGTGCTAGGAACTAATTGCAAGTCCTCTGCAAAATTAATGAAAACAGGAATAATTGCTTGCACAATTATCAGAAATAGTTGAATATGAGAAAGAAGACTTTAAGCAATATCCACAGACCCATTTTTCAAAGGATCAATGTGATTTGTAACCTAGGGAAATATTGATAAGAACTGACACATGATATAGAACATATGAGGAGTCCCACAACAATATTTTTATATAAAGCACCCATTTAATAATGTTACAATTGTAGGCCAGTTCAGACACCCTCTCCAGTATTTTAAAAGTTTTAGCTGGCATCAACTTTTTGGGTTCCTGGGAGATTCACTCACACCAGGTTTCTCTCTAACCCCATAGTTGCCCCCTCTAACAAGATATCTCTTTCATGACAGTTTCTCTCCATTGTGTCCCTAAATATGACTATCTTGATCCCCATATTCCTATCCCATCATCCTCTCCCTTCTACCCACTTCCCCACTTTTCCCAGGAGATCCCATTGACTTCTTCTTCCCATGGAGATCCCTGTGTCCCTACTAGTGTACTCCTTGGTGCCTAGCTTTTATGGGGATGTGAATTGTTTTCTGATTATTGTTTGTTTTATATTTACTATCCACTGATGAGTGAGAACATTCTGTACTTACATTACTGCATCTAGGTTATCTTACTCAGAATGATTTTTTTCTAGTTCTGTCCATTTGCCTGCAAATTTCATGATGTCATTTTTTTGACCACCGAATAATGTTCCATTGTGTAAATGTATCACATTCTCTTTACTTATTTCATATATGAGGACCATCTAGGTTGTTTTCAGGCTCTGGCTATTATTAATAATGCTACTATGAAAATAGTACAGCAAGTATCCTTATGGCATGATTCCTTTGAGAATATGCCCAAGGATCATATCATTGTGTCTGGAGGTAGATTGATTCTCAATTTTCTGAGAAAGTAATAGATTAATATCCAAAGTGGCTGTACACATTTGTATACATGCAAGGAGTGGTGGAGTGTTCCCCTTATTCCACATTCTCTCCATCGTAGATTGCCATTAACATTTTTTATCTTATTCATTCTGAAAGGTGTAAGATGGCATCACATAGCTGTTTTGATTTTCATTTCCCTGATACCAAGGGTAGTGGAATGGTGCTCATTTGTTTCTCAGCATCCCAGGCCCAAAATAATGACACACACACTATATTAATTGCAACACTGTTTGAGCAATATCTTAAGCTTATTTCTAGCTAATCCTTACATCTTAAATTAATCCATTTCTATTACTTTATATTTTACCACAAGGCTCATGATTTTTCTGGTCAGGTACCAGGGTGTATATCTTCTTTGGCAGCTACATGGCATTATATTTACCTTGCCTTGTTTTCTCCACTATCTCTGCTTGGGATTGACATATTGTTCTATTCTGCCCTATCGTAGGCTAAAGAAGCCTCTTTATTAAGCAATGGTAATAAAACATTTTCAGTATACAGAGCAGAATTCTACATCACCTCCTCTTTTCTGTCTAGTTAAAAAGAAAGGTTTTAACTTTAACATAGTAAAATTACATATAACAAAACAGGTATCAAGTAAGAATTACAGGTACCATAGTTATATCTACCTTATCTTTTATGATAACTAAGGAAAACTATAATTATAACTATCTCTTCTACAACTTCATCAAACACCCCAAAAGGAAGTAATATTACCTAAATTAATAGGAAGTGCATTGTAAGAAACTTTCAAAACTCTAAAATTGACAGAGATAACTGGCTGCCTGGACAGTTACCCAAGTTCTTCAGTAATGGTGCAAAATCGATTTTCAGTATACAGGCTCACATTATCTGGCAGACTTTTCCATTAGGCAGAAAATTTAAATGTCTCTTATGCCTTGTATTGATAAAGTTCATCAGTTTCTTTTTTATGTGTCCTGTAAAATGTCTGGCAGTCTTTTCTATGAAGCAGGAACACTAAAGGATTGTCTCACCTTTTGTTGGTTCATCAGTCATTTTCCTGTGAGTCCTGCAATGCCAGTTCATACAGCATACCATCAAGCAGTCCAGGCAAGAGCAGTTTCTTGCCCAAGTGGCAAACGAACTCCATTAGTAGTCTCTTCAATGCACATAATCCTCTTGAAGTAGATTGGTGTGTCCACAATCAGATGTGTCTCATGGTTGAAAAAAGGCCTAAGTTTGTTAAAACATTTAAATGCTATATTCTATAGGTCTTTGAAATTTGAGAAGAATACCTATTCACATAAAATGTATCTCTATACATCTAGAAAACCTAACTAGCATGAGTACAAGCTTGACTATTATAGATACTATCTATTAAGGTTTATTTTAAATTATATATTACATTTTTAAATGAGCTGTACAAATATGATACTCTTAACAAGAGCAGAAATAAATATAATAAAATTTACCTTAAATTGGTATCAATAAGGCAAGATCCATACCAATGACAAGCATTCATCTCGATATCATATCCCTTTTAAATGTAAACAAACATTTAGGGAATTAGGGTGTGATTTTCTCCAAATTTCATCCTGCCTGCTTTATGTTGGGTAAAGTAATTTTGATGGTTTATGTAGACCTATGATGATGTCTTGGTCCACCAAACTACATTATTCTAGAAGGACTCCACAGGTTCTTATTCTCTATGAAAACAAAAGCAGAACCTCTTTTCCAAAGCAATATATCTTTAGACCCAAATTTTGAAGTCAAAATATCTTTAAAATATATATGTTAGCGTGGCATACCAGCTCATACAATGAAATGTCTCTGTACTTAGCTCATTCACAGTCAAAAATTCAAATAAAATACAATAATATGCCTAATCTGTGCTCTCTGTGTAGATTCCATTTTTATGTGCCTTATTTTTCTTACATTTTTATTTTTTTCTAGAAGTTTACTATTTATTTTTTATCCCTACTCCTTTTATCTATGACTGTCTGTAATCTTATATATTATAACCGTCTATACTCTTCTCTCTCTCTCTCTCTCTCTCTCTCTCTCTCTCTCTCTTGCTCTTGCTCTCTCTCTCTATCTTACCTACATACACTTATCCAATGATTTCACATATTTAGAGGTGTTTTGTTTTCTGGATTTGTCCTTATTGCATAACTGTAATAAAATCCTGATGGATCACATTATAAAATGCTATGTAGCATGCCAATGAATAAGAATGTTTTGCCTTTAAATCTTGCCTGCCCACCATGGTGAAGGTCTGTTTAGCATGACACATAGCCCTATTTTCAGGCATACAAGGGGTCTACGTTGCCATTAAGCAAGTAGCAGTATGATCACAAACCTCACTTAAATGTTCCACAGTTGGAACTCCCAAAAGAGTCAGAGCCACTTGTACTGTTGAAAAAGGAAGCCTACTCCTAAAGAAGCCATGCAGGCTTCCCTGCAACTGCTGAGTCAGGGAGATCTCTCTTAGAGTAACCATGGTGCTCCTGCCTGCTGCAAACAAACAGAGCTCATCTAAATAAAATGTGACTAGAAGAATCGATTTTTTTGTGTGTCTAGAACTCCTATCAAAAGCATGCTCGTGTTTTATATGAATGTAGTAAGCCACATATTGGGCGTCAATCTGTAGAAAGAGACTGCTCATTCATTTTCGGGATGCTCAGAACAGAAATAATCACACAGAAACTGTATTATTTGCAATACCATTTGGCCAATAGCTTAGACATATTTCTAGCTAACGCTTCCATCTTAAATTAACCCATTTCTACTATTTTATATTTTACCACGAGTTTCATGGTTTTACTGGTAAAGTTCTTGGACATCTGTCTCCTTCAGCAGCTACATGGTGTCTCTATGACTCTGTCTTCTTCTCTTCTCTATCTCTGCATGGAATTTCCTCCTTGATCTATTCTGCACTGTCATAGGCTCAAGAAGCCTCTTTATTAACCAATGGTAATAAAATGTATTTCACAACAAATAGAGAAAAATCCCACATCACCAAAGAAGGTTGAAAAATCCCTTAAATGTATCTTGTGCATTTAAGATTCTTCTGCTGAAAATCCTCTGTTTGTATCTGCACTCTATTTTTAAAAGAGATTATTTGATCTTTTGAAGTTTAGCTTCTTGACTATTTATATATTTTATAGGTTATCCTTCTGTTTCATGTGGGGTTGGTAAAGATCTTTTCTATTCTGTACACTGCAATTTTGTCTTATTGATAATGTCCTTAGCTTATAGAAGCTTTTCAGTTTCAAAATGTCCCATTTGTTAATTGGTGATCTCAATGTCTGTGCTACTAGTGTTATATTCAGGAAATAGTGTCCTGTGCCCACGTGTTCAAGGCTACATCTCACCTTCTCTTCTATCAGCTTCAGTGTAATTGAATTAATGTTGAGGTCTTTGATTGACTTGGACTTGAGTTTTCTGCAGTGAAATCGATACATATCTATTTACATTTTTCTACATGTCAATATCTAGTTATAACAGTGATACTTATTGATGATGCTTTCTATTATACTGTATGATTTAGGCTTCTTTGTCAAAAATCAGGCATTTATGGGTGTGTGGATTCATGTCACAGTTTTTGATTCAATTCCATTTATCCACATTTCTGATTTTATGCTAATATCAAACAGTTGATACTATATTTCTAAAGTAGATTTTGAAATCAGGGATGGTCACACCTCCAGAAGCTCCTTTAGATTTCCTGGGTCTGTTGTTCCATACGAATTCAAGTATTGTTCTTGCAAAATCTGTGAAGAATTTTGTTGGGAATTTTGATGGAGATTGAATTGATTCTATAAATTTCTCTTTGTAAAATTCTCAATATAACTATGTTAATCCAACCAATACATTAACAAGGGAGATCTTTCATTTTTTTTCTCTTTCTGTCCCCAGATACTTTATGTTATTTTTGGCTATTGTGTTGGTTCTGTCTTCTCTGATTCATTTATCAGTCCACTTACCATTTGTATAAAGAGAGACTACCATTTTTTTAGTTAACCTTCCATTCAGTCATATTACTTAAGGCCTCATCAGATGAAGGAGTTCCATGATAAAAATATTTGTGGTCACTTGTGTATACAAACATATCATCTGCAAATAGAAAAATTTGACTTCTTCCTTTCCAAGTTTTATCACTTTTAGTTCCTTGTCTTGTCTTATTGCCATAGCTAGAACCTCAAGTATTATATTGAAGAGATGTAGAAAGAGTGGAGAGCCTTGTCTTGTTCCTTATTTTGCTGAAATCACTTTGAGATTCTCTTCTTTTAATTTGATGTTGGCTTTAGCTTTATTTTATTTCATGTTTAATATTTAGGCATGTTCTTTGTATCCCTGATTGCTGTGTGCTCATGTTCCTTGTAAAAATTTGCTCTTTGCATTGGTTTAATAAAATACTAATTGGCCAGTAGTCAGGCTATATATATAGGCAGGGCAACAAGACTAGGAGAATTCTGGGAAGAGGAAAGTCTCAGTCTCTCTTTACCAGTCTTTACCACAAGTGGAAGAAGCAAGATGAGAATGCATCACTGAGTAAAGTACCAAGCCACATGGATAAACATAGATAAGAATTATGGGTTAATTTAAGTTGTACGAGCCACTTAATAATAAACATGAGTTACTACGCCAACCAATTTATATTCATATAAGCCTCTGTGTGTTTTGAATCCCTATGGAACCAGGCAGGACAGAAACATAGCTACACCTGATCTCTCCAGATCTTGTACCATGACAGAGTATTGAATTTCATCACAGGGCTGTTTTAGTATCTAACGAGTTGATCATGTGGTTTTTTTTCTTTACATCTGTTTGTATGGCAAATTACTTTGACAGATTTTCATATGGATTTTTGTTTGTTTGTTTGTTTGTTTTGAGACAGGGTTTCTCTGTGTCTTAGGAGCCTATCCTGGAAATAGCTCTTGTAGACCAGGCTGGTCTTGAACTCACAAAGATCTGCCTGTCTCTGCCTCCCGAGTGCTGGGATTAAAGGCGTGCGCCACCACCGCCTGGCTCAGATTTTCATGTCATCTCTGGAATGAAGGCTACTTGATCACAATGGATGATTTTCTTTTGTGTTCTTGGACTCATTTTGCCAGTAATTTATTAAGTATTTTTGCATCAGTATTGACGAGGAAGCATGATCTCTAATCTAATTTCTTTGTTGCCTCTTTCTTTGGTTGGTTATGAGGGTAACTATGGCCAAATAAAAAGAATTTGCAAAAGTCCTTCTGTTTGTATTGTGTATAACAATTTGAAGAATATTGGTATTAGCTCTTTGGTGAGATTCTTAAAGAATTGTGCATAGAAATCATCCATCCTTGGGGTGTTCTGTGATGGGAGATTTATAATGTCTGTTCCTATTTTCTTATGGTCTTGATTTAATTTTGGTATGTAGTACCTATCAACTAAGGTTTTTTATTTCTTTCAGATTTTCCTATATTTTGCAGTTTAGGTTTTTGAAGTATAATCTAATGGTTCTTCATTTTCATTTCTGACTTTGTTAATGTAGATATTCTATCTCTACCTTTTGGTTTGTATGGATTTGGTTGGTATGGATTGTCTATCTTGTGGATGTTCTCAAAGAAAATACTCTTTGTTTCATTGATTCTTTATATTGTTCTCTTTGTTTAAATTTTATTGATTTCAGCCCCATGTTTGATTATTTTCTGTCATCTACTCCTTCTGCTTGAGTTTGCTTCATTTTATTCCATGATTTTCAGGTGTACTATTAATTTAATAGTGTAAGATTATTTTAAGTTTTTATGTAGCCACTAAGTGCTGTGACGTTTCCTCTTAACACTGCATTCTTAGTGTCCCATAAGTTTGAGTATGTTGTGGGTTCATTTTCATTGAATTCTAGAAAGTCTTTAACTTTTTTATTTCTTCCTTGACTCAGCAGTGGTTCAGTTGATAGTAGTCCAATTTCCATGAGTCTACATATAATTTTCAGTTTGTGTTGCTGTTGAACTCTCACTTTACCCCACAGTGGTATGACGTAATACAAGGTTTATTCCATTTTCTTTGTAGCTGTTGAGATTTTATCACAGCCAACAATGTGTCAATTTTAGAAAATATTTCATGGGGTTCTGAGAAGGGATATTCTTTTGTGTTTTGGTGAAATATTTCATAGTAGTTTACTAAGTTCTTTTTTTGGAACTTGGTGCCTTTTATTTACAAAAAGAAAACCAAAAAAGAAGAGTCTAAAGCTGACCCACTGGAAACACAGTTCTTTTGAGTCAAAACATCTGTTAGTTCCCTTCTTTCCCTGTTAAGATTCTGAGTGACAGTCCATTGGTGAAAATGGGGTGTTGAAGTCTTCCAATATTAACATGTGGGATGTGATGTGTGATTTAAGATTTAAGAATGTTTCTTTTTCAAATGTTGGTGCCTTAGTATTTAGGGGATAGATGTTCAGATTTGACACTTCATCTTGATAGATTTTTCCTGTGATTAAATATGAAATGTTCTTCTTCATATCTTTTGATTAATTTTAGCTTGAATTCTATTTTGTTAGATATTAGGATATATATATATATATATATATATATATATATATATATATATATCAGCTTGCTTCTGACATCCATTTAATTGGAAAAACTTTCCCTAACCCTTTACATCAAGGTAATGCCTATCTTTGAAGTTTAGGTGTGTTTCATGAATGGAGCAGAAGGATGGATCCTACTTTTAAATCCATTCTCTTAGCCTGTTTCTTTTTATTGGCAAATTGAGTCCATTGATATTAAAAGATCTTGATGACCAGTGATTATTAATTCTTGCTATTTTTTGTGTTTGGTGGTGGCAGTAGTGGTGGTAGAGTGTGTATTTCCCTTCTTTGAGTTTTATTAATTGTGAGATACATATATTTCCTGTGTTTTCTTGTAGCTAATTTTCATGGGTTGGTGTTTCTCTTCTAGAACTTTCTGAACTGTTGGAGTTGTAAATAGGTATTATTTAAATCTGATTTTCTTATGAAATATCTTGCTTTCTTCATCTTTGGAGATTGAAATATTTCCTGCGTTTAACAGTTTGGACTGGCATTTGTGATCTATTAATTTTCATAAAACATCTGTTTAGGACCTCTGGCTTTTAGGTCCTCTATTGAGAAGTCAGGTGTAATTCTGATTTGTCTGCATTCATATATTGCTTGGCCTTTTTCATTTCCTTCGCTTAAAATTCCTTCTTTATTCTGTGTACTGTTTGGTTATTATGTGGTTAGGGGACTTTCTTGGTCTAGTTCATTTCATGTTCTGTAAGCTTCCTGTACTTTTATGGTCATGTCCATGTTTAGTTTGGGAATGTTTTCTCCTATAATTTTATTTTCCATATTTCTATGAATATGTTTTCTCTGTCTTTGAGCTGGGATTCTTCTCCTTCTTCTTAGGGCTGATCTTTTCATGCTGTCTCTGATGTCCTGGATGTATTATGTTAGGAATTTATTGGATTTTACATTTTCTTTGACTTAGGAATCCATTTCCTCCATTGGGTCTTTAAAGTCTGTGATTTTCTTTTCTATTCCTTGTATCCTCTAGGTGATTATTAAATCAGTAGTTTCTGTTCATTTACCCAGATTTTCCATTTCCTGAATTCCCTTTCTCTGTATTTTCTTTATTGTTTCTATTTCAATTATCAAGTCTTGAATGGTTTCCTTCACCTGTTTGGTTGCTTTTTCTTTATTTTTGTCTCTTTTAGGATTTATTGACTTCTCCTAATTTTTTGTTTGTTTCTTCTTCAAATTCTTAATGGTAATTTTCATTTTCTCTTTGAGAGCCTTTATCAACTTCATAGTGTTATATTAAGGCTGTTTTCTAGTGTTTCAGCTGTATTGACATGTTCAGATCTTAATGTTGTAGAATCACCGGTGATCCAATATTGCACTTTTAGTTGTTGAGAGAATTCTTGTTCTGGCATTTGCTCATCTCTTCTTCAAACATGTGTGGGTTATGTCCGTGCCAAAATAGTCTGTGTTTCTAACTGGTATAGTTTGTGTTTGTGCCTCTTCTTCCAAATGCTGTGGTTTGCATCTGATTCTCTATAGTCTTGTAGATATAAAGGACACTACTGGCCATTGAGGAGATGTTCAAATACCTGCTTTTCATCTGATGGGGACTGCACCACAGCAGTGAAGTTCTACCAGTGTTAGGGACAGGGTTCAGCTATCTTGCTGATTCTTTTTCCAAAAGACATGGCTTTTAGCTTTGCCTATATAGTGTTCTGGCCTTGCAAAGGAAGGATGCCCATAAGGAGGATGTTCATGGATGTGGGGGTTTGTGGTGGAGTGGGTCTTTCATGGACAGAATATAATGTTTAACAGGAGTTTTGGTGCAGCCCGGAGTCTGGTCTTACATCTGCTTGTCAACTGGTAGGGAGGCACCAAAACAGTGGAGTTCCACCAGTGGTTAGAGCATTGCCAAGGTGCCTTGCTGGTGCTGCAATGGGAATTGGAAAAGCATGTCATATGCCTGGAGTTTTAATTAGGCTGTGAATTTTGAGATGGTCCAACTTGGAGCCTGATCACTTATCTGTTTATTTTTGATGGGTGTGGTTTGCACCTAGGTTGATGTAGACTGTTGTTGACAGAGGTTTTGTGTCATGCCTGATCCCACAGCTGTTCAGTCCCAAAGAAACACACAGATATATACCTGAATAATAAACTAATTAGCCTAGTAGCTCAGGATGTCTTATTAACTAATTCTTCCAACTTATATTAACTAATACTTTTTATTTGTGTTAGCCACATGGCTTGCTACCATTTATCAATGAGATATTTTCCTTGTGCATCCTGTGCTGGGTGTTGACTACAGACATAGCATATCCTCCTCCCAGAATTTTCCTATTCTTATGCCCTGCTTATACTTCCTGCCTGGCCATTGGCCAATTAGCATTTTATGAAACCAATAGAAGTGACAAATTTTTACAAGGTACAAGACTAATGTCCCACAGCAGACCACTGGCATTATGAGAAATGCCTGTATATGGGGAGGATGGTCAGGTGCTTAGGGTTTGGTAAAGAAGTATGTCTTGGAGGGACAGGATTCAGTGGGTGGCCGGATTGGTGGTGCAGCCTGGAGACAGGTCTCTCACCTGCTTGTCAGGTCTTGAGAACTGCTTTGTTGAATAATACTCAGGGGAGCAACAACCATTATGTCAATGATGACAAAACCAAGGGCATATTTATTTAATTGCTTTACATTTGCAAACATCAAAATTATCTTTATATAGCTTTCATTCCTAATTTTCCCATCTAACTTACTCCATATAAGCCAAATTACCCCCATGGTCATGAACTATTTTATTAGGTTACATGTACACACATAGAACTTAATGATTCTGAAGGGAATCTAGCCAGCCTAAGTATTGCAAACATATCTCTAGCAAACCCTGTCCTTCTCTTGCCTTGCTATAAACCATCAGATTACTAAGGTATCTTGACTATAATTTGCCACCATAAGTTCATGGGGAGTGGTCTTCTTAGGAGGATTGGCCTTGTTGGAGATGGTGTCATCTTGTTGCATGAAGAAGTCCAATGTGGAGAGAGTTTGAAGTCTCATATATTCAAACCACAAGCAGTATATCTGTTTACTTCCTGTTGACTATGGTTCAAAAAATATGAATTCAAATCTCCTTCTAACGCACCAGGTACAAGTGCATTCAACCACATCCCACCATAATGATAATAGATTGAACATCTTCGTTATAAGATACTATATTAGATGATTTTCACTGAAGAGTTGCCATGGTTATCATTTCTCTTCAAAGCAGTATAAGACCTAAGATAATGATATTGCTAAAGCTAGCCACCAAGTTCCATTACCTTATTCAGTCACATCAATCTCCTGAGATGGATTATCATTGTCCAGCTATCAATAAATGAAGTCAAACTAGCAAAAATTACCTGGTGACCATCCCAGTTTAACTAATAATAGAATTAAACACTTCATCCTAAAATGGGGTAACCCTTTTACATTTATAAGTTGCCATTTTAATACACTTTGTGCCTGTTTCTATTCTGTCCATAGGAAGATCTTTGCCCTCCCTGCACAGCTGCATAAAAATATCCTCCTCCTCTCCTTTGTTCCTTTCTCTTATCCCTCATCCTCTATCTCCTGAATTTCTGTTACAAATAACTGTGCTTTCTTAGAAACATGAAAAAAAATAGCATCATTAACAAGCGTTTATTAGACAATATAATGATTGTCTGGTTTCATTCCACTAAGAGCAATGAATGCATACTATGGAATGGAAGCATTCCTATGCAGCAATATCTTTAACTACCTCCTGGGGAAAGGTGCAGACATTGCAATGTTTCTCAACAAACATATTTAAAATTTCCTGTCAAGAAAATTCTCAAGCTGCACTAATCATAACCTTTTTCTCCATCAGATGTGGATCAGTGTGTAAAGTGTCCAGAGGACCAGTATGCCAATGAAGAACACATCTATTGCATTGACAAAACTGTGAGCTTTTTGAGCTATGAAGACCCCTTGGGGATGGCTCTGACCTTGATAGCATTGGGCTTCTCTGCACTCACATCTGTGGTTCTTGGGGTCTTCATGAAGAACCATGACACACCACTTGTGAAGGCCAATAACCGGAATCTCAGCTACACCTTGCTCGTCTCACTCATCTTTTGTTTTCTTTGTCCCTTACTTTTTATTGGCTATCCAAACACAGCTATGTGCATCCTGCAGCAAACCACATTTGGAGTGGTATTCACTGTGGCTGTCTCCACTGTGTTGGCCAAAACAGTTACTATCCTTTTGGCTTTCAAAATCACAACACCTGGAAGAAGAATGAGATACTACCTGATTTCAGGGGCACCCAACTTCATCATCGCCATCTTTACCCTCATCCAAATTATTCTCTGTGCAATTTGGCTGGGAGTTGCTACTCCATCAATTGACATCGATGACAAGAATTACCATGGCCACATAATTGTTGTGTGTGACAAGGGCTCAATTATTGCCTTCTACTGTGTCTTGGGATACCATGGCTCCCTTGCATTAGGGAGCTTCATTGTGGCTTTCTTGGCCAGGAATCTCCCTGACACTTTCAATGAAGCCAAGTTTTTGACATTCAGCATGCTGGTGTTCTGCAGTGTCTGGGTCACCTTTCTTCCTGTCTACCATAGCACCAAGGGCAAGGTCATGGTGGCTGTGGAGGTCTTCTCCATCTTGGCCTCCAGTGCAGCCTTGCTGGGATGTATCTTTATCCCCAAGTGCTACATAATTTTGTTAAGACCAGAGAGAAATTCTCTTCAAATGTTAAAGAAGAAAACATCTTACTGAAGTACCATTTCTGAAGTTAAAAGTGACAGCTGTACTTTTGGTTCAAAACCACCTGTTATGATGCAATGGATGCATGAACTAGTGACTTTCACTGTTTCTTCTAATAAGGATGCCTAGAAGTGACATATACACTACTTTTATGTACCTTGTAAGCTCCTCTTGTAAACTTCAACTCAATCAATTAAGTTACAACACCTGGCAATTGGACATTATTGCCAATTCAATACTTTTTCTTTCTCTAATATACAATAAGGTTTGAAATAAACTCATAAGCCTTTTATTGATATCTGAGTGAATGTGTGACTTTGTCAGCCATTAAGTGCTGAGATTAAAGACTCACCTGCTCCATCACTACACTTTCTCCCAAGTAATAGAGGTAGTGCTCCTATTTCCCTTTAGAAAAGTGCAGGTCAAATCTCAAATCTCAAAGGTCAAATCTGAATCTCGAAGTGATTTCAGCAAAATAAGGAACAAGACAAGGCTCTCCACTCTTTCTACATCTCTTCAATATAATACTTGAGGTTCTAGCTATGGCAATAAGACAAGACAAGGAACTAAAAGTGATAAAACTTGGAAAGGAAGAAGTCAAATTTTTCTATTTGCAGATGATATGTTTGTATACACAAGTGACCACAAATATTTTTATCATGGAACTCCTTCATCTGATGAGGCCTTAAGTAATATGACTGAATGGAAGGTTAACTAAAAAAATGGTAGTCTCTCTTTATACAAATGGTAAGTGGACTGATAAATGAATCAGAGAAGACAGAACCAACACAATAGCCAAAAATAATATAAAGTATCTGGGGACAGAAAGAGAAAAAAAATAAAAGATCTCCCTTGTTAATGTATTGGTTGGATTAACATAGTTATATTGAGAATTTTACAAAGAGAAATTTATAGAATCAATTCAATCTCCATCAAAATTCCCAACAAAATTCTTCACAGATTTTGCAAGAACAATACTTGAATTCGTATGGAACAACAGACCCAGGAAATCTAAAGGAGCTTCTGGAGGTGTGACCATCCCTGATTTCAAAATCTACTTTAGAAATATAGTATCAACTGTTTGATATTAGCATAAAATCAGAAATGTGGATAAATGGAATTGAATCAAAAACTGTGACATGAATCCACACACCCATAAATGCCTGATTTTTGACAAAGAAGCCTAAATCATACAGTATAATAGAAAGCATCATCAATAAGTATCACTGTTATAACTAGATATTGACATGTAGAAAAATGTAAATAGATATGTATCGATTTCACTGCAGAAAACTCAAGTCCAAGTCAATCAAAGACCTCAACATTAATTCAATTACACTGAAGCTGATAGAAGAGAAGGTGAGATGTAGCCTTGAACACGTGGGCACAGGACACTATTTCCTGAATATAACACTAGTAGCACAGACATTGAGATCACCAATTAACAAATGGGACATTTTGAAACTGAAAAGCTTCTGTAAGCTAAGGACATTATCAATAAGACAAAATTGCAGTGTACAGAATAGAAAAGATCTTTACCAACCCCACATGAAACAGAAGGATAACCTATAAAATATATAAATAGTCAAGAAGCTAAACTTCAAAAGATCAAATAATCTCTTTTAAAAATAGAGTGCAGATACAAACAGAGGATTTTCAGCAGAAGAATCTTAAATGCACAAGATACATTTAAGGGATTTTTCAACCTTCTTTGGTGATGTGGGATTTTTCTCTATTTGTTGTGAAATACATTTTATTACCATTGGTTAATAAAGAGGCTTCTTGAGCCTATGACAGTGCAGAATAGATCAAGGAGGAAATTCCAAGCAGAGATAGAGAAGAAAAGAAGACAGAGTCATAGAGACACCATGTAGCTGCTGAAGGAGACAGATGTCCAAGAACTTTACCAGTAAAACCATGAAACTCATGGTAAAATATAAAATAGTAGAAATGGGTTAATTTAAGATGGAAGCGTTAGCTAGAAATATGTCTAAGCTATTGGCCAAATGGTATTGCAAATAATACAGTTTCTGTGTGATTATTTCTGTTCTGAGCATCCCGAAAATGAATGAGCAGTCTCCTTCTACAGATTGACGCCCAATATGAGACTGATTACATTCATATAAAACATGAGCAAACTTTTGAAAGGAGTTCTACACAAAATAAAAAACGATTCTTCTAGTCACATTTTTTAGATGAGCTCTGTTTGTTTGCAGCAGGTAGGAGCACCATGGTTACTCTAAGAGAGATCTCCCTGACTCAGCAGTTGCAGGGAAGCCTGCATGGCTTCTTTAGGAGTAGGCTTCCTTTTTCAACAGTACAAGTGGCTCTGACTCTTTTGGGAGTTCCAGCTGTGGAACATTTAAATGAGGTTTGTGATCATACTGCTACTTGCTTAATGGCAACATAGACCCCTTGTATGCCTGAAAATAGGGCTGTGAGTCATGCTAAACAGACCTCCACCATGGTGGACTGGGAAGAATTAAAGGCAAAACATCCTTATTCATTGGCATTCTACATAGCATTTTATAATGTGATCCATCAGGATTTTATTACAGTTATGCAATAAGGACAAATCCAGAAAATAAAACACCTCTAAATATGTGAAATCATTGGATAAGTGTATGCAGGCAAAAAAGAGAGTGAGTGAGAGTGAGAGAGTGAGAGAGAGAGAAGAGTATAGACGGTTATAATATGTTAGAGTACAGACAGTCATAGATAAAAGGAGTAGGGATAAAAAAATAAATAGTAAACTTCTAGAAAAAAATAAAAATGTAAGAAAAATAAGGCACATAAAAATGGAATCTACACAGAGAGCACAGATTAGGCATATTATTGTATTTTATTTGAATTTTTGACTGTGAATGAGCTAAGTACAGAGACATTTCATTGTATGAGCTGCTATGCCACGCTAACATATATATTTTAAAGATATTTTGACTTCAAAATCTGGGTCTAAAGATATATTGCTTTGGAAAAGAGGTTCCGATTTGTTTTCACAGAGTATGAGAACCTGTGGAGTCCTTCCAAATTAATGTGGTTTGATGGACAAAGACATTCTCATAGGTCTCCATAAACCATCAAAATTACTTTGCCCAACAAAAAGCAGGCAGGATGAAATTTGGAGAAAACCACACGCTTATTTTCTAAATGTTTGTTTACATTTAAAGAGGATATGATATCGAGATGAATGCTTTGCATTGGTATGGATCTTGCTTTACTGATACAAATTTAAGGTAAATTTTATTATATTTATTTCTGCTCTTGTTTAGAGTATCATATTTGTGTAGCACATTTAAAAATGTAATATATAATTTAAAATAAACCTTAATAGATAGTATCTATAATAGTCAAGCTTGTACTCATGCTAGTTAGGTTTTCTAGATGTATAGAGATATATTTCATGTGAATAGGTATTCTTTTCAATTTAAAAAACCTATAGAATATAGCATTTAAATGTTTTAACAAACTTAGGCCTTTTTTCAACCATGAGACACATCTGATTCTGGACACACCAATCTACTTCAAGAGGATTATGTGCATTGAAGAGACTACTAATGGAGTTCGTTTGCTACTTGGGCAAGAAACTGCTCTTGCCTGGACTGCTTGATGGTATGCTGTATGAACTGGCATTGCAGGACTCACAGGAAAATGACTGATGAACCAACAAAAGGTGAGACAGTCCTTTAGTGTTCCTGCTTCATAGAAAAGACTGCCAGACTTTTTACAGGACACATAAAAAAGAAACTGATGAACTTTATCAATACAAGGCATAAGAGACATTTAAATTTTCTGCCTGATGGAAAAGTCTGCCAGATAATGTGAGCTTGTAGGCCGAATATCGATTTTGCACCATTACTGAAGAACTTGGGTGACTGTCCTGGCAGCCAGTTATCTCTGTCAATTTTAGAGTTTTGAAAGTTTCTTACAATGCACTTCCTATTAATTTAGGTAATATTACTTCCTTTTGGGGTGTTTGATGAAGTTGTAGAAGAGATAGTTATAATTATAGTTTTCCTTAGTTATCATAAAAGATAAGGTATTTATAACTGTGGTACCTGTAATTCTTACTTGATACCTGTTTTGTTATATGTAATTTTACTACGTTAAAGTTAAAACCTTTCTTTTTAACTAGACAGAAAAGAGGCGGTGATGTAGAATTCTGCTCTGTATACTGAAAATGTTTTATTACCATTGCTTAATAAAGAGGCTTCTTTAGCCTACGATAGGGCAGAATAGAACAATATGTCAATTCCAAGCAGAGATAGTGGAGAAAACAAGGCAAGGTAAATATAATGCCATGTAGCTGCCAAAGAAGATATACACCCTGGTACCTGACCAGAAAAATCATGAAACTTGTGGTAAAATATAAAGTAATAGAAATGGATTAATTTAAGATGTAAGGATTAGCTAGAAATAAGCTTAAGATATTGCTCAAACAGTGTTGCAATTAATATAGTGTGTGTGTCATTATTTTGGGCCTGGGATGCTGAGAAACAAATGAGCACCATTCCACTACACTTAGGTATCAGGGAAATGAAAATCAAAACAGCTATGTGATGCCATCTTACACCTTTCAGAATGAATAAGATAAAAAATGTTAATGGCAATCTACGATGGAGAGAATGTGGAATAAGGGGCATACTCCACCACTGCTTGTGTGTATACAAATGTGTACAGCCACTTTGGATATTAATCTATTACTTTCTCAGAAAATTGAGATCAATCTACCTCCAGACACAATGATACTATCCTTGGGCATATTCTCAAAGGAATCATGCCATAAGAGTACTTGCTGTACTATTTTCATAGTAGCATTATTAATAATAGCCAGAGCCTGAAAACAACCTAGATGGTCCTCATATATGAAATAAGTAAAGAAAATGTGACACATTTACACAATGGAACATTATTCGGTGGTCAAAAAAATGACATCATGAAATTTGCAGGCAAATGGACAGAACTAGAAAAAAATCATTCTGAGTAAGTTAACCTAGATGCAGTAATGTAAGTACAGAATGTTCTCACTCATCAGTGGATAGTAAATATAAAACAAACAATAATCAGAAAACAATTCACATCCCCATAAAAGTTAGGCACCAAGGAGTACACTAGTAGGGACACAGGGATCTCCATGGGAAGAAGAAGTCAATGGGATCTCCTGGGAAAAGTGGGGAAGTGGGTAGAAGAGAGAGGATGATGGGATAGGAATATGGGGATCAAGATAGTCATATTTAGGGACACAATGGAGAGAAATTGTCATGAAAGAGATATCTTGTTAGAGGGGGCAACTATGGGGTTAGAGAGAAACCTGGTGTGAGTGAATCTTCCAGGAACCCAAAAAGTTGATGCCAGCTAAAACTTCTAGAAATACTGGAGAGGGTGTCTGAACTGGCCTATAATTGTAACATTATTAAACGGGTGCTTTATATAAAAATATTATTGTGGTACTCCTCATATGTTTTATATCATGTGTCAGTTCTTATCAATATTCCCCTAGATTACAAATCACATTGATCCTTTGAAAAAGGGGTCTCTGGATATTGCTTAAAGTCTTCTTTCTCATATTCAACTATTTCTGATAATTGTGCAAGCAATTATTCCTGTTTTCATTAATTTTGCAGAGGACTTGCAATTAGTTCCTAGCACACCCACAACAGAGTTCAGTGGATCTGATGACCTACTCTTATCCTTACAGATTCTTACATGAGCATGATACCTATAAATGTCTGTAGGGTCACACACATGCATGGAGATAGGTTAAACAATCACTAGAAAAGAACTTGTTTAGAATTTCCTCACTGTTCAGTTTGATTACCAGAACTGTTTCTTTGAAAAACTGATGTATGCCATGAGTTTTCCTTGAATCAAAGATATATGTAATAGTATATGGTGTGACTTAAAAGGACATTGATATTGATCACATTCCAATAAATCTAACTTACAAAAGTGATGCATTTGATTGAGCAGCAAACTTTTAGACCCTTAGATCATCTCCATGTATGTTAGAGTGGATGATCAAGGTGAAGGATGTATCTTGGCAGCAAATACTCACTTGTCTCATTAGAAACTTCATTTTCTGGGCAGGGAGTGCAATCAAAACAGCATTCTGCCATTCCCTGCTGCCTCAACTTTTTAAATCCAAGACCACAATCAGCACTGCACACAGAGGGCGGCATCTGAGGAAAATTAGAAACATGCTGATATCAGGAGTGTTACCGATTTTTTCCATAACTATTTAAAATTACCATGTTAAAATATCAATAAGCTTTTCACTTGGCATTTAATAGAATGACAAAATATATAAATGTGTAGAAACAATTTAATATAAAGTTGAGTAGCTTCACAAGGCTGAAAATTTAGGAGGAAGAATGAGTTGTTCACTCTGGACAAAAACTACAGAGCATGCAAACTGGTTTTTCTATTTAATTTTTGTCATTGAACACATTCTTGATTAAACATTAGGAGTTGTGCTGCTTTGATGTCTTCATATTTTTTTCTCATTTGTTTCTGCTTTGAAATTAGCACTTTTGGGAGTATGGCACTAGTTCTATAGTTCATAACCTTCTTGTTCCTCCAGTGGATGTTTTCTTGATGCTCAAGTGAGGCTTGCTTCGAGCACATGTGAAATTTCACTGCTGGTCTCTGAATGGCTATGCATCTGAGTAGTGAAACCTTCAGAACAAATGTCCCTTTTCCTGAGAATGACTCTCTGCATTACTCTGAGAAAGAATATTAACTGTAAATTTCATACTCCTTTGGCTACCAGAGATGTAACTTCAGATCAAACTTGAAGTCTCCATTGCAGTTAACTCCTTTAAAATTCAAGCCACTTTGAAGTTAGGAAGTTTGATTTAGACACCTTAAACCACCCACAGGAGAATTCTTATCTATAACATTCCTAAAACCCATAATAGAACATATCATTCATAAATTTTCAAAACCCATTTTATTTACTAACAATAGCTCCACTGTGGAGGCCAAAAAATGTGAGTCTATTTCCATTGTCTAAAGGTCAGAAAGTTTGAGGTTGGTCAATATTGTTGGCAACAGCCAGGCTACAGATGTTGGTTTTGATACCAACCTAGAGTATGGATCTTGGGTTTTTTGACTTTAATAAGGCTCATACAGTCAGATTAACTCCAGTGTGACCAATGGTCAGGATATTGAAGCATACTTCTGCTCCTTCTTTTGAAATAGAAAGTTTGACCTTAGGAGTGGCTGGCTGCCTTCAGGATACTTGTACTGGAGTGGGTCCACTGCCTAAACAACAGAATGGATTTCTCATGGATTAATCGTGTGATGGCTGAAAGTATTATGGCAAGCAACTGTTCTAATTGTCATTTGTATCGTGTTAAAGCAGTCTTTTTTTTCTTTCCTGTGTTGTGTTGGGGTATAATACTGTAAGTAAAATCTCCAAATCTGATCTCCAAAATATACAAAGAACTCAAGAAACTAGACACTAAAATTCTAATTAACACAATTAAAAAATGGTGTACTGAACTGAACAGAGAATTCACAACAGATAACTTCTATACAATATTTTAAATAAAGTCTCAGCTCTCAGACATTTTCCTAAAAGTTTGTAAACTATCTTTCTTTTATAGGGAGGCATTTTCTTTTTTTAAATTAATTTTATTAAGATGTACAACTTTCTCTTTCTCCCTCCCTGCCTCTCCCCTCCCCTTCAGTCCTCTTGCATGGTCCCCATGCTCCCAATTTACTCAGGAGGTCTTGTCTTTCACTACTTTCCATGTGGATTAAATCCACATATATCTCTCTTAAGGTTCTCATTGTAGTCTAGGTTCTCTGGAATTGTGATTTGTGGGCTGGTTTTCTTTGATGTGTGTAGAAGGAGCTGCAGGCTGCTTTTCGTCCTGCCCAGCTCCTGGCCAGCTGGCTAGCTTTGCTCCCCGAAATAATTACATGGAAACTGCATTCTTTTAAACACTGCCTGGCCCATTATCTCTAGAGAGTTAGTTACTGGCTAACTCTCACATTTTGATTAACCCATTTCTAATAATCTGTGTAGCACCACGAGGTGGTGGCTTACCAGGAAATATTGAACATGTCTGACCCGGTGGCTGGCTCCATGGCGCCTGCCTCATTGCCCTCTTCCCAGCATTCTGTTCTGTTTACTCCACCTACCTAATTTTCTGTCATATCAAAGGGCCAAGGCAGTCTCTTTATTAACCAATGAAAACAACACATAGACAGAAAGCCCACCTACATCAGATGTTGTTTTAAAAAACTTATGAGGGAGTACGTATGATAATTTTCTTTCTGTGTCTGGGTTACCTCACTCAATATAATGTTTTCTAGTTTCATCCATTTTTCTGCATATTTCAAGATGTCACTTTTCTCTGCTGTGTAGTTCTCCATTGTATAAATGTACCACATTTTTATTATTCATTCTTCGGTCGAGGGGCAATAAACAATCTTTATAATCCAAGTTGGAAATCTGCTTAGCTGACAAATTTAACTTGTACATTTACATTTTCACAGACACTTGACTGACCTGAAGCTTCAGCTCCCAGAAGCTACTTTTTATGCAGCAAGGCTATCAAGGAAGGCATCAGATTCTGAACTCAATTGATGCTGGGCCACATGGCAGTTTACAAGTCCACTGCTTGGCTGTGTCCTGCTGAGGATTTTTGACCAGAAGGTTCTGGTCAATCATAAGCTTTTGTGTCTGGGTGGGGCACAGGCCGTGTCTTTTTTACACTCTTTCATGCTTTGCAAGGCTATTTAAGTGGAGACCTTGTGTAGTATCTGATATTTGAGGAGTTATTTCCCTGTTTAAGATGTCCATTAGTTCTAGCTTACTACGCTGTTGCTGTGATTAAACAGATCATAAGCAAAATGAGGAGACAGGGTTGATTTATAGTTGAGGAAAAACAAGGCAGGAATTTGAAAACTGTAACTAAAGTATAGACCCTGAGGGAATATTGCTGACTGATTTCTTCTGCTTGATTTCTCATACAGCCCTTACTAGGGACAGCAATGCCCCCAAGGGGCTAAGCACTCCTATATTAAATACCAGTCAATAGAATGTTTTAAAGATATTATGACAGGTTACTCTGATCAAAAGTATTTTTGGTTAAGGTTCCCTCTAAATTTTTAGTGTACTTTGTCTCAGGTTGTCAAAAATTAAGTAGAAAAATCAATTTTCACGTTCTTTAGTGTTTGTCGTATTCTTCTTCCTAAATTTCCAGCATTGTGAAGCTACTTAACTTTATATTAAATTGTTTCTACACATTTATATAATTTGTCATTCTATAAAATGCTAAGTGAAAAGCTTATTGATGTTTTAACATGGTACTTTAAAATAGTTAAGGAAAAAATAGGTAAAAATCCTGATATCAGCATGTTTTCTAATTTTCCTCAGATTCTGTCCTTTGTGTGCAGTGCTGATTGTGGTCCTGGATTCAGAAAGTTCAGGCAGAAGGAAATGGCAGCCTGCTGTTTTGATTGCAGTCCCTGCCCAGAAAATGAAGTTTCTAATGAGACAAGTGAGTATTTGCTAATGAGATAAACCTTCTACATTGATCATCCTTTGTAACATACATGGGGATGATCAAAGGGTTTAAAAGCCCACTGCACAAATCAAATATATCACTTTCGTAAGTTTGATTTATTAAAATGTGACCGATATCAATGTCGCTTAAAATACACCATATAGTATCACATACATTCTTGACTCATAGAAAACTCATGGCTTGTATCAATTTCTCAAAGAAGCAGTTCCAATAATCAAACCACAGTGTGAGAAAATTCTAAACAAGGTCTTTCCTGGTTATTGTTTAATATATTTCCATCTGTTCCTACATAAATGTTCCTACAGACATTTATAGGAACCATGTACATGTAAAAATCAGTGAGGATCAGAATAGGGCATCAGATCACTGAATTCTGTTATGTGGGTTCTTGGAACAAATTGCAAGTTCTCTGTAAGGTTAATGAAAACATGAATAATTACAGGTACAATTATCAGAAACAGTTAAATATAAGAAAAAAAGACTTCAAGCAATATCCAGAGACCCCTTTTTCAAAGGATCAATGTGATTTGTAATCTAGGGAAATATTAATAACTACAGACACATGATATAAAACCTATGAGGAGTCTCACATTCAATATTTTTATACAGCTCCCATTTAATAATGTTACAAACATAAGACTTAAACAAATTTGTATGAAAGTAGCTTTGACACAATGATCTGAATAGTGTTGTATCCTACAAGCCCTTATTAGTCAAATGATTTTTTGCTTATGGTTGGCTATGTACAAATGACAGATATTGATTTTTTTCTATTGTCTCTCACCCTATTTTACTAATAAAAACCTTCAAAGGACACTTATGACCAATAAGATGGCAAAGTAATTGATTTCCTTGCTACTTAACCTGACAATGAGTTCATCCCCAGGACTCATGTATTTCCAAGGGGTAACCAACTCCTAGAAATTGTCTTCTGACCTCTATGTATTCACACACACATAATACACCAAAGTAATAAACAAAGTTTAATGAATTGCCTTTAAATGGAAAAACTTATAAGAGTCAATTGTACTTATATACATAAATACAACAAATGTTAAACAGAAATATTTTATTACTATTTGGTCATGTCTATATATGTGAGATGGGTGAGTATGTGTATAAAATTGCAGGAGCATGTGAGAGGCACCAATGCCCCTGTAGTTAGATTTACTGACAGTTGTGAGACACATGACATGACTGCTGGGGACTGGACACAGGTCTTCTGCAAGAGCACTGCATTCTCTTCAAAACGGAGTCAAATTTCCAGTCTCTTAAACAAATTAACTAATTGCATGTGTTCAAAATGCATTATTATAGACAATATCCTTAATATCTAGAAGCACATCATGACTCTGAATTATTCATTGGTTCAGAGCAATTATAATCACATGTCCTAAACTTGCCAAGCTTGAGATTACAATTTATGAATGGGTACTGTTCCTGGAAACAAGCCTTCTGTGCTACCTCTCTTGCTTGAGTTTTCTTGAGTTATTGTGCTTACGGTGCTATATTAATATCTTCTTCACACTTGAGTACATTCACAGAGTCAGGGTTTCAAAGAGATGGAAGAAGAAAGGAGCTTGTCTGTTCCCAAATTGATGACAACAAGATGTAGGGTTTTCTAGTGCTAACTACGTACAGAGGATTCTCCCTTCAGTGATAGGGTTACTGTTCTTATTTACATTTGCTTTCATCGTTATTCATTTACTAGCTTTTTTAAGTAAACTCATAGGATGGTGATATTTTTTCCATTCATTTATTTGCTTTACATACCAGCCACAGTTTTCCCTATCTACTCTCTTTCTGATCCCTCTCCCACCTCCCTCCTTCCTACCCACACACATCCACTCCTCCATCTCCATTCAGAAAGGGTAAGGCCTTCCATGGGAGCCAACAAAGCATGGCATAACAAGGTAAGGCAGGACTAAGCTCCCACCTTTTGTATCGAGGCTGAGTGAGGGATTCCACCATAGGGAATAGATTCCAAAAAGCCAGTGCATGTGCCAGGGATAGATTATAATCCCAATGATAGGGACCCTATAAACAGACCAACATATGCAACTGTCACACACTTTCAGAGGGCCTAGGAGAGTCCAATGCCAGTTCCGTAGCTGTTGGTACAATTTCCACGAGCTTCCACAAACTCAGGTGAGTTTTCTCTGTGGGTTTACCTGGGATGATTTTGATCCTCCCCTTCCTCATATAATCCTTCATCCCTATCTTTAACTGGACTTGTGGAACTCAGTGCAGTGTTTTGCTGTGGATCTGTGTATCTGCTTCCATTGGTTATTGGATGAAGGATCTATGATGACATTTAGGGTAGTCATCAATCTGACTACAGGGGAAAACCGGTTCAGGCATCCTCTCAAGTATTTCTAGGAGTCTTAGATGGCATCAAGTTTTTGGGTTCATGGGAGATTCACTCACACCAGGTTTCTCCCTAACCCCATGGTGGCCCCCATCTAACAAGATATCTCTTTTGTTACACTCTCTTTCCATCACGTTCCTAAATATGACCATCTTGATCCACATATTCCTATCCTACAATCCTGTCCCTTCTACCCTTTGCCCCAGTTATCCCAGGAGATCCCATATACTTCTTCCTATGGACACTCCTCTTCACCTATTAGGGTGCTTCTTGTTTCCTAGCTTCTGTGGGGCTGTGAATCGTCTGATTATTCTTTGATTTATATCTTCTATCCACTGATGAGTGAGTATATTCTGTGCTTGTATTTCTGCATCTGGGTTACCTTACTCAAGATGATTTTTTTTCTAGTTCCATCCATTTGCCTGCAAATTTCATGATGTCATTGTCTTTTTTAACCACTAAATAATGTTCCATTGTGTAAATGTACCATATTTTCTTTACTAATTTCTCAATTGAGGAGCATCTAGTTTGTTTCCAGGCTCTGACTATTATTAATAATGCTACTATGACCATAGTTCAGCAACTATCCTTATGGCATGATTGAGCATCCTTTGAGAATATGCCCAAGAATGGTATCATTGGGTCTAGAGGTAGATGGATTTCCAATTTTCTGATAAATTGACAGACTAAAATCTAAAGTAGCTGTACACATTTGCACACACACCAGCAGTGGTGGAGTGTTCTCGTTACTCCACATTCTCCCCATCATACATTGTCCTTAACATTTTTAACTTAGTCATTCTGACAGGTGTAAGATGGCATCACAGAATTGTTTTGATTTGCATTTCTCTAATACCTAAGTGTAGTGGGAGGGTATTCATTTATTTCTCAGCTTCCCAGACCCAAAATAATCACATAGAATATATATTAATTGGAACACTATTTGACCAATAGTTTAGGCATATTTTTTAGCTAACCTTTACATCTTATATTAATCCATTTCTATTTTTTCATGTTTTACCACAAGGCTCATGGTTTTCCTTGTCAGGTACCAGGGCATCTGTCTCCTTTGGAAGCTACATGGTGTCTCTCTGACTTTGCCTTCTTTACTCACTCCTCCATATTGTTCCATTCTGCCCTATCATGGCCTCTTTATTAACCAATGGTAATAAAACATTTACGGCATATAGAGCAGAATTCTATATCACCTCCCCTTTTCTGTCTAATTAAAAAGAAAGTAAAATTACATAAAACAAAACAGGTATCAAGTAAGATTTACATTTACCATATTTATATCTACTTTATCATTTATCATAACTAAGAAAAACTATAATTACAACTATCTATTCTTCATCTCCATCAAACATACCAAAAGGATATAATATTACCTAAGTTAACAGGAAGTACACTGTAAGCAATTTCCAAAACTTTAGAATTGTCAGAGATATCTGGCTGCCTGGACAGTCACCCAAGTTCTTCTGTAATGTTGCAACATCCATCTTCAGCCTTCAGGCCCATAGTATCTGGCAGACTTTTCCATGAAGCAGGAAATTAAAATATCTCATATGCCTTGAATTGGCAAAGTTCATCAGCTGCTTTCTTGTGTCCTGAGAAATGTCTGGCAGTCTCTTTTATGAAGCAGGAACACTAAAGGACTGGCTCACCTTTAGGTAAGTTCATCAGTCCTTTTCCTGTGGGTCCTGCAAGTGCAGTTCATACAGCATACCATCAAGCAGTTCAGGCAAGAGCAGTTCTTTGCCCAAATGGCTAACCAACTCCATAAGTAGCCTCTTCAATGACCATTGTTCTCTTAAAATAGATTGGTGCTGTCAGGAGCAGATGTGTCTCATTGTTGAAAGAAGTCCAAAGTTTTAAAACATATAAATGCTATATTCTATAAAGTCTTGGAAAGTTTTAAAGAATACCAATTCACCTGAAATATATCTCCATACATCGAGAAAATATAACTACTATGACTACAAATGGACTATTATAGATGTTATATTATAACCTATAATTTTAATTATACATTATATTTTTAAATGAGATACACAAATATGATACCCTAAATAAGAGCAGAAATACATATAATACAATTGATCTTAAATTTCTATCAATAAACCAAGATCCATACCACTGCAAAACATACATCTCTATATCATATCCCCTTTAAATATAAACAAACATTTAGGAATATTGGCTGTTGTTCTCTCCAAATGTCTTCCTGCCTGATTTTTGTTGGGCAAGTAATTTTAGGGGTTAATGGAGACCTATCAGGGCATGTTGAAACTTCAAACCACATTAGTCTGGAAGGAATCCACAGGTTCTCATCCTCTGTGAAAACAAAAGCAGAACCTCTCTTCCAAAGCAACATATCTTTAGAACCGAAATTTGAAGTCAAGCTATCTTTTAAAAGAACATGTTACTTTGGCTTAGCAGCTTGTATAATAAAATATCTCTCTGTATTTAACTCATTCACACTTAAAAATTCAAAGAAAATATAATAATATGCATGATCTAGGCTCTCTATATATATTCCATATTTATGTGGCTTATTTTTTAACTCTATTACTTTTTTAGTAGTTTAAAACTAATTTTATTGTCTTTACTCCTTTAACAGATGACTGTTTGAACTCTTATTTATTATGACTGTCTATATTCTTTTTCTTTTCACTCTCTCTCAAGTCTTCATACAATGCTGTCACATATTTAGAGGTCTTTTATTATCTATATTGGTCTTTATTGCATAACTGTAATTATATTCTGACCAGGACCACTTTTGAAAAATGCTATCTGGCATGCCTATGACTAAGGTTGTTTTGCCTTTTGACTCTGCCCAGTCCACCATGGCAAAGGTCTGTTTATCAACAGCTCTATGAGCCATGCTCACAGCCCCATTTTCAGGCACACAAGAGATTTATGTTGCCATTATGCAAGTTGGGGCACTCTGCTCACAAACCTCATTTAAATGCTCCATAACTGGAACTCCCAAAAGAGTCAGAGCCTCCTGTACTGGTGAAAGAGGAAGCCTACCCCTAAAGTAGCCATGCAGGCTTCCTTGCAACTGCTGAGTCAGGGAGATCTCTCTTACAGTAATCACGGTGCTCCTGCCTGCTGAAAACAAACAGAGCTCATCTAAAAAAATGTGGCTAGAAGAATCTGTGTTAACCCTGGTTTTTATTTTGTGTCTAGAACTCCTTTCAAAAGCTTGCTCATGTTTTATACAAATTTAGTCAGCCTCATGTTGGGCGTCAATCTGTAGTAGGAGACTACACATTCGTTTCGTGGCTGCTGAGGACAGAAATAATCATACAGAAACTGTACAATTTGTGATATCATTTGGCCCATAGCTTAGGCATATTTCTAGCTAACGCTTCCATCTTAAATTAACCCATTTCTACTATTTTATATTTTACCATGAGGTTCATGGTTTTACTGGTAAAGTTCTTGGACATCTGTCTCCTTCAGCAGCTACATGGTGTCTCTATGACTCTGTCTTCTTTTCTTCTCTATCTCTGCATGGAATTTCCTCCTTGCTCTATTCTGCACTGTCATAGGCCAAAGCAGCCTCTTTATTAACTAATGGAAATAAAATGTATTCGCCACAAATAGAGAAAAATCCCACATCACCAAAGAAGGTTGAAAAATCCCTTAAATGTATCTTGTGCATTTAAGATTCTTCTGCCGAAAACCCTCTGTTTGTATCTGCACCCTATTTTTAAAAGAGATTATTTGGTCTTTTGAGGTTTAGCTTCTTGACTATTTATATATTTTATAGGTTATCCTTCTGTTTCATGTGGGGCTGGTAAAGATCTTTCCTATTCTGTACACTGCAATTTTGTCTTACTGATAGTTTCCTTAGCTTACAGAAGGTTTTCAGTTTCAAGAGGTCCCATTTGTTAATTGGTGATCTCAATGTCTGTGCTACTAGTGTTATATTCAGGAAATAGTGTCCTGTACTCATGTGTTCAGGGCTACATCCCACTTTCTCTTCTATCAGCTTCAGCGTAATTGAATTAATGTTGAGGTCTTTGATTGACTTGGACTTGAGTTTTCTTCAGTGAAATAGATACTTATCTATTTACATTTTTCTACATGTCAATATCTAGTTATACCAGTGCTACTTGTTGATGATGCTTTCTTTTATTGCTGTATAATTTAGGCTTCTTTGTCAAAAATCAGACATTTATGGGTGTGTGGATTCATGTCACGGTTTTTGATTCAATTCCATCTATCCACATTTCTGTTTTTATGCCAATATCAAACAGTTAATACTATAACTGTATAGTAGATTTTGAAATCAGGGATGGTCACACCTCCAGAAGCTCCTTTAGCTTTCCTGGGTCTGTTATTCCATACAAATTCTAGTATTGTTCTTGTAAAGTCTGTGAAGAATTTCGTTGGGAATTTTGATGGAGATGAATTGATTCTATACATTTCTCTTTGTAAAATTCCTAATATAACTTTGTTAATTCCAACCAATCCATTAACATGGGAGATCTTTCAAGTTTTTTCTCTTTCTGCCCCCAAATACTTTATATTATTTGTGGCTATTGTAAAGGGTCTGTCTTCTCTGTTCATTTATCAGCCCACTTACCATTTGTATAAAGAGAGACTACTAATTTTTTTTAGTTAGCCTTGCATTCAGTCATATTACTTAAGGCCTCATCAGATGGAGGAGTTCCATGATAAAATTTTTGTGTTATTTATGTATTAACAAATCATCTTCAAATAGAAAAATTTGACTTCTTCCTTTCCAATTTTTATCACTTTGATTTCATTGTCTTGTCTTATTTCCATAGCTAGAACCTCAAGTACTATATTGAAGAGATGTAGAAAGAGTGGAGAGCCTTGTCTTGTTCCTTATTTTGGTGAAATCACTTTGAGATTCTCTTCTTTTAATTTGATGTTGGCTTTAGCTTCATTTTATTGCATTTTTAATGTTTAGGTATGTTCCTTGTATCCCTGATTGCTGTGTGCTCATGTACCTTGTAAAGATTTGCTGTTTGCTTTGGTTTAATAAAATAATGAGATTCCAGCTTCCATCCAGAGGGCCTCCGGAGTGGTGAGTTGATTCGGGCCCGCGGCAGGGGCCCGGCGAGGGGGAGCTAGGACTCTCCCCGACCCCATAGATTCCCAGGTCAGCCTGCTCTGCTGGCTCCACCCTGCTAGCTTCCCCGCCAGCCATCCCAGCTTCCATCCAGGTACAAATTTCTATATTTCTCCCCTCCCACTGAGGCCATAAAATTTCCCCAGTTGAGCTGCCTTGCACACTGGGCCTGCTCTGTAGGGGCATCCCGGAAAGAGGGAGTGTCTGTGCTTCAATACCCTGCCTGGGGAAAGGTAGGCATTCTATCAGTGAACTCCCTGCCCAACAAGGGAACCTGACCCGATACCAGAAGTTCCAATAGAAAGCATTTGATCGAAGAGATGGGCAGACGCCAAGGCAAGACCTCCTCCAACAATCTGAAAAACAACATGAAAATATCAGATCCCAACGACCCTACAACAGAAGGATTTGAACACTCTAACCCAGATGAAGTGGAAAAAAGTGCCATTATGAAAACAATAGAGTCCCTTAAACAGGATATGAATAACTCCCTTAAGGAACTGGTCGAGAAGTATAACAAAAAGTTTGAAGAAATGAGTATAGAAATGGATGAGAAATATAACAAAAAGTTTGAAGAAATAAGTAAATCCGTGAGTGATACCCTGAGAAACCAAGAAAAAACAATCAAACAAGTAAAGGAAACAGTCCAAGAATTGAAAACTGAAATGGAGGCAATGAAGAAAACACAAAACGAGAACCGGCTGGATATGGAAAACCTAGGTAAACGAGCAGAGACTACAGAATCAAGCATAACCAATAGAATACAAGAGATAGAAGAACGAATCTCAGATTCTGAAGATACCATAGAGAAAATAAATGCTCTGGTCAGAGAAAACGGCAAATCCAACAAATTCTCTTCACAAAACATTCAGGAAATCTGGGACATAATAAAAAAACCAAATCTAAGAATAATAGGGATTGAAGAAGGAGAAGAACTGCAGATCAAAGGCCCAGAAAATATATTCAACAAAATTATAGAAGAAAACTTTCCCAACCTAAAGAACGATATTCCTATGAAGGTTCAAGAAGCATACAGAACACCGAATAGATGGGATCAGAAAAAAACATCCCCGCGCCATATAATAATCAAAACACAAAACATAAATATTAAAGAAAAAATTTTAAGAGCTGCAAAGGAAAAAGGTCAAGTAACTTATAAAGGTAAACCTATCAGGCTTACACCGGATTTCTCCATGGAAACCATGAAAGCCAGAAGATCCTGGATAGAGGTACTGCAGAAACTAAGAGACCATGGATGCAAACCCAGACTAATATACCCAGCCAAGCTATTGTTCACTATCAACGGAGAAAACAAAATATTCCAGGATAAAAACAAATTTAAACAATACGTAGCTACTAATCCAGCCTTACAGAGAATATTAGAAGGAAAATCACTACCGAAGGAATCCAACATTCCCAACACGACCTACAATAACTCGAACATCTAGCGACCATTCACAAGCACAAATCAAAGAAGAAAAACACACTCTACTACCTAAAAAAAAAAAAAAATGACCGGAATCAACAACCACTGGTCATTAATATCACTTAATATCAATGGACTGAATTCACCTATAAAGAGGCACAGACTTAGAGATTGGATACGAAAACAGGATCCAACATTCTGCTGTTTACAAGAAACACACCTCAACCACAAAGACAGACACTTACTCAGAGTAAAGGGTTGGGGAAAGGTTTTCCAAGCAAATGGACCTAAGAAACAAGCGGGCGTGGCCATTCTAATATCTAACAAAATCGACTTCAAACTAAAATCAATCAGAAGAAATGGAGATGGACATTTCATACTCATAACTGGAACAATTCATCAGGAGGAAGTCTCAATCCTGAATATCTATGCTCCTAATATAAAGGCACCCACATATGTAAAAGAAACTCTTCTAGAACTCAAGGCGGTCATCAAACCACACACACTAATAGAAGGAGACTTCAACACTCCTCTCTCACCAATGGACAGGTCAATCAGACAGAAACCAAACAGAGAATTGAGAGACCTATTGGAGGTATTGAATCAAATGGACTTAACAGACATCTATAGAACACTCCACCCAAATAGGAAAGAATATACCTTTTTCTCTGCAGCTCGTGGAACCTTCTCGAAAATTGACCACATACTCGGTAACAAAGCAAACTTCCACAGATACAAAAAAATATTAGTAACTACCTGTGTCTTGTCAGATCACCATGGACTAAAATTAGAACTCAACAACAGTGCTCCCCCCAGGAAGCCAACAAACTCATGGAAACTGAACAGTCAACTACTAAATCACCCCTGGGTCAAGGAAGAAATAAAGAAAGAAATTAAACTCTTCCTTGAATTTAATGAAAACAAAGACACAACATACTCAAACCTATGGGACACTATGAAAGCAGTGCTAAGAGGAAAGTTCATAGCACTAAGTGCGCAATTAAAGAAAGCGGAGAAAGCACACATTGGAGACTTAACAGCACACTTGAAAGATCTAGAAAAAAAAAGCTGATTCACCCAGGAGGTCTAGAAGACTGGAAATAATCAAACTGAGGGCTGAAATCAACAAAATAGAAACAGAGAAAACAATCCAAAGAATCAATGAATCAAAAAGCTGGTTCTTGGAGAAAATCAACAAGATTAACAAACCCCTATCCAAGTTAATCAAACGGCAGAGAAAGAACATGCAAATTAATAAGATCAGAAATGAAAAGGGGGACATAACCACAGACACAGAGGAAATTCAGAGAATCATTAGATCTTACTATGAAAGTTTATATGCCACAAAGTTGGAAAATGTAAAAGAAATGGACATTTTTTTAGATAAGTACCATATACCAAAGTTGAACCAAGAACAGGTGAACAATCTAAATAGACCTGTTAGTCGCGAAGAATTAGAAGCTGTTATCAAAAATCTCCCTACCAGAAAAAGCCCAGGACCAGATGGTTTCAATGCAGAATTCTACCAGAACTTCCAGGAAGAGCTAATACCTATACTCCTTAACGTATTCCACAATATAGAAACAGAAGAGTCACTGCTTAACTCCTTTTATGAAGCTACAGTTACCCTAATACCAAAACCACACAAAGACACAACCAAGAAAGAGAATTACAGGCCAATCTCACTCATGAACTTCGACGCGAAAATTCTCAATAAAATTCTGGCAAACTGAATCCAAGAGCACATTAGAAAAATTATCCATTATGATCAAGTTGGCTTCATTCCAGAGATGCAGGGCTGGTTCAACATACGCAAATCTATCAATGTAATCCATCATATAAATAAACTGAAAGAAAAAAACCATATGATCATCTCACTAGATGCTGAAAAAGCATTTGACAAAATTCAACACCCATTTATGATAAAGGTGTTGGAGAGACTGGGGATACAAGGATCATACCTAAATATAATAAAAGCAATATACAGCAAGCCGACAGCTAACATCAAACTGAATGGAGAGAAACTCAAAGCCTTTCCACTAAAATCAGGAACGCGACAAGGCTGTCCACTCTCTCCATACCTCTTCAATATAGTACTTGAAGTTCTAGCAATAGCAATAAGACAACATAAGGAGATCAAGGGGATTCATATTGGAAAGGATGAAGTTAAACTTTCGTTATTTGCTGACGATATGATAGTTTACATAAGTGACCCCAAAAACTCTACCAAAGAACTCCTACAGCTGATAAACACCTTTAGTAACGTGGCAGGATACAAGATCAACTCCAAAAAATCAGTGGCCCTCCTATACACAAAGGATAAAGAAGCAGAGAGGGAAATCAGAGAAGCATCACCTTTCATGATAGCCACAAATAGCATAAAATATCTTGGGGTTACTCTAACCAAGGAAGTGAAAGACCTATTTGACAAAAACTTTAAGTCTTTGAAGAAAGAAATTGAGGAGGATACCAGAAAATGGAAAGACCTCCCCTGCTCTTGGATTGGGAGAATCAACATAGTAAAAATGGCAATTCTACCAAAAGCAATCTATAGATTCAATGCAATCCCCATCAAAATCCCATCAAACTTCTTCACAGACCTTGAGAGAACAATAATCAAGTTTATATGGAAAAACAAAAAACCCAGGATAGCCAAAACAATCTTATACAATAAAAGAACTTCTGGAGGCATTACCATCCCTGACTTCAAACTCTATTATAGAGCTACAGTATTGAAAACAGCTTGGTATTGGCATAAGAACAGAGAAGTCGACCTATGGAATCGAATAGAAGACCCAGATATTAACCCACAAACTTATGAACACCTAATTTTCGACAAGGGAGCTAAAGGTATACAATGGAAGATGGAAAGCATCTTTAACAAATGGTGCTGGTATAACTGGATGTCAACCTCTAGAAGGATGAAAGTAGATCCATATCTATCACCATGCACAAAAATCAAGTCCAAATGGATTAAAGACATCAACATTAATCCGTCCACTTTGAACCTGATAGAAGAGAAAGTGGGAAGTAGTCTACAAGATTTAGGCACAGGAGGCCTCTTCCTAAGTAGGACCCCAGCAGCACAGACAATAAGAGAAACAATGAATAAATGGGATCTACTGAAACTGGGAAGCTTCTGTAAAGCAAAGGACACTGCCAGTAGGACAAAAAGGCTGCCTTCTGACTGGGAGAAGATCTTCACCAACCCCTCATCAGACAAAGGTCTGATCTCCAAAATATACAAAGAACTCAAGAAACTAGACACTAAAACTCTAATTAACCCAATTAAAAAATGGGGTACTGAACTTAACAGAGAATTCACAACAGATGAACTTCGAATGGCCAGAAGACACTTAAGGTCATGCTCAACCTCCCTAGCGATCAGGGAAATGCAAATCAAAACCACTTTGAGATACCATCTTACACCTGTCAGAATAGCTAAAGTCAAAAACACCAACGATAGCCTATACTGGAGAGGATGTGGGATGAGGGGAACACTCATCCATTGTTGGTGGGAATGCAAACTTGTGCAGCCACTGTGGAAACCAGTGTGGCGGTTTCTCAGGAAACTGGGAGTCAACCTCCCTCAGGACCCAGCAATTCCACTCTTGGGAATATACCCTAGAGATTTCCTAACATACTACAAAAGCATTTGTTCTACTATGTTCATAGCAGCACTATTTGTAATACCCAGAACCTGGAAACAGCCTAGGTGCCCCTCAATAGAAGAATGGTTAAAAAAGGTGTGGAACATATACACATTAGAGTTTTACTCAGCGGTAAAAAACAATGACATCTTGAATTTTGCATGCAAATGGATGGAAATAGAAAACGCTTTACTGAGTGAGGTAAGCCAGACCCAAAAAGAGGAACATGGTATGTATTCACTCATGAGTGGATTCTAACCATAATTAAAGGTCTTTGAGCCTATTATTCGTGATCCTAGAGAAGCTAAATAAGAAGATGAACCTGATGAAGATTATTTAGCTATCCGCCAGGAGGTAGGAAATAGACAAGAGTCCCAGGTAACCTCGGGTGCATGGGGGCGTGGGAGGGTTGTCGGAGAGGGAGAGGGTTAGAGAGAAGGGAGTAGGGGAAGATTGGGGAAAGATCAGGGGACTGGGATGGGGGGAGGGAGGAAGGATGGATATGGGATCAGGCAAGTATATACCTCAACTAAGGGAATCATTTTAGGGTTTACAAGAGACTTGATTATAAAGGGGATCCCCGGTCCAAGGAGAGATCCCCAGATGGTTCTCTGGACAGAGGAGAGGGTGCCTGAACCGGCCTTGGCCCACAACCATACTGATGAATATTTTGCATGTCTCCATAGAACCCTCATCTGGCGATGGATGGAGATGGAGGCGGAGAACCATGTTGGAACACTGGACCTAGCTCCCTAGGTCCAAATGAGAGGCAGAGGGAAGGAGATCGTGAGCAAAGAAGGCAAGGGCACAGGAAACCTTCATTCGACGTTGTATGGCAATACGGATGGAGACCCATATTGGAACACCGAACTGAGCACTCCACAGTCCAAATGGGGAGCAGAATGATGAAGAAAATTAAAAAAGTAATCAGGACTGCGAGGGATGCGAGCACCCACTGATACAGGGGGACTGATATAATGGGAGTTCACCAAGGCCTGTTGGACTGGGACTGAGCGAGGACGTGATCCAGCCAGATTCTCTAAATATGGCTGGCCCAGAGCCTTTTTGAAGGGCCGTTGACAATGACACTGGGACTTGCTTCCTCTGCATATACTGGATTTTGGCGCTCCAGTCTGTTTGGACTCTCACCTTCCCTGGACCTGGAGGGAGGGGGGAGGAGCTTGGGCTTCCCACAGGGCAGGAAACCCTGGCTGCTCTGGGGGATGGAGAGGGAGGAGGAGAGGGAGTGGGGGTGGTGGGGAGGTGGTAGGAGGAGGGGCTGAAATGGAAACTTTTATAATTTAATAAAAAAAAAATAATGATTGGCCAGTAGCCAGGCTGTATGTATAGGCAGGGCAACAAGACTAGGAGAATTCTGGGAAGCAGAAAGGCTCAGTCTCTCGTTACCAGTCACAAGCAGAAGAAGCAAGATGAGAATGCCTCACTGAGTAAGGTACCAAGCCACATGGGTAAACATAGATAAGAATTATGGATTAATTTAAATTGTAAGAGCTACTTAATAATAAACATGAGTTACTATGCCAATCAGTTTATAATTAATATAAGCCTCTGTTTGTTTCTTGGGACTGAATCGCTATGGAACCAGGCAGGACAGAAACTTATATCTACACCTGATCTCTCCAGATCTTGTATCATGAAAGAGTATTGAATTTCATCACAGTGCTTTTTTTGATTGTTTGTTTGTTTTTTAAAATTTATTTATTTATTTATTTTTTAAACCTCCTCCCCGCCTCCCTTTTCCCTTCCTTTCCCTACCTACCCCTCCCTCTCTAGTGCTAAGAGCAGTCAGGGTTCCCTTCCCCGTGGGAAGTCCAAGGTCCTCCCTCCTCCATCCAGGTCTATAAAGGTGAGCATCCAAACAAACCAGGCTCCCACAAAGTCAGTCCATTCAGTAGAATCAAAACCCAGTGCCATTGTCCTTGGCTTCTCAGTCAGCCTTCATTGCCAGCCACGTTTAAAGACATTTTGATCACATGCTCCATCACTCCCAGTCCAGCTGGCCTTGGTGAGCTCCCATTAGATCAGTCCTACCGTCTCAGTGGGTGGACGCATCCCTTGTGATCCTGACTTCCTTGATCATGTTCTCCCTTCTTCTGCTCCTCATTTGGACCTTGGGAGCTAAGTCCAGTGCTCCAATGTTGGTCTCTGTCTCTATCTCCATCCATCGCCAGATGAAGGTTCTATGGTGATATGCAAGATATTCATCAATGTGGCTATGGAACAAGGCCAGTTCAGGCACCCTCTCCCCTGCTGCCCAAGGAACAATCTGGGGACCTCTCCTTGGACCTGGGAACCCCTCTAGAGTCAAGTCTTTTGCAAACCCTAAAATGGCTCCCTTAATTAAGATATTTACTTCCCTGCTCCCATATCCACCCTTCCTCCATCCCACCCATTCCATTCCTCCAAGCTCTCCCCAGTCCTCCCTTTCTCCCTTCTCTCTATGATCACTGGGCTTTTTTAGTATCTAACGAGTTGATCATGTGATTTTTTTTCTTTACGTCTGTTTGTATGGTCGATTACATTGACAGAATTTCATATGTTGAACCACCTCTACATCTCTGGAATGAAGGCTACTCGATCACAGTGGATGATTTTTTGCATGTTCTTGGACTCATTTTGCCAGTAATTTATTGAGTACTTTTGCATCAGTATTGACGAGGAAGCATGATCTCTAATTCAATTTCTTTGTTGCCTCTTTCTTTGGTTGGTTATGAGGGTAACTATGGCCAAAAAAAATTGCAATAGTCTTTCTGTTTGTATTGTACATAACTATTTGAAGAATGTTGGTATTTGCTCTTTGATGAGATTCTTAAAGAATTGTGCATAGAAATCATCTGTCCTTGGGGTGTTTTGTGATGGGAGATTTATAATGTCTGTTGCTATTTTCTAACGGTCTTGATTTAATTTTGGTATGTGGTACCTATCAACTAAGGTTTTTTATTTCTTTTAGATTTTCCTATATTTTGCAATAAATGTTTTTGAAGTATAATCTAATAATTCTCCATTTTCATTTCTGACTTTGTTAATGTAGATATTCTATCTCTACCTTTTGGTTGGTATGGATTAGGGTTTGTCTATCTTGTGGATTTTCTCAAAGAGAAAACTCTTTGTTTCATTGATTCTTTATATTGTTCTTTTTGTTTAAATTTTGTTGATTTCAATCCCAGGTTTGATTATTTTCTGTCATCTACTCCTTCTGCTTGAGTTTATTTCATTTAGTTCTATAATTATCAGGTGTACTATTAAGTTGATAGTGTAAGATTATTTTAAATTTTTATAGAGCTACTAAGCGCTGTGAAGTTTCCTCTTAGCACTGCATTCTTAGTGTCCCATAAGTTTGAGTATGTTGTGGATTCATTTTCATTGAATTCTAGAAAGTCTTTAACTTTTTTATTTCTTCCTTGACCCAGCAGTGATTCAGTTGAGAGTAGTTCAATTTCCATGAGTCTGTATATATTTTTCAGTTTGTGTGTCTGTTGAACTCTCACTTTACCCCACAGTGGTCTGATATAATACAAGGTTTATTCCACTTTCTTTGTATCTGTTGAGATTTTATCACAATCAACCATGTGTCAATTTTAGAAAAGATTTCATGGGGTTCTGAGAAGGAATATTCTTTTGTGTTTTGGTGAAATATTTCAGAGTAGTTTACTAAGTTCTTTTGAGTCAAAACATCTGTTAGTTCCCTTCTTTCCCTGTTAAGATTCTGTGTGACAGTCCATTGGTGAGAATGGGGTGTTGAAGTCATCCAATATTAATATGTGGGATCTGATGTGTGATTTAAGCTTCAGTAATGTTTCTTTTTCAAATATCTGTGCCCTAGTATTTAGTGGATAGATGTTCAGATTTGACACTTCATCTTGATAGATTTTTCCTGTGATATATAAGAAATGTTCTTCTCCATATCTTTTGGTTAATTATAGCTTGAATTCTAATTTTGTTAAATATTAGGATATTTACATCAGCTTGCTTCTGACATCCATTTGATTGGAGAAACTTTTCCCAACCCTTTATATCAAGGTAATGTCTATCTTTGAAGTTTAGGTGTGTTTCATGTATGGAGCAGAAGGATAGATCCAATTTTTAAATTCATTCTGTTATCCTGTCCCTTTTTATTTGCAAATTGAGTCCATTAATATTGAAAGATGTTGATGACCAGGGATTATTAATTCTTGCTATTTTTTGGTTTGGTGGTGGTAGTAGTGGTGGTAGAGTGTGTATTTCCCTTCTTTGAGCTTTATTAATTGTGAGATTATATATTACCTGTGTTTTCTTGTAGCTAACTTTCTTGGGTTGGAGTTTCTCTTCTAGCACTTTCTGTACTGTTGGAGTTGTAATTAAGTATTATTTAAATCTGATTTTCTCATGAAATATCTTGCTTTCTTCATCTTTGGAGACTGAAATTTTTCCTAGGTTTAACAGTTTGGGCTGGCATTTGTGGTCTCTTTATTTTCATAAAACATCTGTTTAGGACCTCTGGCTTTTAGGGTCTCTATTGAGAAGTCAGGTATAATTCTCATAGATCTGCATACATATATTGCTTAGCCTCTTAATTTCCATCACTTAAAATTCTTTCTTCATTCTGTGTACTGTTTGATTATTATGTGGTTAGGGGACTTTCTTGGTCTAGTTCATTTCATGTTCTGTAAGCTTCTTGTACCTTTACAGTCATGTCCTTGTTTAGTTTGGGAATGTTTTCTCCTATGATTTTATTTTCTACATTTATATAAATATGTTTTCTCTGTTTTTGAGCTGGGATTCTTCTCCTTCTTCTTTGGGCTGATCTTTTCATGCGGTCTCTGATTTCCTGGATGCTTTGTGTTAGGGGTTTATTAGATTTAACATTTTCTTTGACTTATAAATCTATTTCCTCTACTGTGTCTTAAAAGTCTGTGATTCTCTTTTCCATTTCTTGCCTCCTGTAGGTGATTATTAAATCCATAGTTTCTGTTCACTTATCTAAATTTTTCAATTCCTGAATTCCCTTTCTGTTTTTCTTTATTGTTTCTATTTCAATTTTCTAGTGTGAACTGCTTTCTTCACTTGTTTGATTGCTTTTTCCTTTATTTTTTGTCTCTTTTAGGATTTATTGACTTCTAGTTTTTTGTTTGTCTTTCCTTCAAATTCTTTTTTTTAATGAGAAAGTAATTTGATTAAATTATAAAAGTTTCTATTTCCGCCCCTCCTCCCAACACCCTCCCACTCCCCCCACTCCCTTTCCTCCTCCCTCTCCATCCCTAAGAGCAGTCAGGGTTTCCTGCCCTGTGGGAAGTTCAAGTTCCTCTCCCATCCCTCCAGGTCCAGGAAGGTGAGTGTCCAGACAGACTGGATCCCCAAAATCCAGTATATGCAGAGGAAACAAGTCCCATTGTCATTGTCAATGGCTTTTCAGAAAGACTCCGGGCCAGCCACATTCAGAGAATCTGATTGGATTGTGTCCTCATACAGTCCCAGTCTGACTGGCCTTGGTGAACTCTCAATAGATCCGTCCACTTGTATCAGTGGGTGATCGCATCCCTCACAGTCCTGATTTCCTTTTTCATTTTCTTCCTCCTTCTGCTCCTCATTTGGACCTTCGGGGGCTCCAATGTGGGTCTCTGTCTGTATCGCCATCCATCGTCGGATGAAGGTTCCCTTTGGTCTTGCCTTCTTTGCTCACCTTCTCTTTCCTTAGGCTTCTCGTTTGGACCTAAGGAGTTAATTCCAGTGTTCCAATGTGGGTCTCTGTCTCTGTCTCCATCCATCGCCAGATGAAGTTTCTCTGGTGATAAGCAAAATATTCATCAGTATGGTTATGGGCCAAGGACAGTTCAGGCACCCTCTCCTCTGTCCAGACAACAATCTGGGTATCACTCCTTGGACCTGGTATCCCATTTATAATCAAGTCTCCTGTAAACCCTAAAATGACTCCTTTAGTTGAAATATATTCTTCCCTGATCCCATATCCATCCTTCCTCCCTCCCCTACATCCCAGTACACCGAGGTTACCCCATTCCTCCCCTACTCCCTTCTATCTAACCCTCTCCCCTTCCAACAACCCTCCTACCCCCCCCCATGTCCCCAGAGGTTACCTGGGACTCTTGTCTATTTCCCATCTCCAGGAGGATAGCTACATGATTTTCATCAGGTTCACCTTCTTATTTAGCTTCTCTAGGATCACGAATAATAGACTCAAAGACCTTTAATTATGGTTAGAATCCACTTATGAGTGAATACATACCATATTCCTCTTTTTGGGTCTGGCTTACCTCACTCAGTAAAGCGTTTTCTATTTCCATCCATTTGCATGCAAAATTCAAGATGTCATTGTTTTTTACCGCTGAGTAAAACGCTAATGTGTATATGTTCCACACCATTTTTTAACCATTCTTCTATTGAGGGGCACCTAGGTTGTTTCCAGGTTCTGGCTATTACAAATATTGCTGCTATGAACATAGTTGAACAAATGCTTTTGTAGTATGTTAGGGCATCTCTTGGGTATATTCCCAAGAGTGGAATTGCTGGGTTCTGAGGGAGGTTGACTCCCAGATTCCTGAGAAACCGCCACACTGATTTCCACAGTGGCTGCACTTGTTTGCATTCCCACCAACAATGGATGAGTGTTCCCCTCACCCCACATCCTCTCCAGCATAGGCTATCTTTGGTGTTTTTGACTTTAGCTATTCTGACAGGAGTAAGATGATATCTCAAAGTTGTTTTGATTTGCATTTCCTTGATCGCTAAGGAGGTTGAGCATGACCTTAAGTGCCTTTTGGCCATTCGAAGTTCATCTGTTGTGAATTCTCTGTTCAGGTCATTACCCCATTTTTTAATTGGGTTAATTAGAGTTTTAGTGTCTAGTTTCTTGAGTTCTTTGTATATTTTGGAGATCAGACCTTTGTCTGATGAGGGGTTTGTGAAGATCTTCTCCCAGTAGGAAGGTAGCCTTTTTGTCTTACTGATGGTGTCCTTTGCTTTGCAGAAGCTTCTCAGTTTCAGTAGGTGCCATTTATTCATTGTTTCTCTTATTGTCTGCACTCCTGGGGTTCTGCTTAGGAAGTGGTCTCCTGTGCCTATATCTTGTAGACTACTTCCCACTTTCTCTTC